>NW_025838334.1:109176-476408 GCF_002878395.1 Capsicum annuum | reverse complement strand
TAAATATAAATGTTCACCTATTTTCTTATACCTTCTTCCTAGATTAGAAAATACTATTTTTATTTTTAATCCTTCATGATTTTCATATATTTTTTCATCTTATATAAGTTCTTCTTTGTTCATTTTTATTTAATTGTTAATAAATCATGTTGGTATGTATATTCTAGACTATCTATTGTTGATTCTAAATTTGATAATTCTTCTTTTTGTGCATTTATTGAGTTTTTACTAACTCTGATAATTATGTTATATTGTAGTCTTTCTATCCTTATTTTTAATTTTTTTACGTTTTTCAGATATTATTTGCTTTAATTCCTTATATTTTGGTAATTTCTATATGTTATTCATCTAAATAATATTTTGGGAAATATCTAAATCTAGTTTTATCAAATAAATCATAATTAATAAATTTATCAAATAAATACAAATATATACCACTTCCGTAACTTTAAAGAACATAGGCTCTGATACCAATTGTAGGGGGTGTGGATTTAGGCGCGGTAACTTTACTAGATAATAAATACTTATTAGGCCACAAGTTGAAAAATATTGTACATTCTTCATATTTTTGTTTAAAACGATAAAATTTGAAAGTCTTGTTTACTTTCTTAAAATCCATGATAAGACAAAATCAGACAAATAAAATTAAAATAGAGAAAGTGATTCCTACGTTTATTGACCTTTCTCAAATTTTGTGAATCCTCAAATTCTCCTTTAAATATAATTGGATGTGTTGTTTGCTTGATGAAAGTTGCAACTTGTAAAAATCAATTAAAATGTAGAAACCGGTTGTTACATGGCAACTAATTTTACTACACTCCTTCGCATGAATTTTACTTCTGCATTTATTCTAATAAGTAAAGTATTTTAGATAATTTTAAAGGATATTTTAAATAGTTTAACTTTTCGCTTAAAGGCTTTTCCCCACATATCAAAGATTTAACACTTAACTATAACCTTATATTTTAAATTCAACAAGTAAGTTTAATTAAAGATTCAACTATAATACTAATGAATAAAATATCAAAATATAGTAATAACACAATTAAATCTAAGTCACAATTAAATAAACATTTAAACAAAGAAAGGAAAAAATGAAAAAGAAAAACCTTTGATTTTTTGACTGCTGCATTCGACGGTAATATGCTTATTACATCTAATGTTTGATCAGAAACTTTCAACTGAAAGAAATATATAAGAATTATCAAAAGAAATAAAAACATAAGAAATTATCAAAAGAGGAGAATTAATTGTCAATTGTTGATTATGTGTAATTCATATATAACGTTTAAGGGTATTAACTAAAAGAAATAAAGAAAGATAAAAAGGATGGTAATAATGAATGTAAGAAGAACACCTGTATTAAAATCAAAATATCAAAATAAGAAGAAAAAGTTGAAGTAGAAGAAGCATATATGTTTATTGTTCCAAGATATCATACTACTTAAATAGAATTCTAGAATTTTTTGTCAAAAGTAATATTCTAGTTCATTTAGAAGTATGCTACAAATTTAGTCGTGTAATTAAAATTTAAGTTTATAGGAAAAATTGAATCCAATTCGCTATTGAAAAGGACTGTCGTGTGTGCCTATGGACTTTCCATAACTCTCATAGTTTTTCAATAATTTTTCCTTTTGCAAAAATTGAATTCAATTCCAATTTGAGTTGCTTGATGTCGTGAGATGGACTTTCCATCCTAGACAATTCCTCTTTTTTGTACTTTATTTTTAATTACAACAACGATATAGTAAGTGTATTTTTATTAAAAAAATTTATTTAAACAGAATTCTAAAAATTCTTTTTCTTTTATAATTCAAATTGGTTTAGAAGTATTAAGTATTATGATTTCTTACCTTGATCAAATAAAGATTTTAATTAATTAATTTTAATAATTAAATAATTATTTATTTGTTGTGAAAAATAGTAAAAAGACGATTTTGTATATAGGAAAGATCTTTAATGAAAGACAAAAAATTCAAACAATATTTCTAAGACCCCTCACACTTTTAATATATTAGAGATAGAGATTTGAGATTAGAGATTAGAGATAGAGATGTACCACTTAGTTTGGATGATTGTTATATATTATTTTACAACGTATCACATTGTATTTTATTTTATTTTATTTTATTGTATTGTATTGTTCTAACGAATATACTATTTGAATAAATTGTATCGTTTTTCATATTACATATTGTAACATGTCGTCTTTACGAGTAAATTTTATGGGTGGTCACTCAACTTTCGATTCATTAGCCAAAAGTCATTATTCTTTATTTTATTACTCAAGAGTCATTTCACTTTGCTTCATTTTTCACAAAAATAACTTTGACAAAATATAGTTAAAATCTACCTAAAATGTAAGGAAAAATAACTAAAATATCCCTTTTGTTTGAGGGTAAGTTCAACATGATCCCTTATATATATATTCATACATACATACATACTAGTTTAACCGCACGTGCCTCGCATGTGTAATGTTTGATTATTTAAAATTAAATAATTTTAATTATTGTAGAGATTTTTAATAAAGTGTAAAAGTTCAAATCACTTTTCAAAAATCTCCTAATAAGAAATGATTTTTACCATAAAAATATTTAATTATTTTTTAACTCTTAAATATTAGGAAAAAATAGTAAAAGATAATTTTGTCTAAAGCAAGGACTTTTAATGAAGGGCAAAAAGTTCAAACAACATTTTTAAGGCCCTTCACACTTTTAATATATAATATATAATATGTATATATATATACTCTTAAGAGGTTTTGATTCATTATTTTGCTAAAAATGGGCCTTTTTATTTCATATATTTAATAAATTCTACCTACTAAGTTGAAAATGAAAAAAATAAAACCACAAAAAAGACTAAAATCTATTTATTATAAATGCAAAATAATTACAATTTCATTAACTTACATTTTATTAATAGACTATCTTATTTAATTAATTTATAGACATCTTTCCTTTACTTTTGTTAAATATTATTTTGTTTATACTATCAGCACGTTATTAAGTAAATAAATTATTTTTTCAAATATTTTGTTATAATTTCTATAGGTATTATTATCAACATATTTACCATGTATCCAATACTTCAATATTTTAAAGAGTTATTAACAGAAAATAAAATAATAATGAAAAGTTTATTTTTATTTTTATATTTATTTAGCAATAATAGTGATGAAATAAATAAAAGGAAAAAAACTAATAAAACAAGTTAAATTAATCAAATAAAGTAGTATTAGTAGGGAGAAATAAGTTTAAGTATACATTTTTAAATTAGTGATAAATACGTTAAGGAAACTGCTATAAAGAGATCAAAATAATCAAGTAAGTATAGTATCATATGTCATATGAGAGACCGATTACACCTAGCAAGTTATATCAAATTTAGCAATAAATTAAAAAAAATTGCAAAGAAAATACCTCTAAATGTGCGTCAATATTAAATTTATTTTTTCACAATTTGTAACATTTAACAATAAGATATATTAAGCATTTCATGAAGGTCAAATGTACTTCACATTTTGCAAGCTTAAAGTACCAAAACTGCTCAAATGTATAAATGAGGGACATTTTGAATCTACCCTTAAACATAAAGGATCTTTTTTTAATTTTATTTCACATTTTAGGTAGGATTTTAACCAAATTTTGTCAAAGTTACTTTTGTGAAAGATGAGGCAAAGTTAAATGACTTTTGTGTAAAAAAACAAAGAATAATAACTTTTGGGTAATGAACACAAAATTGGATGACCACCCATGAAATTTGCTCTCATCGTTATCTACCTCTTCCAAAGTTTTTATTTTTTGGAAAACTTTGTGAATGTCTTCTTACTCAAATACTCCTTTCACCTTTTTGAGTTTGTGATGAAATATCACAAAAGTGTTAGATCATAACTTCTACTTAACATCCAGAAATATATACTGTTGAACTCACAAGTTAACTCGACTAGTTTCCTAATTTGAGTTATCGATACATCACAATGGAATATTAGAGGAGAATGTAAGAGCTATTCCGGATTATATGTTCATCTCTAACCTAGGAAATAAGTCTTATAGTTCTTGATTGTCCAACCCTTTTATAATCTTTTGAATATGTGTCCATTCTCTTATCTTTCATTGCACCAAGTACATTTTCCCTCACTTTAATTCCCAAATCCCAAATCATTCAGTGTTAAAATCGAGTCATAATGAAACCTACTATATTTCCTAGGTAGGTAAGCTGAACCCTATAGCCAAAAATAATAAGTAACAAGCTAATGGAAATAAAAGGGTCAACAAGATAATTGGGCCAGCTATATATAGATAAGTACAAACATAGGGCCTGTAGGTATAGGAGAAAAGAATAAAATATACCAACCATCCCCCCAATACCTAGTGCCTCTAGTGTAAGATCTACTAATACAGGAGTGGTACGATATAGGTATATACATATGGGTCTATCTCCAAATATACAAAAGATAAATACAGTAACTATATGAAGGAAATGTATTGACATGATCCGAACTGGGGCCTTGTCGTAATGGGCATTCCAGGTCCAACCAGAATCGGGGACCACCCCCGTTACCCAACCCAACCTTAAAGCACGTATCCTGAGTCGGATAAATTTTGAGCATATAATAAGATAACATTTATTAAAATTCTAGACTTTGGGATAGGTCAATGACTGTGACCAAACCCAAACAAGTCCAACCATCCATTATCCAACCAATAACCAAAACCAAAACAAAATCATAAACCAATCCATACATCTCATATCAAATGAGCTCCAGTATAAATATATATAATCCAAATCATAATAGGATGGAACAATCATAAATACAGTCAAACGGTATCTGCCCCAATACCAATGCTAATACTAAGACTGACACCACTGCCGACACCGCCCATACCAATCTTTAGTAGTTCCACAAAGCCTCTAACCGAAAGTAAAACAATATCCGTTTGGGATATACCCCCAACCATAGCCAAAACCAATGTCTATGAAATAACCAAAGTATATAAAAACATCCATGACTTCAAATGGAGCCTTTCAAAATATAGAAGCTCACCACTTTAATCCAACCGAGCTGATCCCAAATTCGATCACTAAGTAGAAGGAGTAGAATGGCCGGATCCTGCATCACGTGGGGAAACAGACGCCCAAAGATGGGTTAGCAGGTGAATACTAGCATACACTCAAGAAAATAATAAAATAATATCAAACTTTAAAACTAAGTAAATCGACCATATGTATTTACAACCATACATATATATATAACCATGCTGGAAAAGGAAATCGGGTTTAGATGGACTTTACAACCATTAACTTGGGTATGTATAGCTTAACCATCATAGAACTACCTACGAGCTATATAGGTCCAGTGTAACCCCCTAAACAGGCCCCGATGCGTGTAGCGGCATGAACCAGAGATACCATAGAAGCAGGGGATTCCCAGGTACCCTTTGCACTCTATGATACATAAGTACAAGTGTACTTAGGGGAGTCCGTGTATGATAGCCTTGACCAATCCTCATGTTGGAAAATATGAGTTTCCAGTGTCTGTCCATTGGACTCACACCTTCATGGTTAGCTATCACACCCCGCCATTCTTGCCCAATTAAAACCATTACCACAAAACCAAACCACCATTCCATTTATTATTTTACCCAAGGCTATAAGTAGTGGTATCGTCATACCGAGTATAGCTTGCAAACAATGTCCTTAGCCAAACTTTTAATAGAAGAAAGGATTCACATGTACTCATAGATTACATTATTAAGGTGACTTGGGGAAATCCCATGTACCCCATAAGTGATTTATTATTATGCTTGCTTAGGGATTCCCTTGTACCCCAAAAGGCTTTCAATTAGACCAACCATAACCACCAAGACCTTACCATTTAATCATATCAAAATATTTAAACCATTTATACCATTTAGGGTTCCATTACCAAGTTATACCATGCATAGTTCAATAAAAGTCCAACAATTTAACCAAAAACATTCTCGTAGGCATTTTATCAAATATGTTTGGGAATAGTATTTCCAAATCCAAAACCAAGTACCAATTAACCATTCCCATGCAATCAAATGTTCAAACCACCATAATAATATGAAAACCATAAGTAAAAGACGTAGGAAAACCATATCCAACTATTATAACCAAACCCCCAACATATATTTGAAAACCAAAAACCATACAACAATTTATGCTATGAAATAAATACATAAAACATACCTTTAGTTAGGACTAACAATGAAGGAGGAGTAACATGCCCCAGATCAAGAAGATGATAGAGAGAAATCACCCTTGTAAGCCCCAATTTCCTCCTATTGATGAAACCCTAGCCTTCCTTAACCCAAGAGCCTTAGAGGGAATTTGAGAGTGTTTTAAGAGAGTTTGAGTGATTGTAAATAGGTTAAATAATGCCCAAGAAGGTTATAAGTCATGGGGCCGTAAGAGGTTAAGAGGGAAAATATCCAGATTACCCCCAACTTAAACTGCTTAAAATTTTCATAAGATGGTACAACCACCCCATACCAGTCGTACCCTACCATAAAAGGGTACCCATCACTCATACCCTAGGCCTCCACTTGGACCCTAACACTATCCAATATATGACCATCTAAGTCAAACCATACCCTACCATATGACTAGTACCATAAAGTCGTACCCTAGACAGAATAGAATCACCTAGACTAAACTTAGGGCAATATAGGATTGATACCCTACCATTTGTATCTTAACATACGACTAGTATGTTCCAATCATACCTTGGACAGAAACCAACCAAATCACATTAGTCACCGTACGACAAAACCCATTTTTTTTGTTCCCTATCATATGAGAAGTACCCCAACTCATATACTGTCCAAAAGACAAAACTTAGGACATTTTTTAAGGGTCAAAACCAAGGTTTTTTTAGTCTCCCCCACTAGGATCATTCGTTCTCAAATGATGGATAAGGTAGTACAAGCACGAATTACACCCCAACATAACCATTCCAACCTTTAACTAAGTTAGAAGACAAAGATGAAAGGAAATCAACCTTCTTTAAATTAAGATAGAAAACAAATATGTGATCAAGAACGAATACCTTTTGCACAAATATCCAGAGCAGAAAACAAATACGGATACTTGGACTTCATGTCCTCTTTCTCTTTCCAAGTATCCTCTTCCACTTTTTAGTTCCGCCATAGAACCTTAACGGAAGCTACATCCTTGGTCTGCAATTGACAAACCTGTCGATCTAAGATCTTTATAGTAATTTCTTCATAAGACAGAGAATTCGAGATGCCCAATCCTTCCTAAAGAACAACCAATGTAGGATCAGCTATAACTTTCTCAACATAAAGACATGGATTACCGGATGAAAGGAGCTCAAACTAGAAGGCAATTCCAATTTATATGAAACATTACCAACCCTCCTCAAAATAACATAAGGACCAACATAATGGGGACTGAGCTTCCCTTTTTTCCCAAATCGTATTACTCCCTTCATGGGAGATATCTTTAGGAATACTCTATCCCTAACCTTATACTCCAAGTACCTACGCCTTACATCTGCATAGGATTTTTGGTGACTTTGGGTAGCCTTAAGCCTATCTTAAATAACTTTTACCTTCTCCATAGCTTGATAAACCAAATTCGGGCCAAACATATCTAGCTCACCAAGCTCAAACCACCCAACAGGAGATCTATACCTCTTACCATACAATGACTTAAAAAGGGTAATCCCAATGCTAAAATGATAGCTATTATTGTAAGCAATCTTTAAAAGAGGTAGATGCTTAACCCAATTACCACCATAACCAATCACACACGCACGAAGAATATCCTCCAACATCTGAATAGTCTTTTCTGCTTTCCCATCCGCTTGTGGGTGAAAAGCAGTACCTAGACTAACCTTAGTACCCAACCCCTTCTAAAATGACTGCCAAAAGTGAGATGAAAATTGCGTACTATGATCAGAGATAATTAAAACTGGTCCCCCATGTAGATTCATAATCTCAAGAAGATACAACCTCACATAATCCTCAGCCAAAAAGTTAGTCCTCAGTAGAAAGAAGTAAGCCGACTTTGTCATCCAATCTACGATGAACCAAATCAAATTATATTGGTTCCGATATTGAGGAAGACCAGCAACAAAATCCATATTGATCACTTCCCATTTTTATTTTGATAATTCAATCTCCTGATACAAACCCCCAGGCCTCATGTGCTCAACTTTCACTTATTACCACACCAAAAATTTGGCCACAAAATCAGCCACATCCTTCTTAATACCATTCCACCAACACATCTCCTTGAGATTATAATGCATTTTTGTCGAACCGAGATGAATAACATAATGCAATTTATGCGCCTCAGCCAATACCCTTTCTCACAAACCATTAATGTCAGGAACACATAACCTCCCTTGGTATCATAAGGTACCATTACCACTGATCTCAAATACCATTACCTTTTTCCTTCCCACATCACCATTGATTTTCATCAAGACAGGATCTAGCATTTGCTTCTCCCTGATCTCTGCACAAAAAGACGATTGAACCACTTCTTGTACCAACATACCACCATTTTCAGAGTCTAAAAGGCAAACTCCAAGATTAGCCAAGCGATGAATATCCTTCACCAACTGGCGCCTTTTCTTGTCCACATAAGCTAAACTCCTATGAATAACCTACTAAGAGCATCTTCAATTTTATCCTTACCTGGATGGTAGTGAAGGCTCATGTCATAATCCTTGAGATGCTCCAGCCATTTTCTCTGCCTGAGAAGCTCTTTCTGAGTGAACACATACGGTAGACTCCTATGATCAGAAAAGATGTCCATGTGCACTCCATATAAATAGTGTTGCAAAATTTTCAATGCAAACACCACCACTAAAAGCTCTAAATCATCAATAGGATAGTTCCTCATATACACCTTCAACTGCCTAAAAGTATAGGCAATCACCTTACCATGCTGCATCAAGACGCAACCAAGCCCCCCCCAAAACACATTACAGTAAACCAAAAACCCCATATTTCCTTCAGGCAAGGTCAAAACTAGAGCCGAAGTTAGCTTATCCTTCAGCTTCTCGAAACTGCCCTCACAAGCATCCGACTAAAAGAACTTTACCTTCTTCTGAGTCACTTTAGTCAATGGGGAAACTATCATAAAAAAACTCTCCCCAAACCTTTTATAATACCCAGCCAAACCCAAGAAACTCCAAATGTCGATTGGAGTTGTGGGTCTAGGTCACTTCTTAACCACAGCTACCTTTTGTTGATCCACTATGATCCCCTCACTAGAAATAATATGCCCCAAAAAAGTGATAATGTTCAATCAGAATTCACATTTTGAGAATTTGGCATACAACTGCTGCTCTTTCAAGGTCTGCAACACCACACAGAGATGATTAACATAATCCACCTCACTCTTAAAGTACACCAAAATATCATCAATGAACATAATGACAAAAAGATCCAAAAATTGATGAAAGACCCTATTTATCAAATCCATAAATGCCGTCGGGGCATTAGTCAAATTGGATGATATAACCAAGAACTCAAAGTGCCCATACCAGGTACAGAAACCCGTCTTAGGGATATCCACCTTCCTAATCTTAAGATGATGATACCCATATCGAAGATCTATCTTTAAAAAGAATTTGGTACCTTGCAACTGATCAAACAAGTCATCTATCCTTGGAAAAGGATACTTGTTCTTGACCATTACCTTATTTAACTACTGATAGTCAATACACATCCAAAGTGAACCATCATTCTTACGCATGAATAACACCGGTGCACCCCATGAGGACACACTAGGACAGATGAAACCCTTGCCTAAAAGATCTTTAAGTTGCTTCTTGAGTTCCCTCAACTTATTCGGGGCAATTCTATAAGGAGGAATCGATATTGGACGATTGTCCAAAACTAAATCAATCCCAAACTCAATCTTCCTATCCGGAGGAACACCAGGAAGATCATCCAGAAAGACCTTAGAAAACTCATTCACCACTGGAGTCGAATGCAAAGAAGGACATTCTGAGCTAGAGTCATTAACCCAAACCAAATGATAGAGACACCCTTTAGAGATTAACCTCTAATCTCTAAGATATGGTATAAACCTCCTTTTAGGATCTAGGAAACCACCCTTCCATTCAATAACCAATTCACCAGGGAACTTAAAGACAACCTTACGTGTTCGACAATCTAAGGATGCGTAGCATGAGTATAACTAATTCATCCCTAAAATGACATCAAAATCCACCATATCTAATTCAAAAAAACCCACCAAAGTTTACTTACTACCAAACCACACACACCTTATAGAATCTTTTAGCAACGAGTCACCTATCGGGGTAGAAATAGAAAAAGGATCCAAAATAACCTCGAGATTAAAACCAAAATACACAGCCATAAATAGGGTCACATAAGAGAGAGTGGAACCCAGATCAAGTAAATAATACATTTCATGAGAAAAGAGTTGTAATATACTAGTCACGACATTAGGAGGTGCCTCGGACTCCTGTTGAGACGCAAGAGCATGTAACCTATTTCGGCCTATGTTAGTACCAAGAGCAGAAATAGATACAGAAACAATACCCCTGGGTGTAGGAGTAGCTGAAGAGGTAATCGGAACATTGTTCTCTTTCAAAGCAACCTTATCAACCGGACAATTTCTAAGCATATGTCCTATCTGACCATATTTGAAGTACCTGTCCTCCTCTCATCATAAAAACCCTGATGTAACCGACCATAGATCCTATAAGAAGGACATGATGAGGCCGACTGAGCCCCATCAACCTGAGATTGGGAAACTTATGCCCTAAAGTTATCACTGCCCTACTGACGCTTATCACCCGACTACTTTGGGTAAGAAACACTAGCTGTGGAGAAAGAACCAAAACTCCTATATTTCTTCTTTGGCCACTTACCACCATCTCGACCACTTTGTTATTGATTGGAAAACCTGAACTTCTTACCCTACTTTTCCCTTATCTCAGCCTGCTTTCTCTTTTCCTTATCCACCGTTGCATATGAACAACCAACCTAGAGATATCTATGTCCTTGATCAACAATGCAGTCTTATTTTAAGAATTAACTCACGAGACAGTCCTGGAGTAATTTTTCTCATCCTGGCCCTTATATCAGACACCGATCTCGTAGCATACTAGAAAAATGGTGAAATTTCAAGGCATATTTCTTAACTGACATCTTTGCCTATTTTAGATTAATAAATTCCTCCGCTTTTGCTTCCCTAATCTCTTAAGGAATGAAGAGGTCCAAAAATATATTAGAGAAAGCCTTTTATAGAGAAGACTCATTAACCTTACCCCTTGCCTGATCCCATTCCTCATACCATTGGTACGCCACATCTATTAGCTAATAGGAAACAAAATTCACCCCTTCCACATTTGTGTCCTGCATGACCCTGAAGATCTTTTCCATTTCATCCAAAAAACCTTGAGGATCTTCCCCCACCTAAAAACTAGTAAAAGTTGGAGGATTCAACCTTATGAACTGGCCAACCCTTGTGGCCTCAAAAGATGCAATACTAAATACACCATACTCAGCCTGAGAAGCCACCAACTGAGCAATCCCATGAATCTACTGACAAAACTCTACATTCGTAATGTCTGCCTGAGGAGGACTAGAAAGAACCAGTGGAACTTTAAAAATAAGAAGGACTAGACCCCTAGACCAGGTATAGATCCCATGAGAAGAGCGTGTCCTATCAATATCATCCCCAGTTGGGACAAAAGAGTTTTCGTGAATTTTATATCATCGAGGCATGATCTAAAAATTGAATAAATAGAATTAGAAGAGATTCCAGGACTTAGACTCTAAGCTTGAAAATAGAACACAAAGAAGAGAAACATTTCCTAAATGCCTTGTAGCCTCTTCCTTATGAGTGTGGTACGCTACACACCCTTAAAAGAGACTCCACTCGACATAACTTTGTGGGCTCCCAATAGACCATGAACATAAAGCTCTGTTGCCAACTTGACATAACCCAAACTGGGGCCTTGTTGTAATGGGCATCCCCAGTTCAACCAGGACCGAGGACCACCCCTATCACCCAACCTAACCTCCAAGTACGTATCCAGAGTCAGATAAATTCCAAACATATAAAAGATAACATTTATTACAATTCTAGACTCTGGGATAGGTCCATGACTGTGAATAACCCAAATAAGTCCAACCATCCATTATCCAACTAATGACCAAAACCAAAATAAAACTATAAACTAATCCATACATCCCATACCAAATGAGCTGAAGTATAAATATATATAATCCAAAATATAATAGGATGAAACAATCATAAATACAGTCAAACGGTATCAGCCCCAATACCAATGCCAATACTAAGACTGACACTACTACCGACACCACCCATACCAACCCATGGTAATTCCACAAAGCCTCTAATCGAAAGTAAAATAATATTTGGTTGGTACATGCACCCAACCATAGCCAAAACCAATGTCTATGAAATAACCAAAGTATGTAAAACCAACTATGACTTGAAATGGAGCCTACTGAAATATGGAAGATAACTACTTTAATCCAATTGAGCTGATCCTGAATCCAATCACTAAGTAGGAGGAGTGGAATGACCAATTTTTACATTGCATGGGGATATAACCGCTTGAAGATGGGTTAGAGGGTGAATCTAGAATGCACTCAGGATAAGGATAAAATAATGCCAACCTTTACAACCAAGTAAAATGAACATTTTCATTCATAACCATACGTACATATATATAACCATACTGGAAAAGGGAACGGGATTTAGCATGCCTTTAAAACCATTAACCTATTTATGTGTAGCATAACTATCCTAGAACCACCCATAGGCTATATGGTTCCAGTGTAACCCTCTGAATGAGCCTCGATACATGTAGCCATACGAACCGGAGATACCATATGAGTAGGGGATTCCCGAGTACCTTCGCACTCCATGATACATATGTGCAAGTGTACTTAGGGGATTTTCATGTACCCAGTAAGTATCATATATGGTCTTCATGACCAATCCTATGTCGGAAAACATGAGTTTTTAATGTCCATCCATTGGACACACACCTTCACGGTTAGCTATCACACCTTACTATTATTTCCCAATTAAAACCATTACCATAAAACCAAACCACCATTCAATTTATTATTACCCAAGTCTATAAGTAGTGGTATTGTCATACTAACTATAGCTTACAAGCAATGTTCTTAGCCAACCTTTTAATAGAATAAGGGATTCCCATGCACCCATAGATTACATTATTAAGTTGACTTGGGGGAATCCCATGTACCCCACAAGTGATTCATTATTATGCTTTCTTAGGGGATTCCCTTGTACCCCAAGACCTTACCATTTAACTATTCCAAACCATTTAGGGTTCCATTATCAAGTTATACCATGCATAGTTCAGTGAAAGTCCAACAATTTAACCAAAAAAATTTTCATAGGCATTTTATCAAACATGTTGGAGGCATAGAATTTTCAAAGCCAAAACCATGTAACAATTAACTATTCCCATGAAAACAAATGTTCAAACCACCATAATAATATGAAAACCATAAGTAAAAGACATGGGAAAACCATAACCAACCATTATAATCAAAACCCCCAATATATATTTGAAAACCCAAAACCATACAACATTTATGCCATGAAAAAAATACATAAAATATGCCTTTAGTTGGAAATAACAGTGAGGGAGGAGTTACATGCCTTAGATTAAGAAGATGATGGAGAGAAATCACCCTTGTAAGCCTCAATTTGCTCTTAGTAATGAAACCCTAGCCTTCCTTAACCCCTTATAGTGAATTTGAGAGTGTTTTAAGAGAGTTAGAGTGATAAAAAATAGGTTAAATGATGCCCCAAGAGGGTTGTAAGTCATGGGGCCTTAAGAGGTTAAGAGGTGAAATATCCAGATTACCCCAACTTAAACTGCTTAAGATTCCCGTAGGATGGTATGACCACCCCATACCAATCGTACCCTACCATATGAATTGTAACCATTAATCATACCCTAGGATTCCCCTTGGACCCAACATTGTCCAACATATGACTATCCAAGCCAAACCGTACCCTACCATAGACTAGTACCTTAAAGTCATATCCTAGGCAGAATAAAATCACCAAGACTAAACTTTGGGAAACATACGATTGATACCCTACCATTCATACCATAACATACGACTAGTATATTCCAATCGTACCTTGGACAGAAACCAACCAACCTACACGGTCACCGTATGACCAAACCTACCCTAGCTGTACCCTATCATACGAGAAGTACCCTAACTTGTATGATGTCCAGAAGCCAAAACTCAGGAAATTTTCTAAGGATTCATGTATCAACTCAAAAAAAATCCAAAACATACTCTGAATGAGTAGGTAGATCAACGGTAACTACTTGAGATAGGATCTTCATTAAAAGAAGATGCTGAAGTATAGTACAAGTACCAAAACACGCAATATGTTATAGGCAACAAAGGACACCTGAGCTTAAAAGATTAAATAAACAATATCAAGTTACAATATAACCTACATCTATGCATAGGAAACCTTAAAGAGAGCTCAAAGTCTACATCTCAACAAAAATATAGATAAAATAGTAAATAGCCTACATGTAGTTCATATAAATGTATTAATTTAGATGAGTGAAATGTTGTACAATATGAAATGAATACGATGAGTGATGCCTACCATATACACTATCTCTAATATCTTGTGCTCACAATAGTTGAACCCACAGAAGGATTGTAAGGTCCATATACAATGTCTAGACTTGAATTAGGACTTTAATAAATAGTTAATAATAAATAATAGTTTAGACTTGAATTAGGACTAAAACTCAATGTATTAGGTGCCTGGACTTAACTTGGGGATAAAATTATCTCTTTCTTTCCATTTCTTTATTTGAATAAAAGACCAAGTAAACATGTTACTTTTCTCATTTAATGTCCAAAATTGTATTTTTATGTTAATTTCGACCATAGATCATGAAAATATATGTAGGAGTATGTGTATGTAAATACCCATAACAATACAAATAAATAATAGAAGTATGCAAATGTAAATATGCTTGTAAATAAGAACTAGACCTCTCTTCCTATTATCATACTAAATCAAAAGCACATTGACACTATCTTGGACCCATAGGATTCATAATCTCACAGCATAAAAGTAGCCCCAAAAGAAACCAGATATGGATAACATCTGCTGATAATAGTAATAATAATGAATTCATTCTACCACGGGATCCTACCCTAGTCCTATTCTAATTATCCCTAATATATACCTAAAACCAAGTAAGAAACCTAGATTAAGGCTCCACAGATTAAATAAGCAACCTAAATTAATGCTCAAACCCGAATTTACTCTAAAGCCTTGTAGGAAGCTCGATAACTTAGAAATCTCAAGATAACCTAGTTAAAGGGATATTATCCCCAATCCAATAAGCATTTTATACAATTTAAGTTCTATCTGAGGAAAGTCTAAAAGTAGATAAGCCATAACCTACTTAGAGGCCGAACGATTGAATTATGAGCGATCATAAATAAGTCTTTCCTTTTTGTAAGATTTAGAAAGCTACTAGACTATTCAATTACAAGAATAACAAGACCCATAATAGGGTCAAAAATTTCAATAAAAAACTGGCACTTAGGTTCCACCGATAAAATAGAAATAAAACCCATAATTATCCTTTTCTAAGGGTAAAAACCCAAGTCAAAATTTGGGTGAAGACGGTGATAAATTCATACCTCAACTAGAGTCAAAAGTTCACTTTAAACATGAAGAAATATCCAAGAATTCAAGGTCTAAATTATGAATTAAAAATGGAATCAAAGCGAGATAAGGTAATAAAATATAGTTGCAATGAAATTGGGCTTACCAAGTGTAGAAATCCCCAAGAATCACAGTATCTTATGTCAATTCGAGCTGCCCCAAAACTTAAGAATAAATCTAAAAATAAAATAAGGATGATGAGGGTGTACACACAATGACCGTCTCACCTACAAAGGTTTTACCGTAGGTGTGACATTGCTTTAGTAACCAACCTACGCAAAGTAAAAGTCACTAATATTCCAAACCCCTACTGAAGTGGATGAAGTTCTTAAAAGCGGAAGAAACTTGCTTAAGTAGAGCTTGATTCATAGTGCACTATAAAAATGGATAAAACTCATCTAAAGTGGATAAAGATATGCATGGAAGGTATTGACATTAGTAGTGTCAAGACACGAGTCTATACCCAAGATGTAACATATGCTTAGAGTCATACGTAACCCCGAGATAACCCATGACATGGAATAATAATAAACAATTTGAATATATACAATACTAAGTGGAAGCTAAACTAAATTTGAGATAAATACTGAAATCGACCAAGTCTGAACAAAATACAAATTCTAATTTGTTAGATGAAATATTTGACTCTATGTTTGAAGCCTTTACTAATTGATAAGTTGCTTGGATAAGTCTCTAACTAACTCTAAATATCTAAAATCAAAATATGAAATAAATATAATAAAATTCTTATCCTTGAACCTATATCATAAGATGATAAAACAAAAAATAAAGTGTGCGATCAGTACTTTGCATGTATTGAGCATATGAGATATGCAAGACATAAAGTAAATCTGATCATATTGAAAATACTGATAAGCTTATGGTGAATTCAAATATTCGAACTGTAGTAAATTACCCTATATAAAGTGCATAAAAGCTGATATGCAAAGATACTCTAAAAAACTATAAAATAATTTAGGTAAAACTAAACTGAGGGTCATGTACAAGTAATCTAAATCTAAGTCTATGGGAGAGTCTGTTAATCAATATAAAGTACATGATCTAAATTTGGAGTCAAATGTATACTTCCCATTGAGAGGACCCAAGATACCTTACCAAAGTATAGAGGTATAGTTGGTATGATTATTAAATTGATGCCGAAATAATGAGGTATAAATAATCCTTGGATGGCATGTAGTTTTGGGACTTTAGGTAAAACTGAGGCCCTATTCCAACTCGTTGCTAAGTGATAGTGCTCAAATTACACTTTTGAATATGTGTATAGGATATTGTCAAGTATTTTTACCCAACAAGAGTCAGGTTCAATTTCTCAGGGAATAAGAACTAGGTTTACTATAAAGTGTTATAAACAACTACGAGTTACTCATAATGTAATGAAAATAATACAAAAAAAAACTAAATTTGGGGGTCTTCAATAAAAATCTCAAATTGATTAAATAATTTGTAAACAAGATTACCAACAGAGATTTTTAAAACTTGTGATCTGAGGAGGATTTATGCACCTCAGTGTTGTCATTTGGGATTATTTAGCTTTATTTTAAGGACTTCTTGAGTTCTTAATGAGTCAATAATGATATAATTGAGAATCTAAGTGTTTAAGTACTTGATTACAATGTTGAGGTGTTTTCCAAACAAGTTTGTACTTAAATTGGTCACTCAGAGTTTAAATGAGAAAACTAGTGTTACTAGCTTGAGCTAGGTGTTGTTCTAGTTGATCTCAATGGATTCTAATATGAGTAATGGGTTACTAATGGTATGATTGTGCAATTATGTAATGCCCCCAAAATGGATCCCGACACATCACATGGTGCTTAGGACCACAAGTGATCCCAAGATAATCCATGAGCTGGCATACTGATAAACAACTGATTAAATATGTATAAAAGAACTAAGTTTACTTTGAGAAAACATAACAATGATGGAATCTGTGAAAATACAATACTGGTACAATTTTATATTCTGATAAAATCTGAAAAGAGGGACTAAAATTTACATAACTGACTCTAACTGACATCTGTAAATCCTCTACTATACTGACTATAAATAGTTGGAACGCGACTCCAGCTACCCTAATCAATACCTATGAGTAAGGAAGTAAAGTACATAAATAGCATCTAACTAAAATCCCCGAAGTAGGAGGACTCATCATCTGCTGGCTAGAATCTACGACTGTCTGAGTCTGACTATACATGCTATAATTTGTACCTATATTATGAGACAATATAGCACGTAGACATATATATATATATAGATCAGTACTTTGAGGATGTACTGAGTATATGGAGGTGAAATTCATAAGTAAAACATCATCTCATCATCATAATTTGTAAAACAATGTATGCTAAATGTAAATGGCTCACCTAAGATGGAATATATGAAATACTAAAATCTGAAATCATGAATAGCAAATCAAACTTTATAAATCTAATGAGTCGTAAAATTTAGTTCTAAAAGCTGTGCTAATTTTTTTGTCTTTAAATCAAACTGTCTAAGTGTAAAAATGACTCACTCTTAATTCTAAAATCTGAAAGCTGAAATATGAAGCTAATATCTTTCTGTAAAGCATAATCTGAGTAAACTTTGTGAGACTTTACACTTAGTTTTCTAAAAGCTTTTTGTTATTCTTTTCTGAGAAACTATTCTGGAAATCTTTACTATTAAGCTGTAAGGAAAACACTTTATCTTAAGGAAAATACTTTAAAAACTATTCTGAAAGTCTTTACTACTAGGGAGGTTTTCTTAACCGACATAAACCATATAAGCTAACATGGAGTCCAACGTCTCATCCTCCTAAGGAATAAACCTCACATTGGGGAGAGGTATTATACTCTTGCCAAGGAGTATAACCTGAGCTAAGTGATCACATCTGTAACTGTCATCAATATAGAAGTGGGAATAATATGATAATCTATACCTACGTTGACTACGCAGTTCTATAGAAGTAGGATATGCTAAACCCACACTTCCTGCTTGGTGCTAAATACGAATCCCTTTTTATTTGCTATGCTCATTCTGTTGGAAATCCACTTTAAAACTAGTATAAGGGTTTATCAAAACCTAATTATGCATTTATCTGATAAAATCTATAAATAAAGCTGATCTAAATTCTGTAATCTATAATAATCTGAAAAGTGGATTCCATAGCTAATATGATGATTGAAAGATTAAAGCTTTATTGAAAATCTAAAATATTATGATAGTAGGATGCTTAAAGCATCATCTTTCTTGAAATACTAATATTCAATCTTGGGTAATAATCCATGCATCAATCTCATGTCAAAAAATCATAATAGTCATGCTCAATAATGAAAACAATGATAATTCATCTCAAATATGTAAATTACTGCAATAGGCTCGAAAATATGAAAGTAGACATGCATTTAATCTTTTAAAAAACTTGAAATCTCAAAATCTCATAAAAAGCAATAATGGGTATGAACCCTAATTAAAATCTCATGAATAATCATTCAAAATCATATGAATTTATAATTAAAAGCTAGTTTTGGGCACAAGAATGAAAGGAGATCCTTGTTCAAAACCCCCACATAACTTAATTGATGATTAGATGAAGAAACCTTAAATTATTTATTCCTATTTGATTTCTTAAAGATGGATTCTTGATTATCTTGTCTTGAAAATCTTCAATTTTAAGATTTCTTGGTGAATCAATGGAGGATTTTAATTTTTTAGAGAAAAAACTTTTGAGTTTTAGGGTTTTGCTTGAGAGAGAATTGATGAATAAAGAGCATAGTAGGCTTAGAATGGGTTTAATCTCATGTTACCCTCTTTAAACTTCTAGATCGAGCTGGAAACATAATATTTTTCCAAACTGGGTAGCCACTGTGAGATGCCACTATCGCGGTGGCTTACTGGAAAATGGACGAGAGGGAACTGGGCATTCTCCGTGATGCACCACCATCGCGGTGACCCTTTGAAATGCTATTTTAGTCACTGGCGCGATGCACCAATATCGCATTGGGCTACTAAAAATTGAAAATTCGGAAATTGGCACTCTCCGTCATGTGAGGCTATCACGGAGGGCCACTGGAATTGACGATTGTCATTTTTCCCGCCTCCACGATGCACCAAGTGCCTAGGTGGCACACTGTTGACTTAAAAATGTCATAACTCCTTCCTCAAATGTTGAAATTGGGCAAATTTGGTATCGATTAAAAGCTTATTCAATTTTCCACACAATGGAAAGTCGAAATCTTGAAAACTCCATATGCATAAAATGGTATTAATTTTTGAAGCTAGTCCTTGACATTCTAGGAGAGAATTTAAGCTAGAAAAAAGTACGGGGTATTACAAATTATGTGTGGAAAAACTTCTTTATAGTGTTAAAGGTTCAAGTAAATAAAGCCAAGATCCAAACAATAAATTAAAGATCAAAAAGGGAAAAACTAGTTCTTAGCTTAAGTTTCTTGTTCATTGTCTTGAATGTTGTGTTGTTTTGAGCTCTAATCCGTGGTGTTTGATTTATAGTATGCTTGGCAAGTTGATTATGATTAGATATGGATGATACACAATCTGTAAGTCAAGGGGAAACAACACCACAAGGATTGGTATGGAAGGACAAGTGCATAAAACAAGTTTAGAAGTCAAATTAAGGTCGTGAATGCATGGGTCATCGCGGACCTTGGTCCATGGTATGCAAGGGGCATCCCAGGCATGGATATGGCTTACAAAATAACTTTATAGTATTTCACCATGATGAGTCCATGTCGTGCAACCTAGTCCATAAAATAAGAGGGGCGACGCAGACCCTAATCCAAAAGCAGCCAAATTGTCATCTTATAAATAGGATACTTGAACTTGATGCAAAAGACCTTGGACGGCTTTAAAACTTGGGGAGATGCTGGAAAAAACTTCAAATAGGGTTTTTATTTCCTCAATTTAGATTATTTATGGATTTTATCATTTATTCATCTATAATGATTACGAGTATGTCCATGAGTGCCTAAAAGCCCCCTTTCCGGGGTTAAGGCCAAGAACACGATTACTATTGCTTTGAATTGACTAGGTTTTGGTTTCTTATAGTATTTGGTTGTTTATTTATCCTTGTTATAACTATTTTAAGCATTCACAATCCTCAGAATACATCCATTGTCATCTTTGTGAGCTCAAGAGGGGGAATAATAGGATAGTATGTGGGGGTAAATAGAATAGGATTATAATCTTCTACCTAATGAAGTTATAATTTATATTTAGGATATATATATATACCTAATTGACCTATTTGGTTCATTACAGGATGAAATATAAATGTTTTTAGCTTTCTCACATCCCTACTCAATGATGTAGTTGTGGGTCTAGGTTAGATAGAAGATTAGACGCTCAAGAGACCATGATCAAAATATTAACCCCGTGAATCAACAACCAAGATAAGTAATCTAACCAATGAAGTTCAATTGTGTAGTAGGATTGTTTCCAGAGCCTTAACCCTGGGTTCCTCTCCATTCTCCAAGACTTTTACTTTATTGCATTGTTTACTTTAATTTTAATTTATAACTCCAAAACTCTTTGGATTATATTTGCAATACTTCAATGTCAATAGTTGAACTTGAATTCGATAGTTGTTAAAACAAGTTCCTGTGGGATTGATACTTGGATTCTAAGGGTCCACTTTACTACTTGTTGAGACCACGCACACTTGTGTGTGTGCTTGGGTGAAACAAGTTCTTGGTGCCGTTACTGGGGATTTGTAATTTGGCAACAACTTTAGTTTTAGTTTTACTTTTAAGGTTTCTTTGGTGCTTTTCACTTGGTTTTGGTTTTGAATTTGTAGGAAACATGTTTACATGCTAGTAAGATGGCAAGGGATAGGGAATTGGTTGAACCAAGCCCCAAACCTGAGCAACACTTTTATAAATTAAGTAAAGAAGCAGTTCTTCTCTACTGCATTCTGCAAATCCAAGAAGACCAAGATATCCCTGCCCTCATGGCTGAAGATCCACCAGCCCACAGGACAGTTAGCAAAGTGGTAATCCCATTTACAATAAATTTGACCTCCCCTTTTCAAAAATTGGCTGCTGGAGGTATCTTTGACCTGAAACAAAACACGGTGTAGCTTTTGATCAGGATAATCTACTGGGCTTTCACATGAAGATCCACAAGTCTACCTGTGGAACTTCTTGGAGATTAGTGACATATTCATCCTTATGGGTGTGTAACTGACTATGTTAGGATGACACTTTTCCCCTTTTCACTATTGGGGGAAGCGAAGAAATGGCTGAACACTGAGCTAACAAGTTCAATCACTACTGGGAAGACTTAGCCTAGAAATTTCTCATTTGATTTTTTCTATATGGAAAGACTGCGAGACTTTGAAGTGAGATTGTGAGCTTCAAATAGAGGCCAGATGATAATCTATATCATACTTAGGAGAGGTTCAAGTCTCTTCTTCAGGACTATCCACATCATCGACAATTCAATGAGGTATTAGGTCATACTTTTCTTGAGGCACTTCATCACAACACAAAAATTTTGCTAGATTCAGCTGCATATGGTCAAGTTTTAGAGTTGACGTATGATGAGCTATACACCTTGTTGAACTAGATTGCTTATGGAAATATAAATTGGTGTAGTGATACCTCAAAAAGGTCAATGAAAAGGCTGCAAGCATAGTTGAAGTGGATATTATTACAACATTGGCTGCTCAGCTCTCATTCATGCAAAATCAGATAATAGACCAACTAAGCAAGTTGAGTATCAATCAAACTAAGGCTCAAGTAAATGCAGTACAACAGACAATAGGTTGGTGTGAGGTTTGTGGTAATAGTGACCATTCTGTAGCTATGTGTGCTGTAAATCCCGAGTCAATGATGTTTGTGTGCAATTCTCAAATGTAGAATCATGGGAACACCTACAATTAAAATTGGCAGAATCAACCACCAATTTAATCATGGAATAAACAACAACAACTGTTTCAGCAGCAGCAACAACAAAACACGTAAGCCAGCAACATAGAGGACATGCTAAATAAGATCATGGCCACCCAAGAACAAATGGCCGCTGAACTAAAATTTAGCAAACACTGTAAAAGAATTTGGAGTACCAGTTTGGGAAAATACAATAGGCACAAAATTCCAGGCCTCCAGGTAGTTTTCCAAGTAATACTGAACCTTTTAAATAAGTAAGGACAATTACTTTGAGAAATGGGAAAGAGCTGAATGAAAAACTGCATATGACAACTAAGAAGGTAGATGCGGAGTTGGTTTCTTAACAAGCAGATGACAAAGTTGCTGATAATTTGAGAAAGTTTGAGTACTCGAAAACAAAAGTTGTTGAACAGGCTAAGGAGAGACCACTTCCACCTTTCCAATAGAGGCTTAGAAAATCAAAGGAGGATGCATGCTTTATGAAGTTCTTTGACATGTTCAGAGAGCTTCACATTAACCCTTCCTCTTTTAAATGTTTTGCAAGAAATTCCCAAGTATGGTAAGCACTTGAAGGATGTGGTCACTAATAGCCTGATCGATCCTCTTAATCATTCTCTTGGTTTCTTCTTTTAGCATTTCCTCCACTTAGACTAACTCCACTACCCATTTTTTCATTTGGGTGGTCCTTAAATCCATGACCAATTTTCCTAGAATAATAGGAATAAGTTTAACAAAAATGGTTGAGAACTTTCTAAGAGACTTGGAGACCTGGAATGTTTTGGCCGAACTTCGGATAGTAGGCGTATATTTTGGCCTAACGGGTTTCTAAAACTTTATTGAAGATTAGACCAATTTACCTTTGATTGAAACAATGCACGTAAGCACATAAAATGATTATATCACATAAATAGTTATACCACACACCAATAGGATAATAAACGTGTCTTAATTAGGTGACCCTTTTGAGCCAAGGTTTGGCCTAGTGAATTTGAATGAAGTATGTGTATTTTAAAAAAATCCATTATCCCTACAATATATATCTATATATATCTATCTATATATATAAAGGGCATAATACCCTACAAAGATGCACAAAAAGGGATACAATCTTTGGGCGAGGGAAAAATAACATGAGAAAAAGAATAAGGTCCCATACAGAGGATAAAAATAGAAAACACTAGTGTCTAGATGATCCTTCATCGATCTTCTCCCTCTTAGCTTTGTTCACTTCATTCCAGATGCGATATCTATTGGTGATCAAGTGACTTCTGTATAACTGTGCTTTACTCTCAAAGGTCATCTTCCTATCCTATCAATTTGGGAAACCATGCAATCATCCAAATCAATCAAACATCACCTAGCATCATCAACCTCTTGCTTAGCTCGCTTTAACTCTTGTCTCAATTAGTGTATGGTTAAGGCATCCTCCATATACATCTAATAGTATGCCATCTCACTTATTTAGAATTTGTCTTGAATCCTATGGAAACAAATCTAATGTTCTAATTATACATCAATGATTTGTGTGGGAACATTTGGTTCCAGTATTAATGCTCAGACAAGATTCTTGTTCAACCATTCTTTATAGGTATCACTAACCTCGGGTTCATACCTGATACGAAAAAAGACTTTATTTATCTTTATTTTTCTCCATACATCTACCATGTACTTTTTGAGTGAAGTTTCACCTTCTTCATACTCGGTGATGAATCTAACCATAGGTGCCATTTGTGGTATTTCTTGCTTAATTTCAAATTGCCTAATTAAGGAATATGTTGGGATTATAAGGATGAGTTTCCTTGAGACCTGGAAGCACTAAATACGACCATTCATCCCCTCGAGTAATGTACTTACTCGGTCGAAGATATCTTATTGACCACCAGACATTGTCATCTCTTAATTCCTCAAAAACCTTAAACCTCTGAAGATTCTCTTCTCTTAAACTCTGCAGGACAAAAAAAATTTCATGTGATGATAGAAGATCCACCCTTGTCCAAGGGTATGGCTGCTCTACTCTGGGATTTTTTAATAAGTGTTTCATCATCCACCATTGCAAGATAAGGTTGCACTCTTGGAAGAAATAATTCTTGCCTTGACACCTTCCTAAAGCCCGATATATTTCAATTACGATCATAGGGGATAAGGTGTGGAATACCTTAGTGGGACCATAATCCACTCCATAAAAGAGGGTGCGCATCACCATAATGACTCTTGGATGAATGGTTCTATTTTCTTCTTATAAGAACAACATAGTTCCAAGCAAGTCCACCGCGAAAGCAAATACTCTTTTCTCCTTTCATTTTGACTCTAATTCAAATTTATGTTTGAATTTTTCAAAAGTGTTATACCTTCCAAACCAAAGATACAACTCACAAAAAGGTATGTTATCTCTATCATGTTCCCCCAACCAGGTATCGTTTCTGATTGAAAAGGCATCCGTAATCATCTGACTGTTCTATATAATAGGGACTAGAATGTTTTTGTCGGGTGCACTCCTTATTTTCTTAGACATATCGATGCTCTCATAAAAATTCATTACTTCTTCAATAGTGGGGGTCAATTCAACTTCCCCGAAGCAAAACACCATGTTGTAATCATCGCAAAATATTGTTAGCATATGGATCATTTCTGGCCAAGCATCTATCTCTATAAGTAAAGGTAGATACCCGATATATGTTCTAATAATATTTTTATATTTTTCACTCATAGGAGTCCACCATACTTTTACGAAGTTATCGGGTCCGGTAACCATTTAAATATTTTTTAGGGGTATGGTTGAGCCATTCCTACATGAAAGAAAACAAAAATAACCCTCCCCCGTACCCCAAAGGATAATGGATTGGATTGAAACAACAACAACAACAACAACAACAAACCCAGTGTATTCCCATAAAGTGGGGTCTGGGAAGGGTAAGATGTACACAGACCATACCAATACCTCCGAAGAAGTAGAGAGGCTGTTTTCGATAAACCCCCGACTCAAGCTAAAAGATGGATTAGATTGAACAAACATATATTTCTTTAACATATTAACATGATTCGTTTGTAATTGGATCATGGTTAATAGACACAAGGGGATTTTCTAATGGGCCCAATATCCCCTCAAGGTATTGGGCTGTCCTAGGCTCATGCCTAGAAAAGGGTTTTGATTTCGCTCTATCCTAGGTGTCTAGAGTGGGTTTGGAATAGGTTACCAAGTGAATGACTTGAGTTTGGAAATACGAATAGTCATTAGACGCCCAACATCCCAATAAACAGTCGTATTCCCAAAACTTGATTTGAAATTGAACAATAGGGTTGGGACATCCACGAAACCCTAAATAATTTATATATTTCGAATGTGACAGTATGCCATGTAATGAAAAAATCTAAATTTTGCAGAAATTTAAACACATAAGCAAACAAATAATTTAAATATTACAAACTCGAATAGTTAGTCAAAGAAGTTAGTCCAAACATTTGGTTAATAACTAGTTAAATCCCCAAAAGAGTCACCATTTATGTTTTATCCCTTTTCGAATTTCATTTAAGTAAAATGATTTTGACCTTTTCAAACTATTTCAAAAGTTTTAGAAAAATTTCAAAATAATTTTAAGAAAAATTACAAGAGTCACCACTTGATTTTTATTGAAAATATATCAAGAAAACTTAAAAGGGTTTCAAAGGTTCAAAATAGAAATAAACCTTAAAACCAGAGAGAACAGGTAAGGATTTAATTTATTCCTTAAGAAGGTTTTGTAAGACACTTAGGAGTGTCTGTTTTAAAACGGTTTACCAAAAAAGTAATTTTTGACTAACTTAAAAAGGTGTCTAACTTTCCAAAAAGTTGATTTTAAAAATATTAAAATTATTTATTTACACTTTAAAATAACATTTACTTATTCAAACTTGGAATATTCTACTTGAACTAAAAAAACCGTTTAAGCTAGGTTGCAAACTTTTGAATTTAAGAAGAAAATAAGTTTGTGTTTTTATAGAAAAAAAAAGGATGAGGTAGTTATATTCTTGCTATTTTTTATTTATTTACTTTCTTTTTTCTAGAAAAATCAATTTCATTACAAATAACACATTGAGAAAAATGTTAAGAAACCATTAAATTAAAACTATCTTATTAATTACGAAAAGTTAAAATTTACAAGAAAGATTGGTTTCTTAGGTTTTGAAGGAAATTACTTTAGCCCAATAGGCTATTAATCATATGGGCAAAACAAATACCATCTTTAAATAAAATACCATCTTTAAATAAAATACACTATTCTAGAAGTCCTGTTATTTTAAGGAGAAAAATCAAACGAATCAATTTAATCTATTTAAACTCGATAAATCAAGTGAGAAAATATGAATTGTGTAAGAAAATCAAGATAAAACAAAATGACAACGAAGAAAATAAAAATAAAATGAAATGGTGATGCCTTAGGGAATCATTTAAAGTTAGAATTAATGGCAAGTAACATGAATACGTGGAAAGAAAAAGAACAATAGTTTAAGAGTTGCCCTGCTGGCCCGTTAGTAAGTTGTCTTGCTTTTGGACTCTTGGATCCATTCCAACAACTAGTATATCAGTTGTCTATTACAACTATATTTTTTTTGGTTTCCTATATATCTAGTATATATATGACCATATTTCAGTCATGTATACATGAATTTAGTCCTTCACCTTTATAATCAGCTTCCTTTCCTTATATTCATCATGTATCACATGTATATCAGCCACTTTGACACATATATTACTATATATTGGTGCAAAAATAGTTCTTTTAGGACTTTGCCTTCAAGTCTTGACTCGATTTTGGGTTGGACCCAACGAGGATGCAAGGAAAGAGTCCAAAAGGACTCAAATGAGTTCATGCACAAGAGATAAAAAGGATAAGGGTTAGTACGCGTCTACTAATAATACGATGAGTAAAGCAGTATACCAAATACCGATTTAGACAAATCATAAAAATAAAACATATAAGGTATAGATCATGTGCTAAAAAAAATTCAAAGTTACGCTAACAACTTAAAGAAAATCAGCAAGCCATTCGAAGGGAAAAAATAATTTAACACCAACCAAACATGGAGAAAGGACACAAGCTTTCATATTATCTATACTCAACTACCCAATTCTTTATCGCTAAATCAATTTTAACGCAAGTGAGAGAGGACCACTATTTATTTATGGACAATTTAAAGATTCAGAGGTCCCTATCAGTAAATACAAAATCAAATTCAAAATTTTCTACTATTTGACCCAAATTTAGCAAAGAAGAATACCTTCTAATATTTTGACAAATACTCTACTATGTAAAAATATGAAGGTTTCAAAATATTATGACCCTATTTCTAAAATGAACATTAATAGTTCCAACATAACTTCATCATTGTAGTGCAAACCAAGCACAACACATCAAAACACATACTATTACACCTTTTGGCACAAAACAAACAGGAACTAGGCAAAAAATTATTCCAAAACCATTTTAAACAACAAAATTCCAAATTATCTATGTCTCAATCTTCTATGAACACATACTATTAAGCCTATATCAAACACATCCAGATTTAAAAAAAAAGAGGATTACATGAGAAGGATGTTATTAAGCCAACCACAATGATGACTAAGTTTTCAACATAAATAAAAAAGACAACGAAGATTTTACAGGAAGAAGAGATGTCACAAATATATAAAACCAAGAATTGATTTTTATCCCCTAATTACGCAAGGCAACCCACTAACTTTTAAATATAGTTAAGTAGACGTCATCAATTTATCCAAATAATCTTAAGGTAAGTAATAGAGGGAACAAAGATTCAAGGTTCAAGTACTAAGTAAGAGATTAAATTTCTTAACTCGCGGCTTCAACTAGAATTGAGCCTAGAGTCAAAATCCTACGATCAATCTACAAACAATAGTTACTGCACACTTTAATAGGAAAAGTGAGACATTCACAATAATTACACAAACAAGATGATGCATTCCGACAAATTACATCACCACAAGAGTATTCTTAGGTCCTTGTACCAAATCAATCACTCCTTAAAATCAAACCATAAGTAAGAGACTTGAATAAATAACTAAAAAACAAAGATATTTAGCTATTCATGAGCAATATCTCAATGGGATGATGGATTTACCTTTTAGGGTGCAGGAACTGGAACTATGGGCCTTGACAAAGTCGACTTCGAGATCAAAGTTTAACTCAACTTTTGCTGGTGTTCAAATAATTTCAATGAATTTTTGTTACGTAAGATTTGAGGAGTACTCCTCCAGAATCTCCAAGTTTTCCCCCAAAATCCCTCTAGACCCCCTATCCCTCAATGTTTATTTACAGGGGAAATTTGGGGGAGGAGGGCGGGGATTAGGGTTTTGATTTGAAATAATGGATTCCAAATCCAATTTTGAAATTATTTATCAAGTAATTTGACATCCGCAGTGAGACAACATCCATTTAATGGCCTTTGCACTTAAAAATCACTGGAGAGATGGAGAGAAAGAGACGCTAGTTTTGTTGGTCAAAGGGACGAGATAGATTTTGCCCAAAATACTGAACCATGAACTAAAAATGATGGAAGCACCTGATTTCTTAGCCATATATGGCTTGAACAAAAGGGTTAAAATGGTAATATGAAGGGGTGGCTAGGGTTTTTGTTGATATAACCGTTGTTGAAATTAATACAGTATTATTATTGTTTGCTGATTGTTGTCGTTGTTGTTTTTTTGTTGTCGTGTGTTGTTGTATGTCGTTAATCTTGTTGTATGCATATTTTTTTGTCTATTTTTCCATTGTGTTGATTATGAAATAAAAGGTGGGCCAGGTTAGATATGGGTGTGGGTCGCATGGTTGGGCTAGTGTTGTGAATATTGTTGTTGGGCTATTGTTATATTAGAATGGGTAGGGATTTAGGCTAAAATAGCCATAGGTTAAAATTTAAATCAATTTTATTTAAATTTTAATCACATTGAAAAGTAATTGGCCAATTGTATTGCAATTACAGACAAATTGATTTCAATTGTGATCAAGGACAATAAATTGATAAAATTCAACCGCAATCCAATACGAATTAATATCCAATTTAATTTTGAGTTTCATGGTTTGATAAATCAAAATAATTATTTTCTGGATAATTCATTTTAACGATTAAAAATGTATTTAAAACTACGATTTTCCCCTTTTTGAAAAATTTCAAGATATATCTTCCTTGAAAATTGGTTTTTTGAAATGATAATTATTTAAGCAATCAAAATTATACAGTCTCTTATGCGTGAGTACGAAAATATATAATTCATTACTTGAATGATAAAATTCAACAAAATGGATGTTTTAGCAAAGCATTTATCCAGATAAAATAACTATTTTCATTTCATTTAAAATTGAAGGAGTTCAAAATCAAAACTAGTCATGGAGGGTAAAAATTAGGTGTCAACACATTTTGTGCTATGTGCTAGTCCAATGTGCTATGTTTGAGACAAATCCTTGAGTCTAACTAGAAAGCCTATTTTTATTTGTCTAGACCCCAAATTCAAAGTATAAAAGTCCATTGCCTCTTGGACATTAAGTGTCACGAACCAAACCAGGGCCTGGCTGTGACGGATATCTCAAGTCCGTTGAGGACTGGAGACCACCCCTTCTTGCCTAGTCAAATAGAACACAATACAACTAACAATAGATGAATTTTAAATATATAACAAGACAGAAAATCAGATAACTTAAAATTACTTAAAGATGTCCAACCAATAACTCCCAATCCACAGTAATCCACAAAGCCTCTAAATAGATCCAAACCAATCTAGGTGGGATATGCCCCCGACAATATCTAAAAAAGGAACCAAGGAAATAGTATATGACATAAATTGGACCATGAAATAATAGGCCATTAAAAAAAGGCTCACTACTTCAAGATGACTCACAAATAATCCAAGAACCTTTGTTCCCTACATCACGTGGTGATATAATGTTCGAACATGGTTAGTGTGTTGAGCTCTAGCATGTTACTCAGTGATAAGGGGATAAAATAGTGCCATGATCAGCAGTTCAAAATTATTTTACACTAATGCATACAATCATATACATATACATATATATAACATGCTGGGATAGGGAACAAGGTTGAGCATGAACTTTAAAGCATTATCCTGGGCTATGTAGCATAACTATCATAGTAGTACCCACGGGCTACATGAGCCCTAGCTCTCACCCTATGGTCGGGCCCCAGTACGTGTCGCCGCACGAATCAAAGAATAATCATAACATATATACACAGGGGACTCAAACCTCCCAGCCATATATTAAGGGGGACATGAACACCTAATCATAAAGTAAGGGTGGCTCAAACACTTGGACATTTAGACCCCTGCACCGGCAAATGCGATTTTCAATGTTGGTCCCTCGAGACCTCCATCTTCACATCTTAGCTATACAACCCCCTTTAAGCCTAATTAAAAACATTTAGCACCTAAATTATTCATTAATTCAATGAGCCATTCATTTAAGAAATCATCAAGTGGTATCGTCTTACCAACTATAGCTTGCAAGCGATATGCCAAATCAAATAGACAATGGGACTCTAACCCAATAATCAATAAGACTTCGACCTATTTAACCACTTGGGACTTGAACCTATCATCCAATAGGACTCTTAAATTTTTAGCATTTGAGACTCGAACCCATCAGCTAATAGGACTTCAAATTATTTAACCAATTAGGACTTCCAAATCAAACCATGGCCATAAAGGCCTTTAAAATCATTCATGTTTCATTATACCTTTTATACAATTGCCATGGTTCAAAAGTAATTCAATGTGAATATACTCATATTCAAAACTAATTTCATAAGGTTGGGTTGAGTTAGAACAATTATAACATTCAAAACCATCAATTTGGGGAATCCATGCCCCCCCACTCCAATTAACCATACCCATGCACCCTAAATAGTTCAAAAACATCAATTCAAACCATGACTCAGTCATAAAATCCACGGGGAAAACATTTAAATGATCATTATCTAAAACCCTCAACCCATCTTTCAAAACCCACATCAAAATCATGTGAATACCAAATCAATTTATGCCATGAGTTAAAATACAAGTTTAGGGAGAGAGATACGTGCCTTCATCACTAATAAATTTGGAGAAAAAAATCACCCTAGAGCCCTAAAATACCAAACTCTTGAAACCCTATCTTTGCCTTTGAATGGGGAATTTGAGAGAAGAGAGGAGAACAATTATTTGAGTAATGAAGGGTTACGGGGTCCCTTAGGGTATTTTATGTCATGGGTCCCAATTAAGAAAATAGGGAAATGTCCAAAGTGCCTTTAATAAAAATATTAAAAATTATTATTAGTGACCACGGGTGACCTTACGACTCATGGGGTCTCCTTATGAGTTGCCACTACTCGTAATCAGAGCAATACATCAGGGCATCTTTATTGGTTAAGTCACAAGTCTTACCCTGCAACTTGTGACCAAACCATACGACTCATATAGTCGTAATCCTAGCCACAATAGAAAAATATGGGCAATCACACTGGTGAGACCACGAGTCCCACCTTACGACTCATCAAGTCTTACTACGACTTATCAAGTCTCAACCATAATCAAGATAAAAACTTAGGGAAATCTTGGATAAATTACTGGTTAGGCTATGATTTGAACATTACAACTCGTAAGGAGTCTTTATGTCTCATTGAGCTCAAGTCATTCCAATGCAAAAGCAAAGACAATCTCACTGGTCGCCTTACAAGTAGGGTCCTAAGACCCATAGTGTCACCTTACGACTCATACGGTGAGTTGTTACTTAGGCAGTAAGCTCAAAGGTCAAGAAATTTTTAAGGACCAAAATTTGAGATATTATATTAAGGTGGGATGGGTAGGCATTTTAGGGAACACTAGTTTCTTTTAGAATGCCTCTAAGTTTAATAAACTAAACTAGGTGGAGGATGGGTAGATATTTGAAGATAATGGTGACCCAAACATAATTCAGTAATGTGACACATGACATTATCACTCGCTAATAACCTGACTACTGGTTAATGAGCTGGGTAATGATTAAAAAGTTGGGTGCTAATCGTAATAAAACAAAATAAATCCTTTGTTCAATACTGTGAATTTATTTTTCTCTTTTCTTTATTTACATGTGTAATTATTTTGGGTAGGTTAGATTTTTTTATTTAATAAATAATTTTATTATATCAACTATGTCATTTCTCTCTCCTAGCTTATCTGATTCATCTTTATCTACTCTCACTTAGATAATTAGTAATTTTAAAATAATCAAGTTGCATGTCTATTATTTTATCACTTAGTAATATAAAGTTTATAAAATAAGTGACATTTGTTTATAACATAGAATCCTTACATAAAATAAAGATTTGGTGAAAAATCATATTTGTGGACCTCGAAAGGTGCCTAACACCTTCCTTTTTGAGATAACTTGATCCCTTACCTAATTTTTGGGAACGTAGACTAATTAAACAATTCTTAATTAGCCTACAATGGTTCCCTAATGCACCTTAATTCGTTAGGTGGTGACTCTTCACTCTTAAACCATCACAAAAAGAGTTACCACGTTGAATCTTATTTTTTGCGAATTAAATGGGGCACGACAGAATGGTGACTCTATTAGGGATACTTTGGTACTAACCATTAAAAATTTGTGCTTTATGTGGTATTCTCTCCATTTTTATAAATTTTATTATTTTATATGTTTGAGTGATTTATTTGTTTTTCGCATCATGATTTATTTTTCTACTGTTAACCCTTTTCTCTTTCCCTTTATATGTTTTCATATGTCCCTTCATGTTTATCCCCTTCCCTCTTGTCCCCTTTTGTTTGGCTATGTGTTTTAATATTTATTTACTTTTCATACTGCTAAATATATTATTGTATTTTTTGTCATGTGTTACCACTTTCCATAAACTTTTATTCTGCTCATATATTTGTAATGACCCTCGAGGTCATTTTTAATGTTCCCACTTGTTTTCATTTTTAGAGCCTTTCCATAGCTTCCTAAGTCATTTATGACTTATTGGAACTGATAGTTCGATTAAAGGGCGGTTTGTTTGTTTTTTAGAGTCAATTCTCTATTTAGAAGTCTTCGCAGGTTTCAAATAGCCTTTGGGAGAAAGTTGTATTAAAATGATCTCGAATGCAAATTTCAACTATGCTAGAAGCTCTAAAATATTGATTTTAGTTTAGGTAGACCTTTATTTTGGTTCCTAACATACCTGAGTACATTTTGACCTATTGGTTGAAAAGTTGAAAAATTAAGAATTTAAGTGTGGAACCGACATTTGATCGAAATGACCTTGGATGGAAAATATGGCTTTCCATCATGTCTGAAATGTCAAAATTAGTGTAGTTACATAGTTCATTTGCTTATATCAGATTCGAATGAATCCTGAGGCATCATTGGAAAACTTTGAAAATTCCCAAGTTGTTGGTGCTGAGAGGTGCGCGATCGTATAAAGGGGCATCATGATCTCCCTATGAAAATCACCATAAAAGGGGACGTGATTTACCATGCGTGATCTCAATCCATGGATTGTGATCACCACTCCTGATTGCCTGTAGTGGCTAAAACGGGACCCTTGGGTTAAATTTTGGGTATTTTCACTCATATGTGAGACTAAGGAACCCTAAAATAGTATGAAAATCTTAAATTGAGTCTTGGGTGTTAGTTGGAAGCTTGAATAACATATATTTTCGTGATTAACATCAGATTTAAGGTAAGAATCCTTCATTTTCAAGCTTGGATTTTTGGATTATTTGACCAAAACCCCAAATAGCTTAAAGGTTTGATTTTAGCCTAAATAAGCTTAAATTTTACCTATTTCTTAAGGGTTATGATTCCCTAATGGTGTATGAACATTGGGTTGGTCTTGAAAATGTGTTTTTCTTACGTAGGACCTACTTGAGGTTTTTGGTGTTCTTTTTGGACTTGAAGCACAATGGTGCAATATAGGTATTGATGTTCTCGTAATGATGTGTAGATTGTGTTTTTGATAGGTTGGCATCTTAAAAAAGCTTCTTAGAAAAGAAAAGCAAAGGTTTAGAGGATTGTTGAGTATTTTTCGAATTTGAGGTAGGCTAGGCTTATTCCTTATTAGATTAAATTATGTCATAAAATAATTGTGATATCTGGTATGGGTTTTAAGTATTGGATTGGTGAAATGCAAGACTTGGGTTAGATGGACCATTTAAGCTATGTGAATCTTAGAGTTGAAGAGCTTGACTTGTTCCCTTTTATCTTAAGGTGGAATAGACTTGATTACTCATGTTTAGCATGAGAATGCCTTAGAATACTCAACCTTAGGCAAAATTCTCTATTTTCATATACTTAGAGTAAGTTGGCCCTAGTTGTTTATACTAAAGAAGGTTTTCTTAGTTCTATTGGGCTTAGTAATAGTGCTTGAGCAAAATATCTACCCTAGGGCTTATGGTGGCTTGCTATATATCTAAGAGTCGATTTACATACTGTAGCTTAGTCCGGGGGTTAAAATTGACCTAGAATGCATTTGGGGACTTAGATGTGGGCTTTTTGATCAATCTTAAGGCAAGACTTACAATTAGTTCTCTTAAATCCTTACGCTTAGTAATTGACTAAAGAGTGCCCTTTTTAGGCAATATTGATGACCCTTGGTACTTGTTGGTTAGGTGGAGTGGCATTGAGAATAATGCCCAAATGAAGATGCCTTTATATGCCTTAGTGGCTTAAACTTATGTCAAGCTATTAATTATATTATTGTGATTAACTATTATTTGGGCTAATGAACGTTCTATTTAATGAGCCTTGACCATAATATGGCCTAAGCCCTAAATGATGTTGTTGACCAAGTTATGAATAAACTATAGGTTATGTTATGCTATAGCTATTACTCATGCTAATGATAAATTATCTTTAATACAATGATAGGCAGATGATTAATCTACAAATGGACCATTGCTCATAATATTTCTTATGGTTATACCCATAGTATAAACGACTAGATTAGGGATTATGTAATGATGAGACCTTGATTATACTCTTGATTATGCCATGTCTACATCATTGATTAAGCCATTAATTAGGATAGTGTTCGGGTCGTTAACTATACTATTGCCCAAGTCATGATCATGCTTAATAATTATGATAATAAATCATATTGAAAATCTTTCTTATTGTCGATATTGGAAATGATAATGATAATGGTAATGGTGCTAGAAGGCACATTTGTTGAGTATATGTAAATATATTATGTCGATTATGCTTGAACTCATGATACTTACTTATATGGTTACTTATGCTAATGCTTTTGCCACTTTTTTTACATGTCTATATACCATCTCTTCAATATAACACAGAAAAAGATTCTGGTATTAAAGATATAAGTTCTGGTAAGAACCCGATGATAGTTATATTAGTCATGTTATATATATATATATATTGATAAACTGACATTGGTGATGAATGTTGGATTATGGAGGTATGATCATCTTTACTTCTCCTTTATATTTATTTACTTTAGCCCTCGTGGGGCTTGTTATTTAATTTAGCCCTTGTAGGGATTGCCATTTACTTTTATTAATGATATAAATTTATTTATTGTGATGTTATATTGATATCCGATAAGGCTGGAGAATATTGTGATGATATGATGATACCCGGCAATGTCGGAGGATATTATGATATTATATTAATGTCCAGTAAGGCCGGAGGATATTGTGATGATATATTGATACCTAACAAGTATGGAGGATATTGTGATGATATGATGATACCCAACAAGGCCGGAGGATATTGTGATGATATGTCGATACCCAGTAATGCCGAAGGATATTGTGATGATATGATGATACCCGATAGGGCTAGAGGATATTGTGATAATATGATAATGCCCAACAAGGACGGAGGATATTGTGATGATATGTCGATACCCAGTAATGCCGAAGGATATTGTGATGATATGATGATACCCGATAGGGCTAGAGGATATTGTGATAATATGATAATGCCCAACAAGGCTGAAGGATATTATGATACCCAATATAACTGAATAATATTGTGATGATATGATGATACCCGGTGTGGACAGAGGATATTGTGATGACATGATGATACTCAGTACGATCAAAGAATATATGGATGATATGATGATATACTCAACGAGTTCGAAAGATGATTATTGATGTCCCTATGTATACATCTACCGGTTCGATTCCAGTTAGCCCTATGTATGGAAATTATATATTTATTTATGCTCTTAAGTAGTTGGGTATAATGTTGATATGAGAGATGTCAGTTATTGTCATCTAATGAGTTAAGGTATAAAGTGGTATAGTTGTTGATTTAAGGATGAAAGATTCTTAGTGGTGGATGTTGCTTAAGTGGCTAATAGTGACTAATGAATTAGTGAATGTTAGCGGTAAAGAGGATTAGTGACATTATGGCTATTAATAGTGTTGATTAACATATTATGGAGGTTAGTGATAATGGGTTTAGCAATGATGGTGACTAGTTACAAATAGTGACTAAGTATATGATGTTGATTAGTTGTTAAGTGGGAATTTATGGATTAGTGATGCTAGTTAGCTAAGGGTGTTGGTTGTATATGGTTCATGAATAAATGGTAATTAGCGGTCATTTGATTATTAGTGACTAATGGATTATGATGGCTAGAAATATATATTGGTTAATTGCCAAATATAGTTTAGTGGTGAATCTTGACTAGATGCTAGATATTTCTAATTAGTGAATAATGGTTAGTCATTAAACCACGACGAGTGATTATGTGATGAATAGTGGATAGATAATAATTAGAGGTTATACGATGACTAGTGAGTAAATGGTTTGGTATTAAGCGTTGGCTAGGTACTAATGTGTGAATAGGGTGTATTGAAAAGATAGAAGCCTATATGATGGTATGGTTACAGTTATGAGTATATTGGTATATGTTATTCCATTACGATTATTGATGATGATTATGAATGTTGGAGACTGGTCATTTGATGAAATTGAGGAAAACTATTGATAATGAGAAAGTTTGGATATATTGTTGATTTAATTCCTTTATGTTTCTCTTGGGTGTACTCTCTGGTGGTATAGGATGCCGTGATGAGTTCTTTACTTTATGCACTAGTTGGAGTATGGGTTCCAACTTTGTACTTGTGTTTGCTTGTGATTATATTGGTGTTACTTTATGATTCTGAATTGTCTATTTCTTATGGACGGCGGTATTGACATATGTTGATGCCTTATGCTATATTGTTATTCCGACATTTTATAGTTGTTATGTATAATGAAATTGGCATGTCTTGATGCTTTATGTTACATTATTATTCTAAATTTTTTACTTATTATATACAATGATGATAAAGATGATTCAGGTTTGATTCTGTACCTTGACCTTGTTATGATTATCTTACACTTTATCGTTATTATATCATGAATTAGTTTAGGCGATCGATGATGCCTATGGAGTACTCATTGTTTTGGTACTAATACTACACTTTTGTACTTTTTGGTACATATCCGAGTATTAGCTATCGTCGTTGATTGTGGTTTGTGCGGCGATTACTTTATGGAGATAGGGTGAGCTCTTGGAGTTCAAGTCACCAAATTTCCTTCTATCTCTTGTATCCAGTCTTTAGTATTTGAGAAAGATGTATTAACTATTCTAGACTTGGAGTTGTATTGATACTATTAGTTTCTCTTGTACTAACTCTATCAGGTTTTAGGATTGGTATCTTGTATGATCGTTTATTCTATCTAGAACCCTTCTGTTTATAATTGATGTTCTTTAATTTCGCCTAAGTTGGGCCTTTCTTATCAGACTAACCTATTGTGTTAGCTTCGGGTTAAGGCATTGACTTACCTACTGGTAGGAATTGGTAGGTGCCACCATGACTTGTAAATCGGATTGTGATACTTTTCCTCCACTTGGTGCCTTCTTTATTTTTTTATTTTTATGAAAGGTTGTGTGGTTGCACAGACGTTATTTCCTAAAAGACTCTATGGAAAATGCCTCATGAATCGATTGATCAACGATACATCGACAGTCATGAGCTTTTCCCCTCTCAAGTTATCCACTTGAGGAAACCTTGTAAAAAATTATTCTTATTCTCGAGAGCTTAATAGTATATTTCTTTACTAAGGAATATACATCTTGATAAATCTAGTATGTCTCCATGACTTACATGCATATGTCGATTTTGTTATTTTGTTTAATTTGTTATTACATCTGTATTTTACAACCTTCCTTGATTATTTCATCAGTAATCCATATCCACCTACTATTAGAAATTCTGTAACTCTCAATTCCGAACTACGTCTGACTTGATTCTTGTTCTAACAAGATACATAGACAAACCTTTATAAGGATGTGGTCTTCCTTTACAAAACATCCTAGTATTTTAAAATATGTCAAATATATCAAAGTATATTCTCCCTTTCTATAATGTCATCAGGGTGAAAATTAGAACCTTTTTGAATTATTCAAATAATTTTTTGCAATCTTCCAAATTCTCAAATGTTTCAAGCTATAACGCCCTGAAAATGGGTCCCGATATGTCACACGGCTCTTAGGGTCACAAGTAATCCCAAGATAACCCTTCTACTGGCATACTTACAAGTAACTGAATAAAATACATAAATTTGAATAAAATCAGCGAAAACAAAAAAACACTTCTGAACTTGATCAATTCAAATATGAATTTATAAGATTACAAATCTGCTGTTACAAACCAAACTAAAACTGAATACATTAACACTACTGACTGTTTATGAAGCCTCTACTAGTACAGACTATAGGTAGCCGGGTCATGACTCCCAACTATCCCAAATCAATACGACTGAATAAAAAAATACAATACTTCTCAAACGGTATAACTGAATCGAGCCCTTGAATCAAAAGGACTCATCACCTGCTGACTGAAAGCTGTAAACTGACTGAATATAGTGTATGCACTACAACTTGTACCTATATTATGAGACAATGTAGCACATAGACATATATGTGGATCAGTACTTTGAGGATGTACTGAGTATGTGGGGGTGTATACAATAGTTAAACAATATCATCAATCTTTATAGAAATCATGCATACTGGTATAAATGACTCACATAGGTTAGCAAAAACTGAAATCTAAATCTCATGAATCATGAATACGGAAACATGTAGTATAAATCTCGTGAGTCATTACACTTTATTCTAAAATCTGTATCCTCTTCTTGTTCTCAAATCTTGTCAACTAGATGAAATCTTAAAATAATAACTTTTAGGACATACACTTTAATCTTATGAAAATAAGGGACTTCTTTTGAAACTTAAGAACCATAGCACTTTAGGAAACTTAGGACTTGGGAATTAAAGACTGTAACACTTTTAGAGACTTTGGGACTTAAAACTTTGGAAATCTTAAAATATTAACTTTCAAAAGATATACTAAGGCTTTAAATCTATAAACTATTTTAAAGAGTAGGGGTCTTCTTTTGGGAGTTTTTTCTAACCGACATAAACTATGTGAGCCATATGGAGTTCAACGTCTTGCCCACATTGGGGAGAGCTGCTCTACCCTTACCATCGGAATATAACCTTAACTTGAGTGATCACTATCTCGGCGTCAGCCCCATAATCTCAATCCTACGGTGGCACATAGTTCTGGGGTATGAGATCTTGGAATCATACCCAATTGGTGCTAAATTCTGCTCCCATACTTAGGCTCAAAAATTTTAGGAAATCCACCTTAAAATAACTCAAGGGTCTATAATGAAGACCAAATTATGCTTATATTTACTTTAAATCATAGGTAGTGTGGATTCCTATCTTAACTCAATATCAAAACATCAATCTTGAGTCAATCTTGGTAAGCACTTTGCTAAAGGAAAACTTAAGATCATAACATTCTCAAAACCAAACTCATTCTTGATATGAATATAATAATTCAAAACTTTCAAGAACATGGTCTTAAAATCTCAATACACTTCTTGAAACACTTTGGAAAGTATCAACAATTCATTCTTTGACTTTAAACATGTAATCATACTCAAGTAATTTCAACTTTCAAAATAGGTAGTAAATCATGACTTCAACTTAGAGACACTCAAAACCTCAATCATGGTAGAAATATACAATTCATCACATAAATTCTCAATTCACAATATAAAATAGGTAAAATATTATACAATTCAAAACTTGATCAATTCATAATCTCATAAACTTGAAATATATCAAACTAGGCATAATTCAACTTGAAAATATGAAATTCTTTAATAAAAACCAAAAATTTGGGCACAAGAACAAAAGGATTGTTCTTGTTCGAACCCCACATACCTTTATAGACTTGGTTGGACGTAGAGAATTTGACTTGGAAACCCTAGGAGATGATCTTGAATGCTTTCTTGAGATTCTTGAATTTTGAAAAGATTGGACTTGTAAGCTTAATTGAAAGAATCCTTGTAGAGAACTTTGAATTTGGAACTTAACTTCTTGATTCTTGAGAGATGACACTTGGAACTTCTTGATTCTTGAGAGATGACACTTGGATTTTGTTCTTGGAAAGAAGGGATGAGTTTTGATTTGTTTACTAACTTCTTAGGGTTAAGAGAGAGGAGTTTATGTGATGAATATATCATAAAAATGTTTAGGAGTGATTAGGGACGGTTTAGGGGTGTCAAATAACTTAGTTGCCCTCGGAATAACTAAAAAATGAAATGTCCAGGTCGTTGTGCCATGGGGTTTGCGTCGCACAAGATATGGAAAACTTTAAGGTTTGCGTCACACTCCCTATGGAAGACTTTACAGTTTGCCTTGCACTCCCTATGGCAAACCCTTTCCAGTGAACGTTTGCGATTTGTTAGGCGACGCACACCCCTTTGCAAAGCCATAACTTTTCGCTCGGGTATCAGATTTTGGAGAAATTGGTATCATTGAAAAGCTAATTCAATTATATAAAATTTAGTGAGTCTTGAGATGAAAATTTCATGTATATAAAATGTTATACACGTTTAAAGTCGACCCTTGTAGAATCGAATACCAAATGTTGGACGAATCAAATGATCTTAGCTCAACTTGGCTCTAAGTGATTCCTATGAACATTTTTAACTTCAAGAGCACTTCAAACATGAGGGTAAAGATTATGAAAATTGTATTCACATGGGAGTCACTAGTATTATAGCTTATACACGTAAGAACGACGGTTCATAGACTAGCCCAAAAATGTAGGGTATTACACAAACCAAATACCTCAGTTGAGTTATTTCTTGCAAATTTTCAAAAAATTTCTAATCTTCAATTCTCTAAATTTTTTCAAACTCTTTTCTTTAAATATTCTATGTGCATATTTTAATTACCTTATCATTATTTACTTGTTCAATCATCAATTTAAGTGCAAAATTTTTACCTAGGTCTCTCTTAGAGCCTATCTTCTTACTTTTGATATCAATTTGCTTCTTAAGTTTAAATTCTAGCCCATTCATTCATCCTAAAGTCCTCTTTATGACTCATATTGTCATACTATCTATTCTCTTATTAGATACGCTAACTTTTGTTTTGTTTAATTTTCTATTTTTATTTAAAGATTGTTTAGCATTTGAACATCGACTCAACTAAAGATCTTCAATATGACAAATATGCTTAATAGCCAGAAAGATTCCATCCCTATTTCTTCTTGCCTATTGCAAAATGTTGTTTAGATTGTACGTTCTCATCCTCGTATTACTTATACACTCTTTCAACGATTTCCCTTAGCACATACCACTCTTGAAAGTGAGAGAGTTAATTTAGATGAATGTCAGCAAAAGCTTTGTGACTTAGAGAAAAGGTTAGATGAGAAATTGCCTTCTAAAGTTATTCACTACTTGAGGTATGGGAAACTATGTTTACATCCAAATGTTAATTTACCTCCAAGATACAAAGTTCCAAAGTTCAACATGCTTGATGGATGTGGAGATCCAATTAAGCATCTAAAGGACTATTGTGGAAGACTAGTTGACATAGGACATAATGAGTCTCTTCTAATATGATTGTTTGTTCAAAGTTTTTTAGTAATGGCACTGACTTGGTTCACTCAACAAGACTTTAACAAATGGCATAAATAGGAAGACGTGGCTCAAGATTTTGTGGGACAATATAAGTTTAACATCAATGTTGGTCAAATAATGTCGACTTTGCTTGAGATAAAAAGAATGAGCAATGAATCTTTCAGGGAATATGAAATATGATGGAGGATAGAAGTTTATAAGATACGTCCTTATTTACATGAGGAGGAGTTGGTCTAAATCTTCATCTGGTCGCTACATGGAATATATTTTCAAAAATTGTTCTTCCTAGGCAGTCACAACTTTGAGAGTCTAATTTCAATTGGAAAAAGGCTAGAGTATTGCATTCGAGCTGGGATAATTATTGATATTTTTGTAATGTCGACCACTTTTCAAATACCAAAGAGTCTATCTGAGGAAGTGAAAGAGGATTCATCAACCTCTATACCTCAAACACAAGGCTATTAGAATAATGAGTAGTCTCATGCTGTGTTTGGTCACCGTGATGTGCATATTGAACCTTATGACTCAAATGATTCTCAATGAAAGGCTTATTAGATTCAATACTATCCTTCCCAACACGATTCCCAAAATGAGCTTTTCATACAAAACCCAGCTTTCAACATGGACCTTGCTCAATACAAAGTGTTTTTCATCAATCGAAGAGAATGAAGCCTCATACCTTTACTCTTTTGACTGAGCCCTTGGCGAACATATTTAAAAGACTGAGGACCTAAGTTATTATGCAATCGAGGAGTGGATGGATCCCTGTGCATCCACTCCCAAACTTGGATCCCGCTAAAAATTATGTTTGTCACTCGAATATTCAAGGTCATAATATTTGAAAATGCTCGGCACTAAGATACAAGATCTAGAATCTGATTGAAAAGAAAAGGATAAAAATACAATGACGCCTAATAAGCAACATCTATAATCCCATCACTATGGGTGAAATCCTTGTTCAAGGTGAACCGACAAATATATTTCACAGACATTCTCGAAATAACTGCAAAACCATCACATGAACTAATAAAGATAGGCTGTCATTTTCACAAGAAAATGCCATCATTTTTCATTTGTCCGCCTGATGGATAACAATATTTTTCCTATTTTATCCATCTTTTTTATACTAATGAAGTATGTTTAACCTGACTTTCATTTGGATACGTAGGCAAGCCACTTTTGTTCCGGTCTTAATCAAATAAAACATTTCTTTTTCCTCTTTATCCAATTCAAAAAATCTTCTCAAATTTCTACACCTCTAACAGTATCAGGCTAATAGGCCCAAATCTTGAGCATATAAAGAAATATTCAAATTGAGATCACAATGTTCAAACGTATGACAATCATCTCTCTTAAGTTAATTTTCTTTGAGTGAAGCAAGAATATAAGAATCCAAAAGTAAAAACTGTGCAAAATTTTTAAGGTTTGGCAGAAACCTCAAAAATTCCACAAGGACGTGCAAATGGTGTCTTTTATCCTAAATTGGGGAAGAAATTTTTGAGGATTCCTAAAAAATTTCACCATAATGGAGTACAAGTCCCAACTGTCCATGAAATAGAAACAACAACAAGGAGTCAAACCAAGCAAAGGTATGAATCAATATTACTTTTAACTCACATTTTTCTTTGAGTGCAGACAACAAGTACCAAATGCAGTAACTACCTTATAGTATCATCAAGGAAGCCCAAACTACATAGGGGAAATGAGCTAAGTTATTCTATTCTTTTACTCTAACTATATTAAAATTGATATTACATTACGTTAGAACCCTAAAAATAATATTGGGTTCCTAGTAGAACCTTAAGAAATAACATTGGGTTCCTTGTAGAACCATAAACACAATATTGGGTTCCATGTAGAACCTTAGAAAAGCATTGGGTTCCTTGTAGAACCTTAAAAATGACATTGGGTTCCTTGTAGAACCCTAAAAATGACATTAGGTTCCTTTTAGAGCCTTAAAATCAATATTGGGTTCCTTGTAGAACCCTAAAATTTTCACCGGGTTCAATGTAGAACCTTAACAAAACATTGGGTTCCTTATGGAATCTTAAAAATGACCTTGGGCTCTTTGTAGAACTTTAACTCAACATTGGGTTCCTTGTAGAACTTTAAAAACTATATTGGTTCCTTGTAGAATCTTAAAAATAAATAGTGGGTTCCTTTTAGAACCTTAAAAAAGACATTGGGTTCTTTGTAGAACCTGAAAAATAACATTGAGTTTGTTGTAGAATCTTAACACAACATTGGGTTCCTTGAAGAATCTTAAATTAAGCTACTAATAATTTCCAATGTGTAAGAGAAGATTTTCTCTCTTGCATTTGAAACATAACTCTTTACCCCTCTGTTATTTTCATGACTTAAGTCATATTCATATTCCACATGCCAAAACTATGCATATCTTAATTTTGTGAACTCGTGCTCCATATTCATCAATTTTCTTTAGGAATCTCATTCGTTCCAAAATCTAGAACTACACAAGGTTTGATTCTTGTAAAACCAAAGATATGTAGGCACCATAAAACCAAATTCCCAATCACACTATTTTAAAAACACCTCTTGTTTTTTTAATTTCAATGAACCATTTTTGGTCAGACAAAATTAGCTACTACGTTAACTTTAGTTGCTCGATAATCCTTTCATCATTCTTAAGCAATGAAGGGGCAGTTGTTGATAGCAACTTTGACCTCTCGATACTCCTTCCAGACTACCATTTTATCAAAAATTATTAATTTTAAATATTAATATTTTTTACGCATATTTTTAGTATCGAATAAAATCTTGAAAGTGTCACATTCACAATTTGAAAATATACAATTAATTTTTATTACTTCTTATATTATAATTTTTTATATTATATATAAATTATTAATTTAAATATAACATTTCATGTAATTTGTTAATATTTATTAAATTATCTAATGATCACACTGGTAATTTACAAACATTTAGTTTTGTTGTTGTTATTATTATTATTATTGTTGTTGTTGTTATAATAATAATAATAATTATTATTATTATTATTATTATTATTGTTCATATAATAAAAGCCTTTAGTTCTGATCACACTCATCTATGTTAGGGTATTTTAAATTTCTATTATTAATTTTCTTTTATTTTCTTAATACTAGCCTAATGATAGGCTAAATCCCTCTTGTTGAACTATAACATACTATGCTATTAGTATAGTATGGCATGAGTTATTCAAATAAGAATCAAATTATCCAATGATATTAAGGTTGCAATACATAGACTTTCAGTAATAGTTTGATTCAGGCTTCATGCCGGAGGTCCATTTGGAAGGCCTGTTAGCCAAGAGGGCATTAAAGGCTGTGTTTTGGACCCCTTTTGAATTAAATCTATGACTATGAATTTATTCTTTGCTTGTAAATATTCCTGGAATATCATTGAAGCAATTCGGTCCTTACTTACGCTTTGCTTGTAAATGTTCCTGGAATACCAAGTAAGGACCAAATCACTTCAATGATATTCTTGGAATATTTACAAGAAAATCATAAATTCATTATTATAACTTTAATTCAAAACGGGTCCAAAATGCAACCTTCAAGTCCCTCCTGGCTAACAGGCCTTCCAAATGGACCTCCAGCATGAAGCCTAAATCAAAACTATTACTGTAAGTCTTTGTATTGTGACCTTAATATCATTAGAAGATTTGATTCTTATTTGAATAACTCATGCCATACTATACTAATAGCTTAGTATGTTATAGTTCAACACGAGGGATTTAGCCTATCATTAGGCTAGTATAAGAAAATAAAATAAAATTAATAACAGAAATTTAAAATACCTTAACACAGATGAGTGTGATCAGAACTAAAGGCTTTTATTCCAAGATAACAATAGTACAAGAGGAGATCTATTAAGAGTAATAGAGAGAGGTGGTTATATAAAAACTTGCCTTTACAAATAAAAAATAAGCTCCTTATATAGCGAATACTCAAAGCAAAAAGACAAAATAAAATGGCCTTTACTATTTCTAGTTGGCCTTTACTATTACACAAATGAATTTTACTTTATAAAAGAAAGTGGCCTTTACTGTTCATGGTTTATTAAAGCTGTCGTCCACCTAGTATTGTCCCCAATAATATATTTTGTGGGGTCTTTTAATTATGTCATATCTTTCTTTTCCTTTTGTTTTTTTGCAGAGCTGGAAGATTCTTCCAATGTATCGGTAAACTTTTTTAGGTATTCATCTAGGCTGAGTTCTTCATTACTCTAGATGCTCTGAGATTCCCCAGCTAGACATTCTTCTTCATTATCTATGGTATGACCTACAGATGTCATGGATATATCCGATGCATTTTCGCTGTCTAGATTTCTCATTAGGTCTCTTTTGACTTCCTTCATATATGAGGCTATTATTTCAGACCATGGCAATGGTCTTGAATGGGTTGAGTTCATCCTGTTAATGTAATGGAGCCATATACCTCTGTTCTCTGTATTGGGTGATGGCAGTTTTTATCGAATTAATAAGTCATTCGCCATGGATATGTCCATCAGCTCTTTTCTGATTAAGTTTGTTCCAAAATTTTGTATAAAAAATTCTCTTCAAACACTAGAAATTGTCAAGATTAGGTTTTACCTCCACGAACCATTTCATAATCCATGGGATAGAAAATTTAATAAAGAAATACATTGTCGATATTCCTTTAAAGTAGATATTATCTCTTTGAAATAGATCCAAAATCAATTTGGGATGCTTTGTTTGTAGATATTTCCACAAATCTTTATAAACCACGAATGCTTCCTATTAGGAATTTTGTATAACAAATCTTTATTAAAGCTTTTAACATAATCCCAGTAATTGAATTTAACTGGAACTTTCTGCTCTGGATGTACGTAATCCTTTTCTTTAAGAGTGCTTAATGCCCACTCTCCTGGAGTAAAAATCTTTTTCTATGAAGATTTTTGAAAAATTGTAGTCTTTCTTGATATTGGTAGCCGTGTAAAAATGCTGAATTTCAGCTGACCCTGTTTGAGATAATACTGTCTCAAAATGCATATGGTATTTGTATGTCATGGTGGCATAGTATGTATTATCTAGATACCTTTGAATAAGCTACCATGGATCACTTCTCCATGCAAGATCACCATTTTCCAAGATGAGCATAACTTCATCTACTTTATTTTGCTCGTAGAGCTCAATACTCTCATTATCATTATTAGTAAGAACGCTGGAGTATGAGGGGACAACATTCTCCCCTTTCTTTGATTTTATAAATTCCAAGAAGTCCTTGTACATTTGTTGATCCATATTAGGATTAGATGAACTTGCAATATTCGCGGCTATTAGCCTTTGGTTTCCTATCTGGGCAAGGATATTTCCTTTGCCTCTATTTGATTTGCCTCTTCCCTTTCCTCTATTTGAGGAGGTTGATCCTTGAGATTCCATACTGTACAACATGGAAGACATTAGGTTAGATATTCCCTAGTGAGAAAGTTGGGAAGACTATTATCTGATCCCTTTAAATATTAAATTTTGAAATCAAATGGAGCTAATAAAGCTTGGCATCTTGTAAATATTTGTTTGGACACATTGTGTTTACAATCTTTATTAAAGATACACTTAGCATCCTAGAAATCAGTTTTTATCAAAAACTTTTGGTTATATAACTCACCTTGAAATTTTAAAATATATTTAACAATTACAAGGATTTCTTTAGCAACAATTGCATAATTTTTTTGACTAGTATTCCATTTTCCAGAATAAAATTGAATGATATAGGCTTGTTTATCTTGTGGGATATATTGTTTTAAAATCCCACCGTAGCTAATACCAGAAGTATCAGTTTCAATTATTTTTTCTCAATTGGGATTTGCCAGTATTAGGCATGTAGGTTATTAACCTTTGCTTTGATATTTTTTACAGAGAGAGTATGACTCTCTATCCATGTATTTGGACTCTTCTTTAATCTATCATATATGATAGCTATATCTTTAGCAAGATCCTTTATAAAAGGGGATATGTAATTCAGACTACCCAGGAATCTCTGTAATTGGGTTTTGTCTGTTATAATATCTAGAAATTTAGAAGGAATCTATGCTTATATTCATAGGGACAATTTTCCCTTGGTCAATATTATGACCTAAAAATCTGACTTTCGTCTGAAAGAGAAACATCTTTGGTTTAGATATAACCAAACCATTTTGTATGATGATCTTTTTGAAAAGATCCAGATGTTTAAAGTGTATCTCTATATTTTTGAGAACACCAAGATTTGATCAATGTAGACAGTTGTGAAGCTACTACAAGGAATAAATATATCATTCATAATGTTCTAGAATTTTGAAGGAGAATTCTTTAATCCAAACGACATGACATTCCATTCAAATTGTCCTATTAGAATTTTAAAAGCAGTCTTATATTTGTTTGACTCCATTATTTGGATTTGCCAATAACCTGATTTCAAGTCAAATTTAAAAAATATTAAAGCATCATATCATCTTTCTAATAAGTCCTTTTTATTAGGAATTGGACACCTGATCCATATGAGGACTTTGTTGAGAGGTTTATAATTAATAACCAATCTTGGTACCCCTCGTTCCTATTCAGCATGCTTATTCACCTAAAATACAGTGCATGACTAAGGAGATTAAGAAGGTTGTATTAGACCTTTATGCAAAAGAGAATCAATTTCTTTTTTACATAATTCTAAATATTTAGAATTATGTTAAGACAGTAGCACTCACTGAGGAGTCTAGTTTTGTGGTGATATAGAAGATGCACAAATATCTCAAAGACCTTGAGAGTTTCACTATCCCTATTAAAATTTGCAACAGTAAGGTGGTCCACACACTTAGTGATTTAGGGGCAAGTATCAACTTGATTCCCCTCTCTTTGTTCAACACTTTAGGCTTAGGGAAGTCGAAATCAAGATCTATGATTCTTTAAGTGGCAGACTGGACCCTAACCTATCCTGAAAGAATTATAGAGGATGTTCTCATAAGGGTTGGTAAATTTATTATTCCTACTAATTTTATTGTTTTAAAATTTCAGGTAGATGAAAGAGTACTGGTCATCTTGGGACATCCATTCTTAGCGACAGGAGGAGCATTGATAGATGTGAAAAAGGGAACGTTCATAATGAGGTTGGATAATAAAGAGAAAATTTTCAAAGTTCTCAAACCATTCAACACACTATCCCACTAAAAAGATTTATGTATGATTAAAGTGATTAAAAGGGATAAATGTTGAGTGGTGGAGTTTAGTCCACCAAATATCTCTTTGGACTTCCTCATTAAGCTGCCCAACACACAAACACCCTAGCCTGATGTGATGTAGATTGATGAGCCTGAAAAGGCAATTGCAAAGAAAGCTGTTAACTTTGAGAGTTCACACTCAAGAGGTCAGAAATGAATAAGAAGATCGCCGCCAAATAGGAGGAAGAGGATTAAGGAAAATAGCTAAGTCTAAGATTGGATCATGCCGCGACACTAAATTACGCGCTTCTTGAGAGGCAACCCAAGTTAAGGTAGGGTTTAATTTTTAGTATTTTAGTTTATAATTCACTATTTTTTGTCTTTGTTGAGTCATATGTTGATTGGAAGTCTGAGTACCAAAAAACCTGAACTAAAGAGCATGGCGACGACTGAGTATGGGGTCCCCAAACTCCCTTGATGTATGAAGATACTAATATCTAGACCTAGAGGCCTCAGGGAGTATTTCTATCTCTACTTTTAAGTATACTTTGGGGACATATTAGATTTTTAAGTGTGGGATGGGGAATTTTTTAATTTTAGCCCATTTGTTTTACAATGAAACTATTTTGGTCCTGGTCCTCCTTGGACATTATATACCTCAACTGAGGCAAATCGCTTAAGTTGAGGGTGGCTATCATAGGGGTGCGTAATGTAAAGTGGGTGTGAAGAAGGATTTTGTTTTTGGTAAGTGAGATATTCCTGTTGTGCTATGTGTGATTGTATGATGCAAGTGTTTTGTTTATAAAGGGTATGTTGATTGTGTGAATTACTACTTTTGAGACTCTTAGGCTCATGATTTTGACTCTTTTACTTGTTGGCTTAATGTTGAATTCATGTGATTATTTGGTTGAGAGTCTGTAATGATTCTACTTGAGTTGAGCATATGCCATTTGTGTATAAGGTTTGTATATTCCTTGTTGCAATTGAGGCTAGAACTTGCCTGGTATGTATGTAAAGCAAAATAAAAAGTATGGGTTTAGGAGATGATGTATGCATTTCCTTGATAACGATGTTTATACCCTTTTTTTGACCTACCATTGTGCATAATCCTAGCTAGCCCATTCAGCCTTTAGCTTATTTTCTTTGGTAGCCTCATATTTATCCAGTATCCCTTTCTTTGATTGACCTTAATTTGATCCAAAGCTCCTAAGTGATTTAGTTGAAATTTAATCGAGTTAAGGAGTTTGAAATTCAAGTAGGAAAAAGGTGAAATTAAAGCCCCTAAGTAATAGCCATTAGTGTTGAAAATTGATATGTGTGGTGTTTGGGAGTTGAATAATGAGAAGACTAAAGATTGTTCAAATTGAATAATATGTACATAGAAGACTCCTACCATAGTGTATGTGAATGAGCTTAATGAGATAGGGTAAAACAAAAGATAAGGGTAGACAAAAGTAGGGGAAATTGGTTGTTAAAGGTGAATTGAATGAAAAGTGTGATGTATTAAAGCGCTTAGGGAAGATAGTTACAATTCTTGATCAAAATAGTTCCTACCCATCCCTTAGCCTTCATTACAACCCTTAAAGACCTACTTGATCTGGAGCTTTAATATTCTAATATTAGTGGGTTACTATACTAAGTACAAGCCTATGGTTCATCTTGTGTAACTTGTGAATTCTTTCGAAGAGCGAGCGTAATTTGATTCTTGTACCCATTCTGTTATAAACTATATTTATGTGAGTGATTATGGGTAACTCTCTTTTATGAGGGCATATGTTTGACGATAGTTAGTTTATTTATATGATGTTTTTGATTGAGAAATATGTATGAGTTTACCAACTTAGTGAGTAAATTCTTCAGGCTAGGATGTTTTGAAGTAGTATTCTTGAGCTTTCAATTATGTTAATAACATGCTCAGTTTAGAAACTTGCATTTTATGTAGTCTTGTAGTACTATATTGAGTATCTTGCTTGTTGTAAAAGTGTGGAGTCTCCTAATATTATGATTCTTAGATTAAAGAGTTGTTTGAGGACTAGCAAGGCTTTAAGTGTGGGGTGATGATTTGAGGTGGATTTATGCACCTCAGTGTTGTCATCCATGCTTATTTAGCTTTATTTTAAGGACTTCTGGAGTGCTTAATGAGTAAATAATGATATAATTGAGCATCTAATTGTGTAAGTACTTGATTACAATGTTTAAGGTGTTTTCCTGAATAGTTTGTACTTAAATTGGCCACTCAAAGTTCAAATGAGAAAACGAGTGTTACTAGCTTGAGTTAGGTGTTGTTCTAGTTGATCTCAATGGATTCTAATGTGAGTAATGAGTTCCTAATTGTATGATTGTGAAATTATATGTGGAAAAATTATTTATAATGTTCTAGTTTCAAGTGAAACAAGCCAAGAGTAGAACAATAAGTTAAAGATCAAAAGGGGCGAAACTAGTTCTTAGCTTAAGTTTCTAGTTCTTTGTCTTGAATGTTGTGTTGTTTTGAGCTCTAATCCGTGGTGTTTGATATTATATGAATCTTGGTGAGTTTATTATTATGAGATATATATGATAAAAAATTTGGAAATCAAGCGGAAATAACACCACAAGGCTTGGGATGGAAGAACAAGTGTAGGAAACAAGATTAAAAGTCAATTTGAGCTCGTGAATGCATAGGGCGTCGCATACCTTGGTCCATGATATGAAAGGTGCATCACGGACAAGGATATGGATTAAAATATGAATTTATAGTGTGTCACCTAGATGAGGCCGTGTTCCGCACCCTAGTCCATATAATAAGAGGGGCGACACGGACCCTAGTCCAAAAGTGGCCAAATTGTCCTCCTATAAATAGGACACTTGAACTTGATGCAAAAGAGCTTGGACGGCTTTGAAACTTGATGAGTGGCTGGAAAACACTTCAAATAGGGTTTTTATTTCTTTAATTTAGATTATTTATAGATTTTATATTGTATTCATCTATAGTGATTTTGATTATGTCCATGAGTGGCTAATAGCCCCTTTTCTGGGGTTAAGGCCAAGAAAAGGATTACTATTGATTTGAATTGATTAGGTTTTGATTGATTATAGTATTTGGTTGTTTATTTATCCTTTTTATAACTATTTTACGGATTCGAAACACTTAAAATACATCTATTGTCGTCTTTGTGAGATCGAAAGGGGGAATAAGAGGATAGAGCGTTGGGGTAAATAGACTAGGATTATCATCTTCTATAGAATGAAGTTATAATTTAAATTTAGGTTATAGATATACCTAAGTGACCTATTTGGTTCATTATGGGACAAAATATAAATGCGTTTAGCTTAATTCTCACAATCCCGCTCAATGATGTAATTGTGGGTATAAGTTAGATAGAAGATTAGAGGCCCGAGAGACCATGATCATAATATTAACCTTGTGAATCAAAAACCAAGATAAGTAATCTAACCAATGAAGTTCAATAGAGTAGTAGGATTGTTCGCAGAGCCTTAACCCTGGATTCCTCTTCATTAATTGTCCAACACTTTTACTTTATTGCATTGTTTACTTTGATTTCAGTTTATAACTCCAAAACTCGTTGGATTATATTCACACCACTTTAATCTTAATAGTTGAACTTGAATTTGATAGTTGTTAAAATAAGTCCCCGTGGGATCAATACTTGGCTTCTAAAGGGCCACTTTACTACTTAGTGAGACCACGTATACTTGTATGTGCGCTTGGGCGCAACAACTTGTAATTAAAAAAATTGAGAGTAATTTGGGTCATGCTTCCATGGGGATGATTTAATACATTGGTGAGTAGTGACATCTCTAGATTTGAAAGTTATTATGATGATTTGAGGTTGATTTATGCACCTCAATGTTGTTATCCAGACTTTTCAGCCCTGTTTTAAGACTTTTTGTGTGCTTAATGTGTTAATAATTATAGAATTGATAATATAAGTGTAAAATAATTGATTAAAATGTTTAATTTGTGTTTCAAACAAGTTTGTATTCAATTTGGTCACTTCGAGTTTAGACGAGAAAACTAGTGTTATAGCTTGAGCTATGTGTTGTTCTAGTTGATCTCGATGGATTCTAATGTGTATAATGAGTTAATAATGGTATGATTGTGTAATTATGTGTGTAAAAAACTTGTTTGTAGTGTTTAAGGTTTAATTTAAACAATCCAAGAGTCAAAACTAAGTTAAAGATCAAAAGGACAAAACTAGTATTCTTAGCTTAAGTTTCTAGTTCACCGTCTTGGATTTTATGTTGTTTTGAGCTCTAGTTCGTGGTGTTTGATTATGTAGGATGATTGGTGAGTTTATAATTATGATATATGGATGATATAAAATATGTAAATCAATTGTAAACAACATCACAAGTCTTGGAATTGATGGACAAACACAAGGGATAAGATTCGATAAAAAACGGATATTTTGGAGTCATTGGCGTGCCATGGACTTTAGCACCGCATTAGGGTACGTTACATGGAATTGGGGGATTCAAAAATTATCAATTAAAGTTTTTTACCGAGATAAGGGAATTCCACGAACCTTAGGAACCATGATAAGGTCTGTGGCATGGACCCAAAGTCAAATCGGCAGCTTTGTCCTACTATAAATAGGACCCTTAAACATTATATTACACCTCTTGGAAGACCTTGAAACTTTGAGAGATGATGGAGAACACTTAAATAAGGGGTTTTATTCTATGAATTTGGTTTATTTATGTACCCTAACATGTATTCTGTCATTGCAATTGCTGTTATGTCCATGAGCGGCTAAAAGGTCTTTTTCGGGGTCAAGGCCAAGAACATGATTACTCTTGTTATGAATTGACTTGGTTTTGAATATTTATAATATTTAGTTGTTTATATATACTTGTTATCACTATTTTAAGGATTCAAGACCCGTAGAGTACATCCATAGTCATCTTGTGAGCTTGGAAGGAGGAACAAGAGGATAGTACGTGGGGATAAATAGAATAGAATTGTAATCTTCTACAGAATGAACTTATAATTTGCATTTAGGATAGGAATATACCTAAATGACCTATTTGGTTCACTTACGGGATGAAATATGAATGCATTTAACTTAGTTCTCACATTCTCTCTCAATGATGTACTTGTGGGTCTAAGTTAGATTGTTGATTAGAGGCTCGGAAGACCATAATCATAATATCAACCCCATGAATCAAAAAACAAGATAAGTAAAATAACCAATGAAGTTTAATATCATAGTATGATTGTTCATAGAGCCTTTACTCTGGTTTTCCTCCTCTTTTATTGTCCAACGGCCTTTACTTTCTGACATTGTTTACGGTTACATTTAGTTTTAAATTTCCAAACTCTTTTGGTTACTTGACCACTTATTAATATTTATAGTGAACTAGAGTTAGATAGTAGTCACCACAAGTCCTTATGGGATAGGTACTTGACTTGTAAAAGGCCACTTTACTACTTGGTGGGACCACGTGGACTTGCATTGCGCTTGGGCGCAACATATGACTAGGCTAGGTTTAAGTATCAACAATAATCTTTAAACCTATTGTAAAATATCGCATGTGTTTCTTTCGAACACTCATACACAAATAATACAAATCAACCTATTATCTCATTTTAGTTGATCTATTTCTAGCATCACTACCGCATGAGTTATAAACTCACAATTTGCTAGCCAAATCTTATCATTCTTGCTTTCTCTTTTGAGCTAAGCAAGTGACCAATGATAGATTAAGTTTGCAACCCCAACCTATTGATTAATAAATAAATATTTGGGTAAAATCACGATAACCAATCAAATTCTAGAGAAAACACAACTACCCACACATTAATTAAAACTCACATATACATGAACCAAGTATAAAAAATTAGCTAATCATGACAAAACACAAAAGAGATATACCAAATTCTTCCTACATATGAGCCATAGACTCAGATTACTTTTAAAAAATAATTTTTGATCTACAACTTAAATAGATAAATTCTCACAAATAAACTATAAAAATACACTCTTAGAGTCTCTAAACTGATGATAATTTGGGTTTCCAAAGACCAAAAAGCTTTATAGTATCAGGAAAATGAGCCACTAAATTAGGAGAATGCCACCGATGCATCAAATGACCAAGACCCATCGCCCAGTGGATCGATAATGTGACAATTTGCATAAGGCTTGTCGAGTTTTTATATTGTTAAGCTCTTTTGGGGTGGATTTTGTTATTTTTAGTGATGCACAGGATGCTTTCTTTCATCGCCATTTTGTTCAATTTTCCTTGACCCTTTTGGTGAAAATTTATGGTGGAGAGTCAATTTTAGCTATTTGCTTTTCACTTCGATGATGCATCAAAGTGACTTTTCATGCTCTTGTGCAATTTATTGCTTCAATCTTCCATCTTTTTGCCTTTTTCCCCTTTTGTGCTATTTTGGTGACTTTAAGGTCTTCACTCTATTATTAAATCAAATCAATACTAAAAACACTCCAATTTAGCATTGAGGACATGCTTTTCTTTCTATTTTAGAGAAAAAGAGTTGTTATTTTCCGAACACCCCCAACTTAAATCTTTGTTCGTCCTTGAGTAAAATAGTGCACCCTAATGAAACATCAATGTCTACAAATTGTAAAACATGGGAGCTTATGCATATACCTCTTTTGAGAAAATATTTTCCCTTAATGATTTAGAAAACCAAGCCCTATGGTGTGCCTATCAAGCTCTTAATTTGTCAACAACACGTATCAAACGTTGGCTACATGCTACCAAGCCAAGTACATGCTTATAGACTTCAATCTATAACAAAGAAGTCCCTTCCCTAACACAAAGAAGTCCCTTCACACAAAGAAGTCCCTTCCCTAACAAGATGATTGTCAATCTATATAGGAACTAAAATGAATGTCTCACTCTCCGAAGGAGGATCAAGAACATTAGTACCACACCATAAGCTTTCCCATAGATCCACCTTACCACTTGAAGTATGCTGTTTTGAAGATCACCTAGGTATTAGATTTGGCTTGTTGTGTTCGTAAAGAGTATGGTTGAGGTGGTTTAGGCTATAGTGGCTCTACCTCATAAAGTATTTGGAGAGATCCCAATTAGAGATATCCCAATTAGTCTATTTCTCAAGGCTAGCTTTTTTAACAATTACTAGGTACACTCTTTTCAAAGTCATTCTAACTATTTCACCTCTTACTATCCTTCCAAAATTTTAGCAACTGCACATATTTAAAACGAAAAACAAGCTACCATTTTTTATCTACTTATCCACGATACAGGGCTATTTGGAAAAGGATGCTAGTGGTTTCCAAATTTATGACAATCAAGGTCTTCTCTGCTCCCAAGTCAAGATTTTGTTCTAAGTTGGTGTTTAACGTTACTTATACACTTTGATAGAGTTTGGTTCAAGAGAGGCGTTTGATAGAAAAGGTTTTTGTCTTGTAATGAGGTTATTCAAGAGAAACAGGTTCCAAGGCTCAATAAGGGTAAAAATTATACACTCATCTCACCATGGGGTAGGTAATTTTGGTTAATCAATGGTGGTTTTCTCTCAATAGATGGCCTAAGTCCATTTCTATAATATCCCACATTCCTTACTTTTGAGATAAAGCAATCAGGCAAGTTTTTGGTGGACTTAATACAAAAGGTCAAATAAATCATTTCCCGCATAGAGAAGTCAATTGTATACCCAAGCCACTTTTTCTTGATTGATGTGCTATATTCATAGCAAATATCAAGGAAAGTATCCAAATAGCCAAAATGAGATAATAGTTTTCACAAAAAATGAGAGCAAAACTATCTTAACTAGGCAATTGGGAAGATTTTAAAAATGGGCATATTTTGAAAAAGACTGGATCGACCTCACAATAAAAAATAAGATTCAAGAATTATGACTGTGAGATATCTACCCAAGTGTACCATTTAAGTCAAAGAATTTTATTGCTAATTCACTTCCCTCTTGCGAATGCATGCAAAAATGAATATTTAGTTTCCTAGAACTACAACTACTAAACAAAATTCAAAATGAGACAATAAAGAGATAAAAACCACACATCACACTTCAAAATAGAATCCAAAACATCAACATATAGAATAAAATCCAAAGCACCATTATCTAAATATTACAATATCAATGAAAAATAAAATCAAATATCCACTTGTCGAATCACGCTCCAGAACCAACCAAAAAAGTATCCACATATCCAGAATAACCAATACTTAGAACGAGAATCATATACTAATATTATAGATCCAAATAAATAACACCCCCAACTAGAAAGTGTGCATTATCCTCAAAAAAATAAGACTAAATAAAATAAAAAGATAGAGTTAGAGTCCCCCTAAATGTGGCTAAGCCCGAGGCTGTGACTGGATCATCAAAGTAGCTACTGTTTGGGCATCAGTGATCGACTCAGATCCATCTATCTGAAGGGAGGATCTGGTATACCTAGAGGTTTTAATATGTGTAGTCTCATGAACAAACCTCTCCATAGTGGTACATAGTAAACATCCTTAATCATCTACTTGTCAATCTATGCAACTACTTGTGGATCAATCTGCATCCCAATCTGGCCCGACTTCTTAAAAAAACCATCTATCTCTACATTAACAATTGTATTATCTGAAGCATAGTCTGAATAAAACCCTCCTCCTCCATCATCGGTGCAGTCTCATGAACAGGTGCATACTCTGGAGCTGGTATATCAGATAAAGCTCTATATAAATGACTAATATTGGGGAATCGAAGCTCATCTACATAGGTCCAAAGGGATGCCAACTAACCCTACATGCTAGCAATAACCTCTGTAGGAATATACTGTTGAGGGGCACTCAACTCATCCAACTTCTTCTCAAATACCTCAAGGTATCACTAATGCTACATATCTCTTTATTTACCGAGCCCATAATGACTCTTAAAGCACTGCCAATCATGCTCAGAATATCTCTCTATTCTAGATGATCTTGAATCTCCTTGATAGGATATCTACCCTATCGTAAAAATATCAACCTAGGTCAATGGGGCTCTCGAGGAGCCCACAATAGTGAAATGATGATGAGTGGGGCCACTAGGTTAGGTGGCTATGGAGCTGGGCCCATAACCAGGGAAAAAGTAGCAGGCTCAGGAGTAGACTTGGGGGAAGTAAAACCAGGAACATGAATAGGAGTAGGTTGGATAACACCACCATCTCTAGAGGTCAAATCCATCATGGGGACACCTCCTTCCAAGTTTTCTTCTTTCTACTTCCATTGACTAACTCAATCCTCATAATATCAACTGTGGATATGGAGGTGTACTTAAAATCGTTCATCTTATTAAGTGACTCTTTAACATGGAAGCATAACTCACTAATAAAGTAAGGAAAGGCCAAGGAGGACTGCTTCTGTTGGACCCGACTAGCAATGTCCAAGACTATGAGCGATTCCAAGGTTAGCTCCTCTTTGTTGATGATCGAACCAATAAGAATCTCTTACAAAATTAGTAAAATGGACTATTCTGAAAGGGTAGGATGTTTCTGCAAACAAATCTTAACCAATACCGAGCATCTAAGTGAATGTCAACCTTATAAATATCAATCATAGAATTAAGCCACTTGGGCTAGACATCACTCAGTAAAGGGGACAACCAAGCCCACGCATCCTCTTCCGAGTCTTTAACTCGAGATAAAAAGTAATGCTCAGTTGCCTTATTATATTTTATCACCTTATTTATAGTTATGACATCACAAACCACATCCACACTCCTTAATTTCACAACATCCTTCGTCACCTGAGGTACTCTATTCTTTTTTTTGTGGAGCAACTTCCTATATGCCTCGTAGAAATCCCTAACCCAATTTTCACTATAAGGTTTGAGGGGTTCAGTAAATACCTAAAACCCATGATAGTAAAAATATTGAAAAGACCTTTGGATGCTTTCTCTCATGATTGTGCAGGCTCAGACGTTGTTCCCATATGATAGTACACTAGTTTTTCACCTTTAGATGATTCAATTCATATTAGCATCTATAAGTTTGACAAAAGTTATAACTAGTGTAGTAGAGGGTTACTCTACTCTAGTTTTGAATGTTGGTAATACATTCGGGGTACAATGATGTTCATGAATTAGGGTGGAGTCTCCCTTGTTGGGAAAGCCAAGGCTATATTTTTTAGAATTAGAGATATGATCCGAGATAGCCTCTTATAAAACTGTGGCCATAGACTTGCCCTTGTAGGCTATATTTTGATTATAAACTCTCTCAGGCCTTTTCCCTCTTGAGTGAGGACCCCTTTATTTAGTTTGGAAGAAGGAGGTAGATTGGTTTATTTCTTAGATATGTGATTTTGATGAGGCATACCATATATAAGAGTAGCAATAACTTTGGAAATGTTAGTAATACAAAAAATGTTTAAACTTGAATTCATGCATTGCTAAGAAAATTAGTTCATCGCTAAATGGATCAATAATGCAAGGGTCTATAACAGAAATTCACTAAAACTTTTGGGTTAGATTGATGAACGTATGTGGCTAATCAGTGATACACCAAAGGATTCAACGATACTTCTCAAGTTTTACCGATTGGTTAAGGCATCTCCAATTCACACAAAAGTTATCCAAAGTTTTGGTAACATTCAGTGACATGGAGATCACTTTGGCAATGTGCCACACAGTTCTATGCATCACTGAAGCTCTCAACCCTACGCCAAATTGTTATCATCTGTAAGATTCTGTTCATGTAGCTTAACTTCCAATGGTGATATTACAAACATTTCTACCATAGGTACTCAGACTTCCCTAGTTTTTAGTACATACATGACCTAATGATGATTCTTCCCTTAAGAACAATGTCACCTATCTATCATTGGGAAAAATCAATTAGTTAACAACAAATCAGACAATTAAGAACTAATGAATGCAAACCCATTGCAACAACCACTTATATTCATGCCAATTAAAATTTTAAGCATATACCAAGAAGCAAAAGTGAGCATTATCTAAATTTCTATGAACAAAAGTGAAAGAATCTGTGCATGCACATGATTTCAACATAAAAACATTATAAACATTCAACTATCAGCAATTCAAAAACTAATTTGCAATAGAAATGATACGCCCCAAAATTGAGCCATGTCGTAGGGGCACCTCAAGCCCACATGAACTAGAGGTCGCCTCGATAACCCATCACAATAATTACATCAATCATACGGGTCAGGTGATTCTCGACCATATTATGAGATAGTGGAAAACATACTACAAGTCATCACTTAAACATGTCTAAGCACTTGATTAGATTCATTAAATAACTAATATACCTAAGTCCACAGTCATCCACAATACCTCGATACAAACCAAAGTTTAGAAATGTATATGTCAGGACAAGCCCCTGACAATAGCCAAAAAAAGTCAAAATAAGAATAAGTCTAAAGATAGGAGACCAAGAAGGAAAATCTTATGAAGTAAGGAAGCTCACCACTACCAATATTAATCAATGAATTGCTTTGATTGCCTAATCACTGCGCAGGAAGAGAAGAAGATGCTTCGGCCCTTATGTCACGTGGGGACATAGCGTCTGGAGATGGTTAGCGGTTAGAACGCCAGCATGTAACTCAAAAATAAGGATAAAGTAGAATCATCATTCAATAATAATTTAGTATATATCATATTCAATCACATTCATAACCTTATCCATACATATAGACATATCACATGCTAACCAAGGGGGAAGGTTTCATCAACACTTTGTGGAATTACTCATTCATCATACATGCAATGGAGGACTCCAACCTTCCACACTTATAGATTCAAGCATTTCTCATTAGGCATAAGACTTTAACCATATTCACACATCATCAAGAAAGGGACTCTAACCAGATACATATCCATTTAAGTAAGGGACTCTAACCACTCACACACATTCATATAAGTGAGGGACTCTAACCACTCACACATATTCATTCAAGTAAGAAACTCTAACCACATTCTTAAATATTAAACCAGGGACTCCAACCTCTTCCCATATTGGATAGAGGACTCTAACCCCAAGCCAATTTATTTGGCAAGGCACTTCGACCTCAAGAGATCTCATTATGCAAGGGACTTTAACCATAAGAGATTTCATTAGGCAAGGGACTTTAACCTCAAAATACGATTATCATTAGTCGACATTGAGACTCTAATCCTTTATCCATGCATCCACATACATTCAACTCCACACATGAGGACTTTAACCCATTTAGCCATTTAAAAACTATACATGACCACATGGTCCTCATTAGGGGTGTACAGACCAAACCGTCAAGTCAAACTAAATCGACGAACCAAATCAAACCGAGAAAAAAAACCTAACTTATGGTTTGGTTTGATTGGTTTGGCGTTAGAAAAAAACCGACCATTCTTGATTTGGTTTGGTGTTAACAAAAAAAAAGTCAAACGAAACCTGAATCAAACCGACATGATATATATATATATATATAATATTCTAACTTTTTTATACACAAAATATTAATTATAATCTACTTTTGAATACTTTTTCAACTAGTTTTAGTAATTTTCAATAATTTGAAAGTAGATGTAGATATATATTGAAAAAAATACATAAAGTAGCATACTTAAGTATTAAATTATAAAAAATAGCAACACTTTTATCAAATTACATTTTGTAGCATATGTATTTGTATGTATTTGTATTTTTGTAGCAACAGTTTGCAAAAATAAAAAATACATATTAATCATAAGGGCAGTAAAAATCATATGTATTTGTATTTTTGTAGCAACAGTTTGCAAAAATGCAAAATACAACTTGCTATATTATTTAATTATGAAACTGTTGCTATGAAACTCATAATTAAGGGGATAAGTATGTTATTTCTGAATTTTGCCCCATATTGGAAAAAAATTAGGCCTTTAAGTTGTAATATTTGTTCATTAATTGCTAATTAAATGATCAAAAATCCAATATAAATATAAAACCTAAACTTTTCACTCTTCATCTCACTTTTTAGTTTCAAGAGAGTTTTCCGCTCCTCATTTTTTCATAATTATGGTTTTTCATTAGCACATGAGTGAAAACATATTTGATCTAAATATAAAACCTAAACTTTTCACTCTTCATCTCACTTTATAGTTTCAAGAGAGTTTTCCGCTCCTCATTTTTTCATAATTATGATTTTTCATTAGCACATGAGTGAAAACATATTTGATCTAGTCTTCGATCACAATATAATTGCAAAAACTAAAGATTATAAAAAAAAGCCAAAACAATCTGAAAAAACCGAAACCCCCCCAAAACCGGACTAAAACCTAAACTGAAAAAACCAATTTTATGTTGGTTTGATTTGGTTTATAGTTTTAATGAATCAACATGATTGGTTTTATTTTTTTTTTAATAAAAATCGAACCAACCCGACCTATGTACACCCCATGTCCTCATGGGAGCCTTCATTGCTCAGCCATTTCAATAGGCCAATGCCTTAATTCAATTCATTATACAATTCAATTTATGGTCATCATGATCCACACAAACTATTCACATTTCATTAGAAATCTTATCCAACATTCTCACTATACTTTAGTTCCACACATAATTCAAGTTTATCTTCAGGTCTAGGGACATTGACCCATCATTAGCCATCAACCGACAAGGTTATCAATTTCATACTACATGGCTCATAATACCTTTACAACATCATTTATAAATCATTAATACTTATTGGCCCATTGCACTAGTTCAACACATCATCACATATGACTACACAATTCACTTAGACATTTTCACAAACTCTTTATGTGCATACCTTTAACGAGGCCATTTTCATAGTAGAAATCATCAAGGTTAGGGATACTCAAGAACCTTATGTTAAACCTCATACAACAAACACCCACATATGAAAATCATCATCATTAATAAGTATAAACATGAGTCTAAGAAAGAATCAACATTATTCATCATTAGGCAACGAAAACCTATTCATTTTACTTCAAAATTACCATGTACACTTACTAATCCAAGTGTGAAATACATGGGTTTCGAGTTATTTAACAAGGGGAAGAGGTACATGCCTTAGACATCTTGATTCACCAAGAAACTTGACTTCACTTTGCCTCTTAAAGATCACCCTTGAAACCCTAGCCTCTAATCTTTCAAAGATGAGCCTGAGAGAGTATTTTGGGTGTTTGATCCATCAAAATGGATATTTAGGAGGCTACAAACACTTATATAGTGAGAGGACTTAGGGTTTTAGGCATGGGAAATGACCACAAGGCCCTTAGTTAAAAACTGGAAAATGAACCCATCCAAGCGTACAACTCACTATATGACTCACCAAAGAAACCGTACCCTAAGGTACGAGTGGTTCCCTAGCTCGTATCCTAGTATTCTCTTAGGTCACACACACTTTCAAGGTTACGACCATATATCTTTAAGTCGTATCTAAAGGGTACAACTCAACACGAACTCATATCCATCTATCGTACCCCAAGCAGTCCACTCTAATCTATTAAATACCTCTACACAACTCACCTTGGTACGACTTGTTCCCTTTAGGTATGACTAAGGAGAGGCCAAGTCATATAGTAGGTAGTGTGTCCTCCTACTAGGCTGCTCAAGTTACGAGAGGGGAGGGAGAGGAGGATATGACTAGTATCCAAGGGTACGACTCACACCCCTGGTCGTATCTATTCTAGAGACATCAAATGATGAAATCTTTTGACGGTTCAAAGTCTATGTGTTTCAATTATCCCCCAATCGTATCATTCATCCACGAATAACAGGTAAGCTAAGAAATAAACACACGTTAACATATCATCACATATCAAACCAACCCTCAAACAAGTTATATTAAGCATACAACAATGATAAAACACAACACAAATCATGATCATCATCAAACAACCAGTTCATTTCATTGATCTTGGGACTCAAACCCATCATTTATCAAAGACACTTGTTCTTTTCAAAGCTTGGGGACTTAAAACCCTTTATTATCAACACTTACTCATTTCAGAACTTAGCATAATCTTCTGCCGAGTAATTAGTTCTTACGGGATAGAAGTGAGTGGACTTTGTCATTCTATCAATAATGACCCAAATAGAATCATATTGATTCTGATATTTAGGGAGATCGGTAACAAAATCTATATTAATTGCCTCCCTCTTCTATTCGAGCAACACAATTTCTTATTACAACCCACCGGGCCTCATGTTCTCAACTTTCACTTATTGACTCACCATACACTTGGCCACATAGTTAGCCATTTCATATTTCTTATTGCTCCACCAGTAGAACTCTCTAATATCGTGATACATTTTTGTGGAATTAAGATGTATAGTATATCGAGATTCATGTGCCTCGGCCATGACCCTTTCCCTTAATCCATCGACGTTGGGAACACATTGCCTACCATGATATCTCAATATATCATCAACACCAATTATAATGTCTGTAACTTTGTGTTGACCCACATTGCTCTTGATCTTCATCAAGTCATGGGTCCAATGCATACTTCTCCTTTATCTCAACAACAGGAGACGACTGAGATACCAGAAGCATAAATACACAACAATCCTAAGAGAATATAAGTTAAACTCCAAGATTAACCAAATGGTGAACATCCTTCACCAATTCCTGCTTATCCTCATCACCATGGGCCAAACATTCCTTGGACAATCTACTAAGAGCATCAGCGACTACATTCGCCTTACCAGAATGGTAATGAAGACTCATATCATAGTATTTTAATAACTCGATCTACCTTATTTTTTAGAGATTTAACTCTTTTTGGGTAAGCATTTATTGAAGGCTCTTATGATCAGAAAAGATGTCAACATGAACATCATAGAGATAATGCCGCCAAATCTTTAACTCAAAAACCAAGCTAACCACTCTAGGTCATGAGTAGGTTAGTTCTTCTCATGAACTTTCAATTGCCTAGAAGCATAGGACACCACCCTACCTTGTTGCATCAACACGTAATTGAGACCGACATGAGAGCATCATAATATACCATGAAACCATCACTACCCTCGGGCAAGGTTAAAATCGAAGCCGAAGTCAACTTATCTTTCAAATTTTCAAAACTACCCTCACATACACCAGACTATAAGAACTTGATCTTCTCTTTGTTCTATTTGGTCAAAGGGGCAGCTATAGTAGAGAAACTCTCCATAAACCTTCTATATTAGCCGGCTAGACCCAAAAATATTTGAATATCGGTTGGAGTCATAGGTCTAGGAAACTTCTTAAATGCCGCAACCTATTAGGGATCTAAGATGATTTCTTTGGCAGAGAGAACATCACCAAGAAAAGCTATGACTTTCAACTAAAACTCACATTGGGAGAACTTGGCATACAAACGATGATCCTTTAAAGTTTGCAATACAGCATGGAGGTGATCAACAAGATCCACCTCACTCTTAGAATAGACTAAGATATCATTAATGAAGACAATGACAAATATGTCCAAGAACGGACAGAAGACCCTAGTCATCAAGTCCATAAATACAGTCAGTGAATTGGTCAACCCAAAAGACATGACAAGAAACTCAGTCACCATACCCGGTTCTTAAGACAGTCTAGAGATATCCGCATCCCTAATCTTATGCTGATGATAACTCAATCTAAGATTAATCTTAATGAAATACTTTGCATCCTGAAGTTGATCAAATAAATCATCGATCCTAGGAAGAGGGTATTTATTCTTTATGGTCACTTTGTTTAATTGATGATAATCAATACACATACGAAGGGAATTATCCTTCTTGTGCATGAACAACATGGGAGCACCCCATGGAGACACACTAGGGAGGATAAAACCTTTATTTAAGAGGTTTTTTAATTACTCCTTAAGCTCTTTTAGCTCCACCGAAGCCAGTCTATAGGGAGGGATAGAAATAAACGAGTGTCCGAAACAAGATCAATCTCAAAATCAATTTCCCTATCGAAAGGAACACCAAGAAGATCATCAAGAAACACCTCGAGAAACTCATTAACCACGAGAACAGATTCTAGAAAAGGCTCTTCTGAGTTAAAATCTTTAACTCAGACCAAATGATACAACACCCCTTTGAAATCAACTTTTGGGCCTTTAGATAAGAAATGTACCTTCCCTTAGGCACTAGGGAACCACCTTCCCATACAATGACCAGCTCATTAGGGAATTTGAACATGACCCTATGGGCATGACAATCGAAAGAAGCATAGTAAGAGTGCAACCAATCCATCCCCAGAATGACATCAAAATTAACCATGTCCAACTCTTTCAAGTATACAAGAGTATCCCTACCACCAGCTGATATCACACAACCCTTATAGACCCTTCTAAAAATCACAGGGTCTTCGATTGGGGTAGAAATAGAAAAAGGAACCGCCAAACTCTTGGGAGCACAATTAAGATGCACAACCACATATGGGTCACATAATAAAGAGTATACCCTGGATCAAGTAGACAATACACATCATAGAAGAAAGTCTTAACATACCCATGACAACATCGGGAGATACATTAGAATCCTAGCGAGTAGCTAATGTATACAAGCGATTCCAACTAATGCCAATGCCAAAAATAAAAGTAGAGGCAGACATAACGCCCTTCAGTGCAAGAGTAGATGGAGTAGCAATAGAGGCCCTATTACCCAAAGAAGCTGCTAGACTGGGGCACTCATGCTATATGTGCCCAACATGACCATAATGGAAATACCTATTTCTCTTCTTCTCACACTGACCACGATGATTTTGACCACAAATCTTCAAGAAGGGTCAAGTGGAGCGACTGAGGACCACTATCCTAGAATTGGGCACTATGTGCCCTGAACCAATCGCTAAACTAAGATCAACGACTACCCAAAAACTTCGAGTAAGGAGAGTGAACACTAGCCGAAGAGAAAGAACTCCGAATACCCCACTTCTTTTATGGCAACTTGTCACTATTACTGCTACTATGATTAGAAGGCCTAAATTTCTTTCATTGTCTCTTACTATGCTCAAATTGCTTCTTTTGCTCTTCTTTCATTTGTTACAAATACATAATCAACCTAGAAATATCCATGTTTTTGATTAATAAGTCTGCCTTGCTCTCAAGGTCTAACTCACGGGACAATCCTGAGACAAGCTTACGCATTTTAGCCCTCATGCTAGAAACCATCTCGGGAGCATACCTTGACAATAGATGGAATTTCAAGGCATACTCTGGAACAGATATCTTTTCTTGCTTCAAGTTCACAAATTCTTCTGCCTTTTCCTCCCTCAACTCTTGAGGAAAAAAACGGTCTAAGAAAGCCTTGGAGAAGTCCTAACACATGGAGGGACTAGCATCAACACCTCTAGACAACTCCCATCCTTTATACCATTGGTATGCTATATCCTGCAACTGATAGAAATAAAACTCAACAACCTCAATTGTCAAAGCATGCATGATTTGGAAGATCTTCTCTATTTTATCAATGAAGCCTTAAAAATCTTCCTCAACCTTTGTACCAGAGAACAAAGGAGGGATCAACCTCATAAATGGGCCAATTCTTGTGGCTTAAAAAAGGGTAGCCGAAGCACCTTGCTCCGATTGAGAGGCTTCCAATTGAGTCAAGAGGTTGATAGAGCGATGAAACTCAGCATTAGTAGCATCCCTTTGAGGTGATGGAATAGGATGATCACTCTCACAGTCGGGGTTGGTGGGGATAGGTGGAACCCCATGAAGATGGTCGGATGCCGCAACCCTAGAGCGGGTGTGAATTCAAGAAGTTGGATGAGCTTCATCTATAGGGCCCTCAAAAGGGTTTGCCTAAGTCTCAGATTTCCTTGGAGACAAGATCTAAAAGATAGCCAACAAAAATCAGAGAAATCCAAGTCCTTAGACTCTAAGCTTGAGATTGAAACACAAGAAAGGGAAACATTTCCTAAAATTTCTCATAGCTAATCTCTTATAAGTGTGGTATACTTCACACCCATAAAAGAGACTCTACTTGATATGGTATTGTTGACGCCCAACTGACTATGAACCTAGTCTCTAATACCAACTTGACACATCCTAAAAATGGACTATGTTGTTGGGGAACCTCAAGCCCACATAAATTGGAGGTTTCCTTGATAATCCATCACAATCATCATATCAATGACATTGGTCAGGTGAATCCCGACCATATAATAAGATAACAGAAAGAATACTATAAGTCATCACTTAAACATGTCTAAACACTTTATTAGATTCATCAAATAACCAATATACCCAAGTCCACAATCATCCACAGTACCTCTATACAAACTAAAGTTTAGAAATGTATGTGTCGGGACAAGCCCCCAACAATAGCCAAACCAAGTCAAAATTAGACTTACGTTTAAAGATAAGAGACCAATAAGGAAAATCTAACGAAGTAAGGAAGCTCACCACTACTAAGTCAATTCATGAACTACTTTAATTTCCTAATCACTACACAAGAAGAAAAGAAGATACTCTGGCCCCTATGTCATGTGGGGATATAGAGTCCAGAGACGGTTAGCAGTTAGAATGCTAGTATGTAACTCAAGGATACGGATAAAGTAACATCATTATTCAACAACAAGTAAATGTATCGCATATTCAATTACATTCATAACCTTGTCAATACATATAGACATATCACATGCTAACCAAGGGGCAAGTCTCATCAACACTTTGGAAACTCTCATTCATCATACATGTAATGGAGGACTCTAGCCTTTCATACTCATAGATTCAACCATTTCTCATTAGACATAGCACTTTAACCATATTCATACATCATCAAGTAAGGGACTCTAACCACATACACATCAATTTAAGTGGGGGACTCTAACCACTAACACACATTCATATAAGTGAGGGACTCTAACCACTCACACACATTCATTCAAGCAAGGGACTCTAACCACATGCTCACTTATTATGCCATGGACTCTAACCTCATGCCATATTAGATATGAGAATCTAACCCCAAGTCAATACATTTAGTGAGGCACTTCCACCCCATGAGATTTTATTATGCAAGGGACTTTAACAATAAGCGATTACATTAGGCAAGGGACTTTAACCTCAAGCCATCACGACTATCATTAGTTGACATTGGGACACAAACCCTTTGTCCATGCATCCACATACATTTAATTCCACACATGAGGACTATAACCCATTTAGCCAGTTTAATACTATACATGACCAAATGGTCCTCATCGGAGCCTTCATTGCTCAACCATTTCAATAGACCAATGCCTTAATTCAATTCTAAATACAATTCAATAAGTGGTTCACCAGGAAACTTAAAGACCACCTTACGAGTTTGATAATCTAAGGATGTATCGTACGAGTGTAACCAATCAATTTCTAGAATGACATCAAAATCTGCCATATCTAATTCAAACAAATCCACCAAAGTCTCCTTACTATCAACAGATACCACACACCCCCTATAGACACTTTTAGCAACCATAAAGTCACTTATCGGGGTAGAAATAGAAAAAGGATCCAAAATAACCTCGAGATCAAAGTTAAAATACAAATAATACACATCATAAGAGAAGTGTTATAACATACCATTCGTGCCATCAGGAGATGCCTCAGACTCCTATTGGTATAGAAGAGTATATAAACTATTCCAACCCTTGTCAATACTAGAAGAAAAAATAAATGCAGAAGCAGCACCCCTGGGTACAGGAGTAGATAAAGAGGCAACCAAAACCGTACTTGCCCCCGAATCTATTTTACCAATCGAATAGTTTCTAAGCATATGGATTGGCCGACCATATTTCAAGCACTTATCCCTATCCTCATCACAGAAGCCTCGATGCAACCGACCACAGAACCTACAAGGATGACATGATAAATCTGACTGAGTCCTACTAGGCTGAGATAGGAAACTCTGTGCCCTAAATTTATCACCACCCTATTGATGCCTATCACCCGAATACTTTAGGTAGGGAGTACTAGTTGTGAAGAAAGAACCAAAACTACCCCACTTCTACTTTGGCCACTTACCACTATCTCGACCACTTTGTTGTTATCTACCCTACTCATAGAACCTGAACTTCTTACCCTACCTTTCCCCTATCTCAGTCTACTTTTTCTTTTCCTTCTCCACCTATTGAACATAATTAACTAACCTAGAGATATCCATGTCCTTAATTAGCAATGTATTCTTCTTTTAAGGATCAACTCATGAAAGTGTCCTATAGTAAACTTTATCATCCTGGCTCTTATTTTTGATACCATTTCCAGAGCACACATAGAATACTGGTGAAATTTCAAGGCATACTTCTTAACCGACATCTTCCGCTATTTTAGATTAATAAATTCCTCCGCTTTCTCTTTTCTCAACTACTGAGGAAAGAAATAATCTAGAAAAACATCAGAGAAAGTCTCCCACAAAGATGACTCATCTACCTCACCCCTTGCATGATCCCATTTCTCGTACCATTAGTATGCCATATCCTTTAGCTGATAGGCAATAAAATTCACCCCTTCCATAGTCGTGGACTATATGACCCAGGAGATCTTTTCTATCTCATCCAAAAAACCTTGAGGATTCGTATCTACCTTATCACCATTACAAGTTGAAGGACTCAACCTCATAAACTAGATAACCCTTGTGGCCTCAGAAAATACAATACCAAATGTACCACACTCAGCCTAAGAAACTACCAACTGAGCAACCATATGGATAGACTAATAAAGCTTCACATTCATCATATCTTCTTGAGGAGCCTAGGAAGGACTTGAAGGAACTGGTGAAGTTCTAGAACAATCAGGTACATGACCTTTAGATCGAGAGTGGATGCTATAAGTAGAAGGTGTCCTATCAATATCATCCTTAGTTAGGACAGAGGAGTTTCCATGCATATTAGATTATCGAGGCATGCTCTGAAAGGCGAACAAATAGGAATTAGAGAAGATTCTAGATCTTACACTCCAAGCTTTAAAATAGAACACAAAGAAAGAGAAACATTCCTAAATGTCTTATAGTCTCTCTCTTTTATGAGTGTGGCGCACTACACATCCTTAAAACACGCTCTACGTGACATAGCTTTATAGAATCCCAATTAATCATAAACTTAAAGCTCTGATACCAACTTAACATGACCCAAACCAGGGCTTTGTCATAATGGGAATCCCAAGTCCAAGCAGGATTGGGGACCACCCCCGTTACCCAATCTCCAAATATGTACCCTGAGTTGGATGAATTTTGAATATATAACAAGATAGCATTTTGTACAATTCTAGACTCTGGGATAGGCCCATAATTATGACCAACCCAAGCAATTCCAACCATCTAATACTCAACTAATAACCATACCAAAACCAAAACAATAACCAAGTACGAGTCTATAGCATAATAAGATGGAATAATCATATATATAGTCAAAGGGTATAAAGCCTAATAGCAATGCAAATACTAAGGTTGACACTAGTACTGATACCGCCCATACCAATCCATAGTAGTCCCACAAAGCTTCTAGCTAAAACTAAAATAATATAAGGTTGGGACATTTCCCCAACCATAGCCAAAACTGATACCTATGAAATAAGTAGAGTATGTAAAGATATCCAAAATTGAGCCTTCAAGAATATAAAAGATCACCACTTCAATCTAACAGTTGATCTCAAATTCGATCACTAATCAAGAGGAGTAAAATGGTTGTTTTCTACATCGCATGAGGATACAACGCCTGAAGAAGGTTAGCGGGTGAATGCTAGCATGCACTCAGGATAAGGATAAGATAATCCCAACCCTTAAAACCAAGTAAACCAACCATATCCATTCACAAGCATACATATATATATAAAATACGCTGGGAAAGATGTCTAAGTTTAGCATGCCTTTAAAATTATTAACGTAGGTATGTTTATCTTAACGGACCTAGAACCACCCATAGGCTATATGGGTCTAGTTTAACCCCCTAAATGGGCCTTGATCCGTGTAGACGCACAAACCAAAGGTACCATAAGAGTAGGGTATTTCGAGTACCCTTCTCTCTCCATGATACATATGTACACGTATACTTAGAGGATTTCTGTGTACCCCATAAGTATCATATATGGTCTCCATGACTAATCCACATGTTGACAAATATGAGTTTCTAGTGTCTGTCTATTAGACTTACACTATCATGGTTAGCTATTACATCCCACCATTATTGCCTAATTAAAACCATTACCACACAACTAAACCACCATTTCACTTATTATTAACTAAGACTATAAGTAGTGGTATCATCATACCGACTATAGCTTGCAAGCAATGTCCTTAGCCATCTTTTTTAAGAAGAAGGGATTCTCATGTACCCATATATTACATTATTATGTTCACTTAGAGGAATCCCATATATCTTACAAGGTGTTTTTATTAAGTTTTCTTGGGGGATTCCATTGTACCCTACAAGGCTTTTAACTAGCCCAACCATTACCATCAAGACCTTACCATTTAACCATTCCAAACCATTTAAACTATTTATACCATTTAGGTTTCCATTAAAAAGTTATAACATGCATCATTCAATTAAAGTCTAATAATTTAACCAAAAGCATTCTCATTGATATTTCATCAAACAAGTTAGGAGCATAGTATTTTCAAAGCCAAAACCATGTACCAATAAACCATTCCCGTGTAGCCAAATATTTAAACCACCATAATAGTATGAAAACTACAAGTATAAGACATGGGAAACCATAACAAACCATTGTATCCAAAACCCCCAACATGTATTTGAAAACCCAAAACATACAATATTTATTCCATAAAAACAATTCATAAAATATGACTTTAGTTGGAACTAACGATGAGGGAGGAGTAACATGCCTTAAATTACGAAGAAGACGAAGAGAAATCACACTTATGTCCCAAATTGATCACCTTGAAAGAAACCCTAGCCATCACTATCCAATATACCACCACCTAAGCCAAACTATAACCAACCTTCTGATTAGTACCATGAAATGGTACCCTACGCAGAATAGAATCACCTAGACTAAACTTAGGGCAACATACGATTGACACCTCTTCATTAGTACCCTAATATATGACTTTCATGTTCCAACTGTACCTTGGACAAAAAACATCCAACCCACACTTCTCACCATATGACCAAGACCAACCAAACTGTAATCCATCATATGAGATGTACCCCAAGTCATATGATGTCCAGATGCCAAAAATTGAGGAATTTTCTAAGGGTTAAAACCCAAGGTGTTTTATCTTTGGAAATAAATTGAAATTTATGTTTAAATTCAATTTGAAATGATTAATGCACACCCTTTAACCAATTGCTAGATGTATGAGTACAAGATCAGTATTTTTATTCAAGACTAGCGTCATACCACTCTTCTTAGGAACACATTGGATTGGACTCACCCACATACTATTGAAAATTGGTTAGAAAACACCCACGTTAATCCATTTGATAATTTCTGTGTCATCACCTTTTGCACTGATAGGTTTAGGCTCTGTAGGTGTTCCACACTAGGTACATAGTGAACCTCAAATCTAATTTTATGAGTTCAAATCCCAGGAGTTGTCCTTTGGATGTTCGTATGGTTCCATCCTATGGATCAAATATTCTATCTCATGATTTTTTTATGAGTGTCACTTACCAAGGTAAAAGTTATTCCACAAAAATAATAGGTAATGAATTACCTTATCCAAAGAAGATGTACCAAAGATGAGGAGAAAATAACTTTAACTCGAGTTTAAGGGTTCAATTATCTAGTGTTTGGTGGGAAGTATTTCTCAAATTTTCAAGTCGAGGTCTAACTTACATGGGTTCTTAATATGACACCCAAGATCCATAAATGATGAAACCATCTCATCATATTCATCTAGTTTATCCTTCTCTAGGTTTCATGGCACTAATGGATAACTAACAAAATTAATTCCTAATTTTAGCCACTTCATCATCAATCATGTCAATAATGGAGATCCCTTAAAAAACCATAGGTTGTTTCAGTGATTTGCACACATTAAAGGATACCTCTTCATTGTTCACCCATAATTTCATTTCTCTACGCTCCACATCAACAAACGCCTGATTCATAGCTAAGAATAGCCTATAAAGAATAATGGGAACATCATGGCCAATTTGCTAATCAAAAATTACAAAATTAGCCAAAAACTTAAACGAGCTACTTTCACAAGTACATTATATAACACATTGATATGCCACTAATTTGATGAGTTGTTACTACTTTTTAAGATTAGTTATCATGTTATACAATTGATTTGAGGTTATTCTAATGTATAATGCTCATTTGTGTAAGTAAAGGATGGAAATAAAGTTGAGAACATTATTAGAGTTAATGGGAAGTCAAAAATTGAAGAAAAGAGCACTTAAAAGTTCACTTAGGCTTGCATAGGGAAACCAATGCATGCACTTAAGGTACCTACACGTGCAAGTTGCCAAAAATAGAAAATAGTGGCACCTTCTTGAGGACATGCACATAGGTCAGCCACCTGCACTGGCACCTACAATTGCAGTTCACCAGTTCATTGACATTTTTATAATTTTTGTTTAACGTGAATTTTGGGTTAAAATATGGGTTTTCAGCTTATTTCTACCAATTCTTGTACACTTCTTATGCTTCAAAAAATTACAATGATTTTCAAGTGAGAAATTAGTGATTTTAATTGAAGATTTACTAAATATGAAGCTTGATTATTATATTATCTTATGTTTGAAAGGATTAATTTGAAAAGAAATTGAGTATATCTATACTTTCTCTCTCTATAAGTAGCTTATTTCTTATCTTGAGATTATTCTTGAATAGGTTGTGATTAGAGTATGGGTTTTGTTTATTTGTCCTCCTAATTAGCTAATTGATATGAGTTTTGAATCTAATCCATGTTTTAATTACGAGTTGGGGGGTTGAAAACTCCAATTACCCTTGAACCCTTATCATTCTAATCAACAGTGATATGGGTGAGGAATGGGTGTGAATAATATCTTAAGTTAGTTTATTTAGTAGTGTCTCTTAGACTTAAGGATACAAATTGAGGCCACAAATTGTTTAAATTTCTACACATGTGAGGTGTTTGAAAGAACCCATTTGTGATATTTAGCTGTTTGATTGACAAATTAACACTAAAACTCATATTCTAACCTACCCATGACTTTTAGCAAAATATGGACAAATATACAAATACCCAGGTATGAACCCACATCTAGTAAGGAATAACCTCATGTTTCAAATGTATTTGATTAAACTTTAATTATTTATAGCTTTGTAATTACATTCTCAAGATAACAAAATTATTAAATTTGAAACGTTCAAATATGCCCCCAAATTTGACCTTCATGCTTGTTTTACATTACATTACAAGCCAACTCTTAATTGACTTCTAACACTCAAGATTTAAATCCTTGTATTTAATTCCTAAGGATTTGACCCCAACCATCATTAGATTACTATATTGATGATGATCATTTACATCTCAAGGGTGTAATTTGATCTTCATCAAATTTTGGCGTTGTTATCGGGGAATCAAACATAGTTTTCATTGTTGTAGTCTGTTTAGTCACTTTCAGTAGGAAGTAGTGTTTATTTTACATTAATTTCTATTTCTATTCTTTGTCAAGTAACAACTATAGTATACATGATACCATGATCCAACAAAGTAGCAATGTCGATACTTATATGGGCATCTCAAGGACAATGATCACCTCATAGATGCAAGCTGAGCTAGTTCTATTCATATTTTATCGGTGGTTGGAAATGTATTATTTTAGGTTACTAGAATGATTCTTCATTTGCTTCAAATAAAATGATCATTTAGGGGTCAACCCCATGAGGATGCAAATCTACACTTGAAGAATTTTATTAATGTGTGTCTTCCATTTGATATCACCTATATTTCTCTAGAATCAATCTATTTTAATCATTTTCCATTCTTATTGATTGGAGAAGTGGTCATATGGTTATTGGAGTTTCCCGTTGAATCTATCACTTCATAGGTAGATCTAATGAAAACATTCTTTGAGCGGTCATTTCCTTATTCTCAGATATTGCAACTAAGGGGTGACATCATCAACATTCACTAATATAATAGCAAACCATTAAATGAGGCTTGACAATAATTTGACAAGAATTTAATGCAATACACAAATCATGAGGTCCCAAAAAACTGCATTTTTCAATCTTCTATAGGGCAATAAACTAATTGAATAAGACAGTAGACAATAATATAGTTATATGATCTATTATCAAATAATCTTATGGTGTTGTGACTTCAGTAATAGATCAAGTGACCAAGAAAAGTCAAGGTTGGAATGAAAAAGATACTAAAGTAGCTGTAGGGTATCCCTCCATATCTTTGGTAAGTCAAGAGTAATGGAAAAATATGGGGAAAGAGGTGAAAACATGGCTAAAGTGATAAATCAACTTGATCTTCTCATAAAGTATGTAATGGGGTTCCTCCTAAGGCAGTTACTGTTGTTTCTTCTAGAGTGTTAAAGATCATGAAAATGAGGAAGTGGAATCACTTGATGATGAGATTTATTTTTTATCATACCAAATGAAGGGTTCTTACCTTACTTATCAAAGGCAAGGTGTGAAAAAAGGTTAGAAGGACCGTGATCGTGATATAGATTTGCATTATAAATATTGTGATAGAGATTGGGATGATAAAGAATATAATAAAGAGCGTGATTGATGAGATATTTATAGAGATCATGTTTGGTACGTTTCTCCACATAATAGGGACAAGGGTAAAGAGTCAAGCTCCATTGATCTAGAAAAGTTAACAAGTAAAGATGTCCTTAAATGTATCTTAATAGGTTTTGAAGAAAGTGATAAGATGTTGAGGGAGATGAAAATTGGTTTATCTCAACTAATTAAGTGGTTATTTCTCACTTAGCATCTTAAACCAACTTAAAACTCAATAGGGATAAATCTCATCTCATCTTAAACCATGGCAAAAGGGTAGATTGCCTAGTGACACAATTTCTAATCCTACAAATAATGCTCACATCATGGGTATTATTACATAGTATTATCAAACTTTTGGTATAGATGTGGTTAATCTTGATGAAAATTCCACTGAAAGGGGAAGATATAAACAATCCAATGGAAAGATAAAGTAGCTAGAAAAGTTAAATAATGATGTTCCTAAGCCTAATGAACCAATTGTTTAAAAGTTTAAGGTAGTTGAAAAAAAAGATGAAAGTGAGGACGTTGTACTAGTCGTTGATTGTAATAATTTAAAAGTAGATGAAACTATGATTATTCCTATACCACAAATAAAAATTCCACCCCTATTCTAATAATGTCTCAAGAAGAAAAAAGATGATACCAATTTCATGAAATTTCTTGATAAGTTTAGCAACGTATCGGTTAATATCCAATTATTGGAGGCTTTACAAGAGATGCTTGGTATACTAAATTCATGAAGGACATGATCACAAAGAAAAAAGTGATGTATTTTTAAACTAAGAGGTAACTCATAATTGTAGAGCTATTATGTCTAGAAAAATGATGGTGAAGAAAGAAGAACCAGGTGCATTCACTATTCCTTACACTATCGAGGCATACAAATTTAGAGAAGCATTGTGTGAACTTGGGAAAAGTATCAATTTAATACCATTTTCCATATTTTGGAAGATAGATTTGGGTACTCCTAAGACTCTCATTATGAGTCTTTTTATAGTCGATCATTCTATCAAGTAGCCCATGGGTGTGTTATATGATGTTCTTGTGATGGTTGACCGATTCATCTTTCTAGGTGACATTGTTATTCAAGATTAGGAAATCAATCATGAGGTATCCAACAATCTTTGAAGGCCATTCATGGATACGAGAAAGGCCTTAATTGATATAGAATGTGGTTAAATGATGTTATGAGTGAACAATAAAGAGGTGTCCTTTAATTTGTTTAAGTCCATGAAACAGCCTATGAATTTGCAAGTTGTTTTGGTAATCGATGTGATTGATGATTAGGTGACTAACACCATGGAGGCGGATCTTGTGAATAACCTCTTAGTGGGTGTATTGTGGACCTTGGGAGGTGATTGAAGAATATGATGAGGTGGTTGCTTCGTTGAATGATATTGACTCTTATACTATAATCCTTGAAAGTTGGATCTTGATTTGAAAAATCATTAAAGTCCACCGTCAGAATGTTCTATTATTGAACCACCTCTACGTGAACATAATTTGTTGACTTCACATCTTGGATATATCTTCTTGCCTTAGTATAATACTTTTGAAATCATTGTTATAGATGATTTTTTTCCTTGTCAAGTAGAGGCCTTGAAATCTATTGTGAAAAAGTTCATTCAGGCTATTGGGTGGACCATAGTGGACATCTTAGGCATTTCTCTCAGAATTTGCTCTCATAAAATCACATTTGGGGAGGATCATGTTCCTAATATGTAACACTAAAGAAGGCTCAACCCACAATTGCAAGATGTGGTAAAGAAGAAGATTATCAAATGTCTTGATGTGGGTGTTTCTTATAAAATTTCAAATAATACGTGGGTGATTCTGGTCCAATGTATTCACAAGAAGGGTGCTATGATGGTAGTCCCTAATTAAAACAATGATATTGTGTCAATCTATTCGGTCAAGGGTTAGAGGGTATATATTGATAACGCTCAACTTACACATTAATTTAAGTGAAAGCTGGTTGTTGTCAATATATTTAACCAACTTTGAGTCGAGGTCGAATCCACGAGAACAATGTGAGTGACAATAAATTAGCTCGAAATAATGGATACCCACTAAATTAAAATCTAGAGGAAAAGCGTGTAAAATTGAGTAGGGTGAAAGGTGTCAAAGGTGATATTTCTTTTTGGTATTTTCTAGTATTAATTCAGGGTTACAAATAATTAAAGGATAATAACTTAGGAGCGGATCTTGGGATTATGTTTTTGTAGGGGAAACTTATGCTTGGGGTTTGATGCTTTTGATGCAAATTCTAAATGTTGGTGATGTGGTAGGCTAGGTTGGAAGTCCTTGGGGCTAGTTTATCAACAAAACCTAAAGTGTGTCCCTCATTTACCCTTTTGAGTATGTAACAAGTGCTTCAATTGAAACCACCCAATACCTCAATTAAGTACCTTTATTTTGAGGAGGGTACCCTATGTATAGTCAACCTCATGATCACCCTTATGCCTAAGAATGTGAAAATGTATCAAAATAAACTCAATAATTGTCTATTATTGCCTTGGTTCCCACATCCCTCTTTCCAAGATGATGTGGGATCCAAATGTTCATGCAAACCCTTTTCAAGGATTATATAGGCTTTCAAGGCTTGGGATTTTCACTCACAAACACATTTTGGGTATTTGAGGCTTTCACCCACAAATCCCAACCAATTTAATAAAACAATAATAGAACCCAACATCACAAACTAGTAAATGCACAAGTAAATCACATCCCACACATAAGTGCACCCTAATCTAGGATAATCTCAAAAGGGAGAACTAGATACATATAAAAATATTAAGCAAGATATACCTAATAACCCCGATTGATTGAATATACAAAAGACTAAGTGAATGTTACTTCAAACTTTGAACATCCACAAATCTTCAATGGGTGTTATCTAATCCTTCACTTAAAAGATACTCCAATATATTCTTCACTCAAAATTAATACAATGGTTTGTTCTCCAAGAAAGGAGTGTAAGAGTTAGAACTAAAGTTAGCAATAATTAGGAGTAATGGAATGATTCCTAAAAGGATAGGGTTTGAATCTTTAAAGGTGGAATTTGGGAATAGTTGTGATTTACATCTTTGACCTTTGTTGTTATTTTTTGCTAGCTATGATTACGGGAGCTTGTCCACAATCGAATCTACTGTGACCGCAAGCAGAGTTTTGTGATCGTAGTTTTTGACCTTCTTAATTGGCCGTGATCATGACCCTCAGTCCTCGATCGTGGAAACTAAGGCCTATTTTTACTCTTGGCCTTCCATCTGCACTTCTTCCCTTCTTTTGATCTTTTTCAGTTCGCATCCACATATTTTTACCTCATCACCATTGTGCTTGAAAAATGTGGATATTAGTGCATCTAATCACAAATATTGTCTTAATTATTCAGTCAAAATATGATAATGTGCATGAATAAAGAGTTCAATGAGTGGTAAATTCACCACTCATCAACACCCTTAACTTAAAGCGTTGCTTTTCCTCAAGCAACACTATCTCTTAACATGAGACTATGCATATTTATGCCTAAAGTAGATGACCAAATGATCAAAATGACATCAAGCTTAGTTACTACCTCAAGTAGCTCTTCAAACATGGACAACGCTATTCTCTTGACACCCCTCAACATAAAATGCAATAATGAAGGATGTAAAAGAATTCAAAGAGAAATAATGGAACAATCACCAATACTCTTGGAGTGACTCACTTTTTAACCTCAACCACACTATACTCCTTTTTGCTTCTTTTCTTAGAAAATGTCTAAATCACTCACCTCAACTTGATCACATGCCTCCTCACAAGAAGGAAAATTTCACACACCAAGCTACCAAATATGCAACAATGAATTTGAGTGCAAACACTTTCCCTCGCAAGAACTCTCTATGCTACCTAGTGTCATACCATAGGCTTGCCCCTACTTTCAATCGCCACTACAATGAACATAAATTGTTGGATATCTCAAAGGACTTTTTTGATCTTGTAACATAGGTTTGTGGTAGAGTACGATATCATTTAGGAACAATCTTGGCTTATACCCTTCTTGACTGTCTACATCATACTTATTTAATCCACTTTTCACTATGGGCCACTTCATTTCTTTTACAAATATGCCTACTTTTATTTCCCTATTTCACCCATTTTCTTTTATTTCTTTTTCATGCAATTCTTTCCTTTATTGGGTCCTTTCTCCTTTGTTGCTCATATCCATGGCCTTGATTTTTTAAAAATTTTAAAGGGGGGGGGGGGGTGGTGTTTGCTTTGCATTTGCACCATGCATAATTTTCTAACCATGGCAAAAACCAAAGCCTTAGTCTTACATTTTGATTTTATATAGGGAACCATATAGCTAATCAGATTTCACCATAGTTATACAATGTGATCCCAAAATACAAAATACAACAAGTACTCAGACTTCCCTTGCATTTATGACCTTGATGCTACGGTTACTTAGACTTCCCCTAAATCTATGACTCAAAACCTAAATATGATGCTTTACACTTAAGAGTATCATCACTCCATATATCATAGGGAAAAACTTATCTGGGTCAACATAATCACAATAAGAAAAACTAAAATAAAAATCAAATGACTAATGTATGAAATGTGTGCACCATTAGAGTGCGCAAATGTAGCATCCCAAAAAAAAAATAAAACAACATCCTCAATGTCATCATCACAACAAAATAATATATAAAATATCCAAAAATATATCTAACCAATTCAAATTAAAGCTCACCCTAGCTGAAAGGATTGCAGTGTCCTCACTGCACAAGCAATAAAGCAAGAGAGAAAGGATGCTCCCTGAATATGCATCAAGAACTACTCTCTCCTGAAGACTCTGATCAGTTCTACCAGTATCAGTATCTGACCACTTAGCAAGTTCCTCATCATCACTCTCAATCATAGGATAAGGTAACCCATCACGGGGTTTCAGGACCTTCAACAGGCCTTTCACACCTTCCATATATTATTGAAGAACGTGTCCCTCTTCTTCTCCTTTTTTTCTTCTGGTTGTGGGATTCTAAAAGATCCTTATAAAAATCTACTGGTGCTGAGTATGCTCTCTCGAGAATGGCCACATTGGCTCCCTATGCCTCCTAATCCTTCTTGTACTTCTTATAATCTTTAAGTGACACATAAGAGTGGTGCATGGTGGATGGCTTTCTTGGCCCCTGAGGCAAACCTGATACTAGCTCTTTGACATCCCTAATATCAATAGTAATTTCTTCCAGAGGCCCAGCAACAGATGGTCTACAAGATTCGGGCTCCTCAGCTGTTGACTTGCCCAAGTCAACTTTTCTTTTTTTTCTCTATCCAAGAGAACCCTTGCCCCTGAGTATAGTGATGCAGGGGATTATTTTGACCCAAGTATCTGTGGGATACTCATCTACCTTGGACCTCTTACACAACTCAGTAATAAGATAATAAAAAGGAAGAAGTGTACCACTCTGAATCTTGAAATGCCTCTATTCTTTAAGCACAATTTGGCTCACATTCAGAGCAATACAATATATAAGAAAGGCTATCATGAGAGCTTGGACATAAGAGACTGAAGTCATATGTGTGCAAGGTGAATCTCTATTGCAGATGATGTTTAACCAGATTCTGGCCTCTACTGTGAAGTCTTGCATGGATATCTCTCTTCTGGTGGTAGCCTAAGAAACATCTCTGTCAGGGCACAGAATGCTAGCCATCCAGGTCCCTGTCTCGCGAGCCTTTTTTTGTAAGTCAGCCATGTATTCATCTAGAAGCACATATACTTTATTTACCTATTTAAATCTAAAATGCACCTTTTCCCCCTTAATAATCATCACTGTGTTAAGGGGGAGACTACACTGTGATTTGTATAGAACTCCCTTACCCAGTTCTTATTAGCATCACAGGGGTCTGGGGCAAAGAATATCCATTCGGTAGCACCAAGTTTGTTAAAGAAGTCAAGAAATTTTTGATAACACTTAACTTACACGTCAATTTAAGTGTAAAGAGGCCATTGTCAATATATTTACCCAACTTTGATTTAGGGTCGAATCCATGAGGAACAATGTGAGAGATGATCAAATTAGCTCAAAATAATGGATACTCACTAAAATTCAAACCTAGAGTACAAGAGTGTAAAAATGGAGGTATTTGAAAGGTGTCATAACAAAATTTCTTTTTGGGATTTTATAGTATTGATTCGGGGTTACGAGTAATTATAGTATAATCACTTAGGAGAGGATCTTGGTATTATGTTTAGAGGATCTTGGTATTATGTTTTCCTATGGGTAACTTATGAATAGGTGTTTGATGCTTTTGATGCAAATTCTAAATATTGGTAATGTGTTAGTCTAGGTTGGAAGTCCTTGTGGCAAGTTTGTCAACAGAACCTCAAGGGTGTCACCCATTGGCCCTTTTGAGTACCTAACGAGTTCTTCAATTGAAACAACTGAATACCTCAATTAAGCACCCTTGTTTCTAGGATGATGCCCTTGGTATAGTCAACCTCATAATCACCCTTATGTCTAAGAATGTGAAAATTTAGCAAACTAAACCTAATAATAGTCTATTATTGCCTTGGTTCCCATATCCCTCTTTCCATGATGACGTAGGCTCCAAAAGTTCACGTAAATTCCTTTCTCAAGGATGGTTTCTGTTTCAAGAGCTTGGGATTTTCACCCACAAACCCATTTTAGGTATTTAAGGCTTTCACCCATAAATCCGAACCAATTTAATCAAACAATAATGGAACCCAACATTACAAATTAGTAAATGCACAAGTAAATCACATCCCATACATAATTTCACCCTAATCTAGCATAATCCCAAGAGGAAGAACTTGCTATACATAAAAATATTAAGCAAGATATACCCAATAACCTCTATTGATTGAATTTATAAAAGAATAAATGAATGTTACTTCAAACTTTGAATATCCACTAATCTTCACTGGGTTTTAGCTAATCCTTCACGTATAAGATACTCCAATGTATTCTTAACCCAAAATTAATACAATGGTTTATTCTCCAAGAATGAAGGCTTAGAACTAGATTAAAAGTTACAATAATTAGGATTGATGGAATGATTCCCAAAAAGATTGGGTTTTAATATATAAAGGGAAAATTTCAGAACAACTATGCGCATTTACATCTTTGACCTTTGCTGTTTTTTCCTCTAAGCCACAATTACGACAACTTGTCCATGATAGTGTCTACCGCAATCAGATGTAGAGTCTTGTGATCACAGTTGTTGACCTTCTTGACTGGCCGTGATTGCCACCTTCAAAATTCAATCATGGTAACTGAGGCCTATTTTTGCTCCATGTCTTTCGACTACATTTCTTTCCTTTTTTGACCTTTTTTAGCTCGTATCCATATATTTTTACCTCATCTCCTTTATGCCTTCAAAATGTGGATATCAGTGAATCTAATCACAAATATTCTTAATTATTCAATGAAAACCAGGTAATGTGCACAAATGATGAGTGTTAATGAGTGGTAAATTCACCACTTATCATGTATATATTATGGTAAATTGAATTCTTCAATCGAAAAAGATCACTTTTTATCCCTTTTATGGACTAAATGTTTCATCAATTAGCAGATCGTGGATGTTATTATTTCCTTGGTAGATATTTGGGTTATATTCAAATATGTATTGTACTGAAAGATTAAGAAAATACTATATTTACTTGTCCCTGTGGGACCTTTTCCTTAAAACACATGCCCTTAGGGCTATGCAATACAACTGCTACCTTTTTATTATATGAGTTATCTATGTCCTCGTACATGGTAGATGATACCATGGAGTTGTTAATGGATGATTTTCCATGTTCTGTGACTTATTTGAATCTTTCCTTTATCATTTAAGTAAGGTTCTTGAGAGGTGTGTGGAGACTAATCTTGTTTTTAATTGGGCAAAATGCCATTTCATGGCAATAGAAGGCATTATGCTCGATCATATAGCTTTGTATAAAGGCATCCAAGTCAATCAAGCAAAAGTTAAAGTGATTGTAAAGTTATCTCCATCGAAGACCATGAAGGGTGTTAGAAGTTGTTTTTGTCACGTTGGTTTCTATAGGAATTTCATTAAGTATTTTTGTATAATTGTTCATCCATAGTGAAAACTCATTAATAAGGAGGTGAAGTTTGAATTTGATGGTGATTGTCAAAGAGCTTTTAATTATCTCAAGGAGCATTTTCTGTCAGCTCCTTTCATAGTACTTTCTGATTGGTCCATGACTTTTAATGTAATATGCGATGTAAGTAGTGTTACTTTAGGTGCAGTGTTGGTCCAAAGGAAAGAAATTTGTTCCACCTGATGTACCATGTAAGAAAATCATTGAATAATGCACAATGTAATTAAGGTTTTACAGAATAAGAGCTGCTCGCCGTGGTATATGCTTTTGAAAAATTTTACGCCTATTTGTGTAACACCCAGATACTTTTCCTATGGAAATTTCTTGACTCTTGTTCTCACTGACCAGGTAATGACTCACCTAATAAGTCATGAAGACTCATTATGAGTCATAGATCTGAAGTTGCAGATGAAGCAGTGAGGCTTGCCTAAGTTTCTATCCTGAGTACGACATGGACCTCACGAGTTGCAGGGAGACAATATGAGTCGTAAGGTGAGACTCGTGGTCACACTAGTGTGATGGTCTATTGTTTCTACTATGATGACCTATAAGACCTTATGAGTCATAAGGTAAGGTCATGATTCATATGGAGTGACTCATGACCTTATTTTTAAGGTTCCCCTTAGTCACTACCTAGACTAAGATTACAAGAAATAGCTCATATCCAATTGTCATAAGTCGTGATATGACCCGTAATGACTGGACATAGTTTTCAGATATTTTAATTGAGGGAACTTTGGTCATTTTTTCTCATCCCTTGTCATAACCCATGACTACAAAACACCTTTACGGTCTCATTATTATCCCAACACACATCAAATACACCACTCATATCTCTCAAATCCATAAGCAAGAATAATTAGGGTTTTCTAAGGTATTGATCATCTATGGCTCAATGGGTGACTTCTTCTTCAAAACTCATAGTGTCTCAGGCATGTAATCTCTTCCCTTAAATTTTTTTTCTATAATGGTATGAGTTTCATTGTTATTCATATGGATTTGAGTTTAGCTAAGAGACTTGGAATGATGGTTACATGAATTGGATTTTAATGGCTATGATGCATTTGTTTATGCTTTATTTATTTATTTATTTATGTTGAAACTCGTTGGGGTGCATGGGTATGATGAATGACATAGAGGTCGATATAGTGCTCCAAATTGATTTTGATAAACCCCCCAATTATATGGATAGTTTTAACTAAATTGGTGGAATCCAGAGTATATGCATATTGAAATTACTTTTGAGAGTTTTGATTTGTGTAAAATGCTAATGAAACTTAAAAGGTTTAATTTGAACCTTTGGGGTCATGGATTCCACCATGTGGGCAAATAATTTATCCTAGGGAGTCATGGATTCCTCAATGTGGATTAATGATTGGAACCATATAGGGTCATGGATTCATCCAAGTGATGATTATTGAAATAGCATTATGGTATTTGCTTGTAAGCAAACTAATAATAATCCCTTAATAGATGATTTTGGTTCAAGGAATGTGTAACGCATCGAAACCTGGTCTTAAGATGTCACATGATGCTCAAGACTACGAGTAGCCTTAAGCTAACCCTATCTACCTGTTACTAAGTCTGAATCTCATAATAAAGGAAACATAGACATAAGAGCCATACTATATGTGGAAAACTGTCTGATGTAACTGAGAATAATTTGAAGTAATGTCTGAAATCTCAACACTAAATAATCTGTATCAAAACTAGCAGTCTAACAAGCCTCTACTACTAATAACTAGAGAGTCATTAGTACAAACCTTCATCTAACTCAAACTGTTTGAAAAGAATACTGAATCATATAAACTAGTAAGCTATAAAATTCGAATGAATAAGTCCCCGAACTATGAGGACTCCCCAACTGTCGGATGTAGATGGAGATACTTGAACTACTCGCGCTGTTGATATTGAGAACTTGAAACTACATTATGAGACAATGTAGCACATAGATGTATATGTGGATTAGTTCTTTGAGGATATACTGAGTATATTGGGTTGAAATGCATAAGTAAAACAAAGTCTCAATAATCATCATATTTTGTAAAACAATGCATGCTAAATGTAAATAACTCACATAAGCTGGAATATCTGAAATACTGAAATCTGAGATCATAAATAGGAAATCATACTTTGTAAATCTGGTGAGTCATAACATTTAGATCTAAAAGCTGCACTAATGTTCTGTTCTGTTTGTAAATCATACTATATAAGTGTAAAAGGACTTATTTCAATATCTGAAATCTAAAAGCTGAAATCTATAGCTAATATCTTTCTGTAAGGCATAATCTTAATAAATTTGTGAGCCTTTACACTTAGTTTTCTAAAACTTTTCTGTTAGGGAAATACTTTAAAAATGTTCTGGAAGTTTTTACTTTTACTAGTAGGGAGGTTATTCTAACCGACATAAACCATGTGTGCTAACATGAAGTCTAATATCTCATTCCTCTATGAGAAAAACCTCACGATGGGGAGAGGTTTTATACTCTTTCGAAGGAGTATAACCCGAGCTAAGTGATCATATCTGTAACTGTCACCTATATTGGAATAGAAATAATCTGATAATCTGTACCTATGTTGGCTACGTAGTTCTATGGAAGATAGGGTATGCTAATCCCACACTTCCCGCTCGGTGCTAAATACTACTCCCTTTAAGCTGTGCTAATTTTGTTGGAAATCCACTTTAAAACTAGCATAAGGGTTTATTTTGAAACCAGTTATGCATTTATCTGTTTAAATCTATAAATAAAGATGTTCTAATTTCTATTATCTGTAATAAATCTATAAAGTGGATTCCAAATCTTATTGAGGATCAAAAGATCAAAGCTTTATTAGGAATTTGTAACTAATCCGATCTTACGATGCTTAAAGCATTATTTTTCTTGAAATATCAACATAAAAACTTAGGCTTGATAACCTATGCATCAAATACATGTTAAAACATCATAATAATCATACCTGATAATGAAAACAATGATAATTCATATCAAAATCTAGAAATTTCTTCAATAGGCATGAAAATATGAAAATGGACATGCAATTCATCTTCTAAAACACTTGAAATCTCATAATCTTGGAAATAACAATAATGGGTATAAACCCTAATTCAAATCTCATGAATATTGATTCAAAATCATATGAACTTGTAATTAAAACTTGATTTTGGGCACAAGGATGAAAGAGGATCCTTGTTCATAAACTCCACATACCTTAATTGATGATTTGATGAAGAATCTTGAATTTTGGATTACTATTTGAGTTCTTAATTATCTTATCTTGGGAATCCTCATTTTGGAGCTTTCTTAAAGAAACAACGGAGGAATTTGATTTCTTGGAGAAGAAGCTTTGAAGCTCTAGGGTTTTTCTTTGTGAGAGAAAGGATGAATTTGGGCAGAAAATGCTTTGAATCTGCTTAGTCTTATGTTTTTGGTTAGATTGGGGCCTTGAGAATTGACCAAAATACCCTTTTTAATTTTTTATCGGAACTGGAAACAAGAGCATTTTTCCCGATTTGGCTGGTCCTCGAGATGCTCCACTATTGCAGTGGCTCACTAAAAAATGATGAGTGGGAACTGGAAGATCTCTGCGACGTGCCACCATTGTGGTATTCTATTAGAATGCCATTTTGGCCACTAGCGCGATGTGGTACCATCATGTTGGCTTACCAAAAAATAAAAATTGGGAAATTGGACTCCACCGAGATACGAGCTAATTGCGGTGGTTCACTGGAATGTGACAATGTGAAATTTCTCTTCTCCGCGATGTGGTGACTGCCTAATTGGCACACTGCTTTAGTAAAAATGCCCTAACTTCTTAACCGATTATCAGATTAGGGCGAAATTGGTATCGATGTAAAGCTTATTCAATTTCCCACACAATGCAAGGTCTAAATCTAGAAAATTTCACATTCATAAGAAGGTATTTATTTTAGAAGCTAATCCTTGACATTCTAGGGATAAAATTAAGATAGAAAAGGGTACAGGGTATTATAATATCTCCCCCATAGGAACATTCATCCTAGAATGTATCTAGTTAAGATGAAAATACTGAGGAATCTGAGGTTATAAGATATCATGCACAGCTAAAATAAACTGTATAACTGAATCGTAAGCATAATAAGCTACTGAACAGATTTGTGAGTGCATGATTTTATATGAAAATAGCTATACGGCTGAATCTGAGATTGGAAAAGAACTGAATGAAGGAAGACTATTACCTTCGACTGAATCTGAGTTCGTGGAGAAGAGATAAGGATACTTGGTTTGCATGTCTGCTTCTTTCTCCCAAGTAGCACCCTAAACAGACTTATTTAACCACAGAACTTTGACCAAGGGAACTTCTTTGTTCCTCAGTCTATGAATCTGACGTTTATAATCTCTACTATAACTTCTTCATAAGAAAGGCTATTCTGAATATATGTAATTTCTAGATGAACTATAAAAGCTAAATCATCCACGCACTTCCTCAACAAGGATACATGGAACACTGGATAAATTAAGGATAAATCTGCAGGTAGTTCAAGCTCATACGCCACCTTCCTAGCATGACTCAAAATCCGGAAGGAGCATACATATCTGGGACTAAGCTTCCCTTTTTTGCGAAATCTCTTCACCCTCTTCGCGGGTGAAACTTTCAAATACACAAGGTCATCAACCTCAAACTCAAGATCTCTTTTTTTTTTTATATCTGCATAAGATTTTTGACAACTCTGAGCCACTTTTAATCTCTCTCTAATCAACTGAACTTTCTCCATGGCCTCAAACACCATGTATGGCCCAATCAAAGTGGCTTCACCCACTTCGAACGAACAAATTGGCGATATGCATCTCCGCCCAAAAAGAGGTTCAAATGGAACCATCTGAATACTCACATGGTAATTGTTATTCTACGAAAAATCAATCAATGACAAATGCTCATCCCAACTACTTTTGAAATAAAGAATACATGCCCTCAACATATCTTCCAAAGTCTTAATCGTCCTTTCTACTTCTACGGATGAAAAGCTGAACTAAGATGAACTTAGGTACGAAGACCCTTCTGAAATGCTCTCCAAAACTAAGAGGTAAAGTAAGTGCCCCTATCTGAGATGATAGATAAAGGAACTCCATGCAATCTAACAAACTCTCTGACATACAACTTGGCATAATCTTCAGCTGTGTAGGACGTGTGAACTGGCAAGAAATGCAATGACTTGGTTATTCTATCTACTATCACCCAAGTCGAATCATGTTGATGACGCGAATAGGGTAAACCAGTCACAAAATCCATATTAAACTCTTCCCACCTCCAAGTGGGGATACAAACTCTTGCAATGTACCACTAGGTCTTTGATGCTCTACCTTAACCTATTGATAAGTTGCGCACTTTGCTACAAAATCTATTATATATCTCTTCATACCACTCCACCAATAGATTACCCACAAGTCATGGTATATCTTGGTGGCTCCTGGATGAATGGAATAAAGTGCACCATGTACTTCTACCATAATCCGCTATCTCAAATCATCAATACAAGGCATAAAAAATCTACTCTGGTACCTTAGCATACCATCTCCCTCTTTGGAGAAAACCTCTACCTTTTGGTCTTTAATTGACTCTTTCAGTTTGACCAAACTAGAATTCTTATCTTACTTCTCTTTCACTTCCAAAACTAGAGAAGATTCAGAACTACTCTGGACCCAAATATTCCCTTCAGCTGAATCAACCAATCTCACACCCAATCTAGCAAAACAGTGAACTTTTTGAACTAACTTTTTCTTATCATTCTCCATATGTGCAACACTTTCCATAGACAATCTACTAAGGACATCTTCCACTACATTGGCCTTGCCTGGATGATATAACACACTCATATCATAATCTTTTAACAAGTCTTACCACATTCTCTACCGAGGATTTAACTCCCTCTAGGTAAATACATACTGCAAGATTTTGTGATCTGTAAACACATCCACATGGACCCCATAAAGAAAGTGCCTCCAGATTTTCAAAGAAAACACAACAATAGCTAACTCAAGATCATGGGTCGGGTGTTCTTTTTGTGAGGCTTTAGTTGTCTAGAGGCATAGGCTATGACCTTACCTCTCTGTATCAAAACTCACTCCAAACCAACTCTAAAGGTCTCACAATACACAACAAAACCATCTGTACCATCAGGTAATGCTAGAACTGAGGCTGAAGTTAGTCGAGTCTTCAACTCTCGAAAACTCTTCTCCCAAGAATCTGACCATTGAAACTTAACTTTCTTTTAGGTCAATCTAGACATAAGAAATTCAATAGATAAGAAACCCTCAAGAAAACATCTATAATAGCCAGCTAAACCTAAGGAACTTCTAATGTCTGATGGAGAGATAGGTCTAGGCCAATTTATTATGGCATTTATATTTTGGGGATAAACTCTAATACCCTTACTAGAAATAATATGACCAAGGAAGGCTACTGACCTTAGCCAAAATTCTCATTTGCTAAATTTAGCGAACAACTGGTGATCTCTAAGAGTTTGCAACATAATTTTAAGGTGGTCTGCATGATCATCCTCAATACGAGAGTAGACAAGAATATCATTGATAAATACTATGAAAAATATGTCCTGATACTATTTGAAAACTCTGTTCATCAAGTCCATGAAGGATGTTGGGGCATTGGTTATCCCAAAAGATATGACTAGAAACTCAAAATGACCATAATAAGTTCTGAACGCTGTCTTTAGAATATCATATTCCTTTACTTTGTGTTTATGATAGCGAATCTAAGGTCTATCTTGGAGAAATAACTTGCACCTTGGAGTTGATCAAATAAGTCATCAATTCTAAGAAGAGGGTATTTGTTTTTGACTGTAACTTTATTAGCTGGCGATAGTCGATACACATATGCAAAGAACCATCTTTTTTTCATACGAATAGAATGGTAGAGCCCCATGGAGAAACAATATCATATAAGAGCACAAGTTAAAAAACATATAGATATACTATAAGAAAGATAGATCATGAAAGAAAGAGATGATTTCCTATGAATATCCCGTAGCCTCTTGCTTATAAATATGGTGTGCTTCACACCCATAATCAAGACTCTACATAACGTGGCTTGTCTAACTACCTAGATTATTATAAATCCTAGCCTCTGATACCGAGTTTGTAATGCCCCAAAACCTGGTCCCGAGATATCACACAATTCTTAAGAGACGAGTAGCCTTAAGCTAACTCTATCTACCTATTACTAAGTTTGAATCTCATAATAAAGAAAACATAGACATAACAATCATACCATATGCATAAAACTATCTGAAATAACTAAGAATAATCTGAAGTAATGTCCAAAATCTCAACATTGAATAATCTGTATCAAAACCAGCAGTCTGACAAGCCTGTACTACTAATAACTAGAGAGTCTATAGGACAAACCCCCAGCTAACTCAAACTATCAAAAAAGAATACTGAATCATATAAATCAATAAGCTACAAAATATGAATGAATAAGTCCGAAACTATGAGAACACCCCAACTACCAAATGTAGATAGAGATGCTTGAACTACTCACGTTGTTGATACTGAGCACCTGAACCTATATTATGAGACACTATAGCACATAGACATATATGTGGATCAGTTCTTTAAGGATGGACTGAGTATATGGTGGTAAAATGCATATGTAAAATAAAGTCTCAATAATTATCTTAATTTGTAAAACAATGCATGCTAACTGTAAATGACTCACATAAGGTGGAATATCTGAAATACTAAAATCTGAGATCATAAATACCAAATCATACTTTATAAATTTGGTAAGTCATAACATTTAGTTCTAAAAGCTGCACTAATGTTCTGTTTGTAAATCATACTATCTAAGTGTAAAAGGACTCACTTATATATCTAAAATTTGTAACTAATATTTGTTTGTAAATCATAATCTAAATAAATTTGTAAGCCATTACCCTTGGTTTTCAAAATCTTTTCTATTATTCTTCTTTGGAAGTCTTTACTGTTAGAGAAATACTTTAAAACTGTTCTAAAAGCTTTTACCTTTACAAGGAGGGAAGTTCTTCTAACCGACATAAACCATGTGAGCTAACATAGAGTCCAATGTCTCGTTCCCCTATAGGAAAAACCTCATAATAGGGAGAGGTGTCATACTCTTTCCACCTCATAATAGGGAGAGGTGTCATACTCTTTCCAAAGAGCATAACCTAAGCTAAGTGATTACATCAACTGTCGCCCATATTGCAATGGGAATAATCTGATAATCTGTACCTACGTTGGCTACATAGTTATGGATAATATAGGGCATGCTAATTCCATACTTCCCGCTTGATGAAAAATACTACTCCCTTTAAGCTATACTCAATCTGTTGGAAATCTATTTTAAAACTAGTATAAGGGTCTATTCTGAAACCAATTATGCATTTATATGATTAAATTCGTAAATAAAGTTGTTCTGATTTCTATGATAAATATGTAAAGTGGATTCCAAATCTTAACTAAGGATCAAAAGATCAAAGCTTTATTGAGAATTTATAAATAATCTGATCATAAGATGCTTAAAGCATTATCTTTCTTAAAATATCAACATATAAACATAGGCTTGATAACCCATGCATAAAATACATGTTAAAACATCATAATAATCATACTTGATAAAGAAAACAATGATAATTCAAATCAAAATCTATAAATTTCTGCAATATGCATGAAAATATGAAAATAGATATGCAATTAATCTTCTAAAACACTTAAAATCTCATAATCTTGAAAATAGCAATAATAGGTATGAACCCTAATTCAAATCTCATGGATATTCATTCAAAATCTATGAACTTGTAATTAAGTTTTGGGCACAAGAATGAAAGAGGATCCTTGTTCATAAACCCCACATACCTTAATTGATGATTAGATGAAGAATCTTGAATTTTGGATTCCTATTTGAGTTCTTGATTATGTTGTCTTGGGAATCCTCAATTTGGAGCTTTTTTGGAGAAACAATGGACGAATTTGATTTCTTAGAGAAAAAGCTTTGGAGCTCTAGGATTTATTTTGAGAGGGAAAGGATGAATTTGGGTATAAAATTCTTTGAATATGCTTAATCTTATGTTTTTGGATGGATTAGGGCCTTGAGGATTGACCAAAATACTTTTTTTAATTTTTAATTTGAATTGGAAACAAGAGCATTTTTTTCGCTTTGGCTGGCCACTGCGATGCGCCACTATCGTGGTGGCTCACTAGAAAATGAACCCTAATAGCTTAATTGATGATTAGATGAAGAATCTTTAATTTTGGATTCGTATTTGAGTTCTTGATTATCTTGTCTGGAGAATCCTCAATTTGGAGCTTTCTTTGAGAAACAATGGAGAAATTTGATTTCTTGGACAAGAAGGTTTGGAGCTCTAGGGTTTTTCTTTGAGAGAGAAAGGATGAAATTGGGCATAAAATGCTTTGAATATGCTTAATCTTATGTTTTTGGATGGATTAGGGCCTTAAGGATTGACCAAAATACCTTTTTAAATTTTTAATCAAAATTGGAAACAAGAGTATTTTCCCGCTTTGGCTGGCCACTGCAATGCGCCACTATCGCGGTGGCTAACTAAAAAATGATGAGTGGGAACTAGAAGATCTCCGCGACATGCCGCCATTGTGGTACTCTATTGGAATGCTATTTTGTCCACCAACGTGATGTGGTACCATCACGTTGGTTTACGGTAAATTGACAATTGGGAAATAAGACTCCACTGCAATGCAAGATAATCGTAGTGGTCTACTGGAATATGACAACTGCAAAATTTCCCTTCATCGTGATGTGGTGACTGCCTAGTTGCAGACTGTATTACTAAAAATTCCCTAACTTCTTAACTGAGTATTGGATTTAGGAGAAATTGGTATCAATAGAAATCTTATTAAATTTTCCACTTAATGGAAGGTCTAAATCTGGAAATTTTTACATGCATAAAAAGATATTCATTTTAGAAGCTAATCCTTGATATACTAAGGATGAAATTATTCTAGGAAAGAGTATGGGGTTTTACAGAATAGGAATGTGTGAAGGTTTTAATTTGGCTTAAAAGGGGTTATGTAGTTCATTGTGAAGGTGTAAGTCCAAGACATGACAAACACTGGAAACCATATTTGCCGGTGTAGGTTTATTGGTGACCGTATGCATAGTTTACACTATCTATCTATCTATCTATCTATCTATATATATATATATATATATATATATATATATCTATATATCTATCTATGCTCCAACCCCTGAACTAGAAGAGATAATGGTTCTAAAAAATGCGAACTCTGAGAATTCAAGCTCTATGTTATGAGACTAGTGATCCATAAACTCAAGTCCCATATTATGCTTAAGGAACTAGATGTTCTATATGCCAGCAATTTATCCTATGACATGTCTTAGCCCAAAGTAATGCAATGTATGCACACTCATAACTATTCTTAGTTCTTAGAATGAGAAACAATAGTTTCAAGCAGCAACCCATGTGTTATTTCATGAATATATAAATCTCAGGAACTTGTAGTTATTTTACTTGGCGGGGGAATCATAAGATTTTAATAGTGAAGTGTTGAATCCATTGCTGAAGGCGTAGTTGAGAAGCATAGCTATATTTAAGGTCTATTTGATATATTATTTAAGGTGGAGAATGTTTCAATTCTATTATTATGTTCGGCAGGAATCTCAGTTCATGTCTTGTATCAATGTTCAATAGAACTACTGCCCTAGATCATGTCTATATCATGTCTTGTTATTGCATGATATGTGCTTAAGCATACATTTTCCTACTCTTTTTGTTTTCTAATTTTATTCAAGCTCTTGTGATCGCATTCCTATCTTACATTCGTGCAAATGGATGCCTTAACTACCCATTTACAGACGAATGATCCTGGGGAGGGGTGTGGGGGGGGGGGGGGGAATGTAACATTGCAGATTGTTTGGCCTCTAAACATTTCTTGACTTTCGTGCTCACTGCCCAGGTAACAACTCACCTAATGAGTCGTCAAGACTCCCCATGAGTCGTAGGGCTCAAGTAGTAGGCAAACCAATGAGGAGTTCTAAAGGTTTTGTCCTGAGTATGGAATAGACCTCATGAGTCATGGTGAGAAATTATGAGTATGAAGGTGAGACTTGTGGTCCCACCCGTGTGATGGTCTATTGTTTATGCTATTATGACAACTATGTCCTTACAAGTCATAAGGTGAGGTCATCAGTCGTAGGGTATGACTCATGACCTTAGCAGTAAGGTTGCATTGAGTAACTGTGTAGACTACGAGTCTAGGCAATGAATTATATCAAGTCATCATGAGTCGTGACATACCCCTTAATGACTGGCGATAGTTCTTATGTGATTTAATTAGGGGTACTTTGGTTATTTTCTCTCATCCCCAATCATAACCCACGACCATAAAACACCTTTAGGGTCTCACTATCATCCCATCACATATAAAATAAACCTCTCATCTCTCTCAAATCTCCAAGCAAGAATAATTAGGCTTTTCCAAGGGATTGGTCATCTAGGGTGATGACGTCTAAATTACACCTTCTCCTAGAAGATGATAGGGTTATAGTGAAAATATAGTAACCTAACAAAGGTTAAGGTCAAATCCTAAGTGTACATGTGGACTTATGGATATTAGCAGTTGTAGACAATGGCCAAAACTAGAAAAGTAAATGGGCAGATTTTGTGTAGTAATATCAAGCATCTAAATATATTAAATTTTATTGTAATTAGTATAGGTGAACACTAGTATTGTGTCCCCCTAGCTTCAAAATTTCGTAGGCTTATCGTGCTTTATTGAACCAACCCGATACTTTGCATGCAGAATCAATAAGTTATGTACCTTCTACAGTCTTTTGGATAAGGAAAAGCATTTCACCCTTTACCTTTAGAGTCTCAGGATGTTGCCTTACTAACTCTTATTTGGATCCCAGTTAACTATTAGCTTTTGACTCTCTAGTTATTAGATAAAATCTAACTTACTTAGATAAAGCCTAGAAGCATGGATTGATAGTTAAACTCCAAGTTACTGTTGTCTTTATCTTTCCTAGTCACTACTCCACTTTTGGAGTAAGTAGCAATAATCTAGGCGGGATCCTAACATGTATACCTATTAAGAAAACTATTATAATGAGGATAATGCAATACATGCATGGGTATCAGTCCAGAACAACAACGCACTTTCGTTGCTTCATCAATCCGCTAGGGTTTCCATAACCCTATCTATGGGTTTTTAGCCACTCAGGCTTGTTAATAAATCAATAACATTCATAATCGAATGCATTGATGAAATCACAAGGATAAGAAGTGTAAAAACCCACAAAAATAACAAAATTAATCTACTAAAGTCAATAAGGGAAATCCCAAGATCAAAATCAAATCTTGGAATAAAAATATGATTGTGAACAACAAAAGTGCATAACTCCTACTAAAAGAACATAAAGGGTATTTATAGTACATGAGGAAATAAGAAACTAAGGCTTAAATAAAATAGGAGAAAACAGGGTTAGTGGACACTTATGGCCCCTGCATATTACTTGACCCAGGGCGCAGGCGGTACCTGCGGTTAGCAGGGTGGGCGCAGGTACAAGGCCCAAATACTAGGATGAAAAAATCCTGCAAGTAAACTCTCAGGATTTTGGACTTGTAGCACTTGCTTTGCCTACTTGCGGTCAATATGTTTACTTAGTAAGTACTAGGAGTCATCTTTTGAGATCTTCTTTGATTCTCGAACATGCTTTGATCACGAACAAGATAAAAAGTATCCCAAATATCCATAATTTCTCCAAAATTCAGCCAAAAACATCTTTTTCATATTTTTCACAAACATATAATCAAAAACATGATTTCCTACTAAGCATACCCAAAATGCATCATATATAATAAAATAACCACAGAAACTTGTGGAATTTCCTCAATTTAAGCATTGAAAGTGCTATATTTCTATAGCACATAAACACTATAAACTTAGAATTTTTTTATGTCTTCAGGAAACAAAACATAACGAAAACAAAGGATGCTTAACTAGGAGAATCTAAGCTATTCAAGGCAGTTAGTAAACACTAAGAGCTCAGAACAAAACACACCCTCCTATCTTATTTTCAAAACCTACAGAGTATTAACATGAATCACAATAATATGATACAATGGGATCAAGTTTTGGAAATTACATTAGCAATAGACAACCACCCATATATACATATTACACTACCCCAAAAAAGCAAATAGCTAGTAATAGACTCAAGTGCCCTAAAAATAACGATGTCACACCCACTCATATGAAATAATGCATGTCAATAGAGTGACAGCCAAGAGATACTCAAACTCAGAGGAGAAGTTCCAATCAATGCATGTCAAATACCATTGGGTAGCCCTTATTTTCATAACTTTAGATTGTAGATAGTCAAGTTAGGATTACTATATGACTTTTTTTATCTTGTAATGTATAATTGGGTGTTTTATGGTATATATGGACATATCAAGTGATTAAGCCTCCTTGGAACTACACTAACTTTGGGGTCTTAAATACTAGCCAATTTCCTTTTAATCCACCCTTATTTGTCCCTTTTTATTCTTTATTGCTCATTTAGGTTAGGTGTTGTATTTTTCTTGTATTTTTCACCTTTTCACAAAAAAAAATCTTTCTTTTTCTTCCACATCCAGCCCTACTACTTTTTCTCTTATTTTACCCTTTTTCATACTCACTTTATACTATGTACCCCTATGATAGGCACCTTCAACTTAGGCATTTTTCCTTAGTTGATGTGCAAAATGTCCAAGGAGGAACAACACAAAAATAGGTTCATTATAATATATAAATTGAAAGGTGAATGATGAAATAAGAAAAAATAGGCTTATAAGGCTCAAAATAGGGATCAAGGGTTACAATTTACACTTGAAAGGTCATTTTGGCTAAAAGTGGACTGAAATATAAAATGGACTATGATCCTATCCTAACTAACTGTCTTTCAACCTAGGAAAGATTAACCAGGCAATTTCTAAATTCAACACACAAAGGGACCTAGGTAGTATCTCACACACACATAACACACAGTCAATATTACAAGCTACTATCTATCTGGTTCATCCAATTGTTAACAAGTGATTATCATGTCTCTAATCCTAATTCCATAATAAGATCCACAATGTTCTCACATATACATTCACACAGTGCTTAAAAACAAAATTTTTTAGGGGTATCAAAAATCAATCAACACATGACTACTGCCCTAAATATGTAAAAATCTTCTAATTACATAAAAATAAAACAAAATACAAAATAAAACATTATATGACAAAAATTATTGCAGACATGCTGGGTCTACATCCATACCATGGCCAACAGTCAAAGAATCACAGTAACAAAAACCTATAGTGGCATGCTATACCCACTCCAACTAAAAATTGTATACTGTCCTTAACGTGGTAAGATAAAGTAAAATAGAGGTAAGTCAGAACATACCTAGGATGCACTAGGCACCTAAATTATGAGCATCCCTAGATGGGGCATATAAGCTGAAAGATACGGTGGTGGTGGCGGTACACTACTAGATGATGCACTCGCTGCTATAGTTCCACACCGCTGCCTATCGATAAATATAGTCTCTATTGAATTATGTCTAGCCTTTTTAACAACCTGTTCATATTCCAAATTAGGATCCTCTAAATTATCTATGTGACCTCTCTTGGCCCCAACTACTGGGACCTCTTCCTCATCTTTCATAAATAAATCAAAGTGTCTTGGTGCATGTAGAGGTGATATCAGGACCACTAGAAGTAGAACTAATGGAGTTTCTACTATATGGCTCTCCTCGAGAGAGCGTTCCTTTTCTTGTAATATATCAAATTTCTTCCTCATCTAGTCTAGATCTAGCACATCTATCACTTTGAATTGGGACGTAACCCATCGCTTAAACTCATTTAGCCATGTCTGAAAATCAACACATAGATCAGATAGTGCAGTTCTTTATGCAGCCTTCTATCTGGCCTTTGCTTGCTTAAATGTTGTCCTAGCCTCTAATCTCATCTGCTCATAAAGGGTAGTCATGTCGGGCTCAACAACCCTCAACCTAGCATTAGTGGCCCTCTAGCTGTCCACTAATCTCTTAAAAATAAGCTACATATAGTAATCATACCTGTAGAAGGAGTTGTAGTTGATGAGAAAGTAGGCTCTAAGGATACACCCACTATCTTTGAGGTTAAAACCGAGGCTGAAAAAGAAGTAGATGCCATCCCCACGCCTTATGTAATCGAATCTAATGGCTCTCTCTACTCCCCTAAATCTATCTCAATAGTAATATCCGCATCCTCTTAATATGTATCAGCAGGCTCAATGGATACTATTAGGCCCTTAGTCTGGGATTGTGGTACTACTGCCTTCTTTCTCTATCTCTTAGGTGGTCGTAGATATGCCAGATCCTTCTTAGTCTTTATTTGTGTAGTCACCATCATAATTACCCTCTTGTTTACTTTTGGTATCTCAGGTACACCAGACTCTTCACACAACCTCTGCATCGTGAAAGGGAATGACAGATTAGTCAACTCCCTAAATTCACTGTCATGTAACTCATACTGGAGAATAGAGAAAAAATCAAAAATATGTTTGGCCATCATAGAAGCAACTAGTGCTGCTCCCTTCCAAGTCAACATATTATCCAAAGTAGTGGGTATAAGTTGGTATCTGATCAGAAACCACCAAAACTTGGCATCAAATTTAAGTAGGCCCTTTATAATCATACAATGCCATTGAATCTATAGGGTCACATCACCATAAGGTGAAATATAAATATCTATCTACCTAACCATATCAACCCTCTCTTGTGGAAGCTCAGCCTCCCCAATGATATGTCGATCACAAACGACCCTCAAGCTGTGGTCATACTTAACTATAGATGTAGGAGTAATATAATATAGGACGAAGATAACTCTATGGATAGTTTCTACTGATATATCAATTTTGACCCGTCTAACCAGAGTATGATCAAGTTGTCTCATTAATATCAATGGGACTAGAGCTTTTTACATATGAAGGTCTATTGCATCTCTATAGGATGCATAAAATTCTTGTACCATATTTGGGTTGTATGTATCGAGTGGTCTAGTCATCCACACTAACTGATATTGATCAAATATCACCCATAGTTGTAGTACTCAACTCATCCCTGAAAGATAAATTCGATTCTCTTCATAAATAAACTTCATAGGCCTGGTTGCCTCCCAAGTATGACTGTCAATATCAAATATCTCCCGCATTCCTTCCATATACTATTAAAGGTTTCCCTCTTCAAGAGGTGTTTTTGAGGCGGGTGTGGGTGTGAGAATCACCCCTAGTGTACTGATGTATTATAGAAAGGCTACTCTGTACCCTCCTCAGAATGGGGTACCTCTGTCTATCGTACACGAGTAGCAGTACCCTCCTCAAAACGGGGCTCTGATGAATCCTCCTCCTACTCTGCCTCTTAGGATAAATCCAGGGACACCTCCTTAGACTTGGGGTATTGAGTAATAACCTATAGAGTATACTTAGAATCTATCTCTTTCCTTATTATCATCATCAGGTAGAAGAGTGTGTAGGGGGTGACATTCGTGCTCACTTCATCCTTGGCTAGGCTGCAACCATCTCAGTATCCTAACGTGCCTACCTAATAGTAATGTTGTGTGTCACCCCAACTGCAGTGTCTCTACGTCGCTGACTTGGGTACTCCTTCACTAATCCACTAAGCTTGGGAGACTCTGCCTATATCCTCAGGGTATCTTCTTCTTCACATATTTAGGTGGCATAAGTACCTAAAAAACCACATGTTAGTTTCCAACAAAAGTGAGGGATAGCAAAAGTTGAAGAAAAACTCAAAATTTGAAAAGCTTAAATTTTTTCTCAATTTTCACACCCATTTAACCTATTTGAAATCCTAAAAAACTCAATGTTGACAGACCAATCATAAATCATAACTTTCCACACAAACAACATGCTCAACTATTGGGATTACTCAATTCATTAAAGTTCAACTTCTGGTTGGGGCCTAACTTTAGATTTTACTTCAAAACGAGGCACAATATTATGATTTTAGGCTTCTTCAATGCTCCTACATATATGAATGATATATTCTATAAATTTTGCAATGGAACACACATATCAACTTGTTTAAAAAATAAATAGATCAATACATGACAATTAGCAGGCGAGAAAGTTACCTCTTTTATGAAGATCCAAAAGTGAATAATGAAGAAATCAAGCAAAACAAAAATTGGAACTTATTTTTAGTATGTTGGGACATGTCGGTATCTCAAAAAAGTATTAATTTAGCTTTTACTTAAGTCTGGCATTAGTTTTTTTTTTAAAGTGAATCTTGAATTCAAAAAGAAAAGTAAAGTTTTGAGGATTAGAATGAGTTAGAATGAGGTTAAGGTTGTTTAAATATAGGTGGGGGCTGTTTTAGGCCCTGTTTATGTGTTAGTGGATTGAATATTTTAATTAAATATTGGGCCCACTTATGAACTATCTATGGTAGCCATCTGTGCCTGCCCCTTGGCCAGGCACGTGTCGGGCAAAAGATTTTTACCCACTTTTCTGCAATTTGGATTTGGTATTTAGATATTTTTCCTGCTAATTATCATCTCGCAACCTGTGTTTGGGGTCTCAAAAAGAAAAATTAGATGCCAAAGTCTAAAATTTTCCATTTTTCTTCCTTAATATTTAAACTTTTCAACTTATTGCTCAGCTTACCTCATGGGACTTGTGACCATGATGGGTTGATCATATAACCCCTTTACCTAGGAAACATTAGATGTAGAAATTTTTACCATATTACGGGTAAGTCCAAGAGCTAAAAACCTACAAAAAGGAAAAATAACAAAAATGTGAACACTAAAAATAAAGGGTTACCTCGCACTCAGTGCCTTATTTAACATAGCAGCATTACGCGGGTATCTTGACTACTCAGAATTCATCAAGATACTAATAGGTGTATCCTACAGGTTCATCAATACAATCAATCACTGACACTACTCACATGTCAGTTGGCTGCTTTAATGACTTTCGAATGTTGAATATAGCCTACTAATTATTGACTCTAAATGTTTGCTCACCTTTTTTTATGTTAACCATAGCTGTACCTGTGACCATATATGGTCTCGCCAATATAATAGGTATCTCGGTGTTAACCGCATAGTCCAATATGACAAAGTCAACAAAAACAATGAAGTTATCCACCCTCAAAATAATATAAAATGAGATTCTTATAGGCTTTTTTACTTTATTGTCAGTTATCAATAGCCGCATCAAAGTCGGTTCTGGAGGGTTGAAATAGAACTGCTGGAATACGGCTAGCCACATCAAATTAATGTTAGTTCTTAAGTCACACAAGGCTCAGGCAAATCGAGATGGCCCAATAGTTCATGGTATAGTGAATGCTCAAGGATTACTTTTTTTCTTTGCTAAAGATTGAGTCATAACTGCAGTACAATGGTGCACACCATCAACATCCTTAAATATCACTCCTTTCATCCTTATGACCAATTATTTGATGAACCTAGTATATCCAGGCATCTGCTCCAATTCCTCAAGAAGAGGTATGTTCAAGCTCAAATATTTCAGCATCAATATGAATCGCTTAAAGTTACTTTCCTCTTTCTTTTGCTTCAATCTCTAAAGAAAAGGTGGGGTTAGTCTCAAAATTTGTCTAACTTCTAGATCAAAGATCGGAGCCTTACCTTTGTCTTTTGTAACTTTACCCTTATAACGTGTGACATGTTTTAACTCAACAGTAGGTATCTTATCATCAACATTTTCTGCAGCAGGTAGTGGGGATCTATAGTAGTGTACCACTCCTCATAATAATGGCAAGTACATGACCATCATTTTTCAGATTTTGCATTTGTTGCTTGGAAGGGTACTTGGCTACCTCTGGTTTAGAGTTGCTGACATTTTCCAGAATTAGTGCTCCAACAGCTTGATAGCAGTGGCATGTAACTTGACTTTCTGGGTAAATCTTGAAATGTAGGCCTTATTCTTCATAAGGCTAATATCTTGATTTTCTTGACCCTTTATTAGCTTAGCCAGCATCTCTTCTATTCTAGATTCTGTATCTCATCTGCAAGGTGGAATGTACCTATCTCTCTTTTATGTATTGTCATCCTTCTTCCTCCTATCATTATCTCGCTCTTTGCTATGATCTCTGTATCTATAATAGTAGTTCCGACCTTGGTTCCCTTGCCCTTGGGCTAGAAAACCCGCCATTTGATAATCTAGATAATTTTCTTCCTCCTACAATTTTGACTCATAAGCTTTGCAAGATGACTCCTATGTTGCTACTACATTTACTTTCTCAGTAGTCACTATAGCAAGCTTTTTTGCTAGTACCTCTAGATCCTACTAGGTGTTTATAGAATCCTCTCTAGATTAAGATTTAGTGGGAGTAAGGTATTATCTCTACTTTATGTGATAGGCATACACCTGCGTATGCCCAACTAAGAACAAGAACAAAATGAAAAACCCAAAAACTGCAATAATCTTTATTCATAGATAAACACTGCAGTCCCCGGCAACAACTTCAAAATTTTGTTGACGTCTAAACTACACCTCCAATCAAAAGATGATATGGTAGTTGTCAAATTATAGTAACCCAACAAAGGTTGGGGATGAATCCCAAGGGAAAATGTGAAATTGTGGATCTTAATAGTTGTAGTCAATTGGAAGAAATGGAAAAGTAAATGAAGGGATTTTGTGTAGTAATCTCGAGAAAGTAATTATATTAACTTCGATTGTAATCAGTGTAAGTGAACACTAGGATTGTGTCCCCTTATCTTCTAAACTTTGTAGGTATATCATTCTTTGTTGAGCCAAGCCGATACTTTGCATGCAGTATTGATAAGTTAAGTACCTTTTACGATCTTCTAGATGAGCAGAAAGATTTCACCCTTTACCTTTTGAGTCTAAGGATGTTGCCTTACTAACCCTTATCTCGATCCCAGTTAACTAGTGCCTTTTGTGTCTCTCATTATTAGATGAAATCTAACCATCTTACTTAGATAAAACCTAGAAGCATGGATCGACAGTTAAACTCTAAATTATTATTATCATTACCTTTTTGTAGTCACTACTCCTATATTGGAGTAAGTAGCAATAATCTAAGATGGATCCTATCATGTATACCCATTAAGAAAACTATTATAATGAAGATACCGTAATACATACATGGGTATCAGTTTGGAACAACAACGTACTTCCCCTACTTCATCAATCCAACGGGATTTCCACAACCCTAGCTATAAATTTTTAGCTTCTCATGCTTGTGAAGAAATTAATATCATTTATAATTAAATGCGTAAATGAAATCAAAATGATGAAAAGTGTAAAAACCCATAAAAATGATTGAATTAATCAAATTTAGTCAATACAAGGGAATCCCAAAATAAAAAATGAATCTTGGAATTAAAATATATTTGTGAGTATCAAAAGTACATAACTCCTACTAAAAAAACACATAAAGGTTATTTATAATACACGAGAAAACCCTAAAATAAAATACTGAAAGAAATATGAGAAAACAGGGTCGGTGGCCACTTATGACCCCTGCTTGTGCCCTGACACTAGGCGCAGGTAGTACCTACGGTCAGTAGGGTGGGTGCAGGTACATGGAGCATGTACTAGGATGAAAAAATCCCACAGGTCAGTTCTTGGGATTTTAGAGTTTTGGCACTTGCTTTGCCTACTTGCAGTTTGTAGGTCCTACTTGCAGTCCACATGTTGACCTAGTAAGTGCCAGGAGTTATCTTTTTATCTCTTCCTCTATCCTTAAACATTCTTTAATCATGAACTAGTTGGAAAATGTCTCCAATATCCATCAAAAATAAATTTTTAATCTTTTTCATGAACATAGCATCCAAAACATGATTTCCTGCAAAACATATCCAAAACGCATCATACATAACAAAACACCCTCTGAATCTTATATATTTTCCTCATTTTAAGCGTAAAATATGCAATATTTCTATAACACATAGTAGGGATCAAAGGGTAATTTCTTCTTCAAAATTCTTGGTGTCTTAAATATGTAATTTCTTCCCTTAAATTTCTCTTCTATAAAGGCATTGGATTCATTATTATTTATGAGGATTTAAATGTGGAACTGATTTGGGTTAAGGGTCTGGGAATGATGGTTACTTGAATTGGATTTTCTTGGGTATGATGCATTTGTTTATGCTTTATTTATGTATTATGAAACCTATTAGGGTGCATAGGTATGGTGAATAGGAGAGAGATCAAGGAATTCCTCCAAATTGATTTGATAAACAATTAGGGGTCATGGATTGCCCTAACTATATCGATTTTTGTTATTGAATTTGTGATAACCTCACCCCACCTTATGAAATTGGCTTTGAAACATTATTATATGCATATTGAAATTACTTTTGGAACTATTGCTTTGCATAAAAGAATACTGGAAAATAAATGGATTTAAATTGAACCTTATAGGTCATGGATTCCCCCATGTGGGTAAATAATTGAACCTATGAGGTCATGATTTCCCAATGTGGATGAATAATTATAACTTGTAGAGTTGTGGATTCCCCCAAGTGATGATAATTGAAATGGCATTATGATATTAGCTTGCAAGCATAATTGGTATGATGATACTAATAGTAAATACATCAATAGATGATTTTGGTTCAATTAATGGAAATGTGTAAAGTTTTTAATTAGGCTTAAAGAGAATTATGTAGCCCACTGTGATATTTTAAGTCCCAAACACACACACATTTGGTTAGTATGGATGCATGCCTTGGGGCCAAACCAGCAGGGAGGGAGCTAGACCCAACTAGAAAGATGGAGCTAGACCCATATAGCCTGTGGGTGTTAGATGACTAAAAAGTTATACAGTCCAGCTAAATGATTTAAATCTCATGCTAACCCGTGTTCCCCATCCCGATATTATGTATCATATGTATGTACACTGTGTGCATATTATTTTACTATGGTTTTGTACTTGACATTATTTTATCCCTTCCTTGAGTTACATGTTAGCGATCACCTGCTAACCATCCCCAAATGTTGTATCCCTATGCAATGTAGGGTTTGAAGATACTTTTGTTTTCCTTATGTAGTAGTTGGTAATTTCTAGATTATATGCGATTCAGCATTGAAATGGTAAGCTTCCATTCTCTGAAAGGCCCTCATTTTATGATCCTGTCTTTACTTATGTCTTAGACTATTTCTATGGGTTGTTTAGGTACGGTCGGGGGCATATCCTGACTTTGGTTGATATTTGGTATCTTAAAGGCTTTTTTGGACAATGAAGTGTGGGTGGATTATGTTATGGATTCTTAGATTCATTTTGTTATTGATTTCTCTATCTTGTTATATGTTTAGAACTGATATCTATCTTGTTATATGTTTATGACTCATCCGTTGCTAGTTGTATTATGTTCTGGTTGGCTAGGCTAATGGGGGTGATCTCTGGTCCTTGACGGACTTGTGATACCCATCATAACTAGGCAATAGTTCAGGTCGTGACAACTTATTGGTAACGAGAGTGGTTGTACACACGGATGACACAACTCATAGATATCTTATGGAAAAGTAAAAGGCAAAAACTCATTTTATTAGGTAGATATTGCACCTACAAGAATTTTATTTTGAGGTTAAAGATCGAAATGGTTCTAAAATCAAGTAGCTTACTACCTTTCTAGCCGTGAATTCAATATGATATGTTAGATAAGATCAAAACTTACATTCCCTAATAAATTAGACATGTCACTCTTAGAAAGTATTAAGCCTTGTTATGTAGACTATGCTTAATGCATAACGATTGTCTTACTTTCTGATTATGTTAATCATTACCAAACCAAAAGGTTCTTGATTAATGTGAAGAAGTACTTTTAGGATAAACAATACTTTTTTAGATAGGTGGTATGATTGGTCGGTGTATCATAAAGTAGAAAATTAAGGCCATTCTAGAGGCTTGTCGCGCTTCTAAATTTGGTGGACATTATGGTAGTATTAGGATGGCTTTAAAGGTTCTCCAAAGCAGATTCTACTGGCCACTATCCATAGAGATGATCATGAATTGGTCAAAATGTATCCTCAATTCCAAATGCAAAGAGGTATTTCAAGAAGACTTAATATGCCTCATAAGCCTAATCTTAATGTTGAATTGTTAGAAGTATAGGGGATCCACTTTACGGGTCCCTTTGTGACTTTATATGGTAATAAGAATATCTTGGTAGCTATATGTTATGTCTCAAACTGTGTGAAGACCATTGCTCTACCAAACAACATAAGAAAAAGTGTCACTTTTTGCTTGTAGAAGTACATATTAACATGGTTTGAGACTCCATGGTCGATCATTTACGATGTTGGTTCACATTTTTGTATTCAGGTCCTCGATGCTTGCTTGTTAAGTTTTGGATGAAGCATAACATCCCATTTATGTGTGAAATAGGTAGAACAATGAGATATGCACACCAAGTGTTTGATAAAATGCTCTAATGAACTTTCAATACTTGTATTTGATTTCTAAAGGGCATTCACACACTTGGTAGTATTATTCCAATGATATTTATATGCTTCCGCATTGTAGAACATATTATTAGCCTAAATTTGGATGGAATATGTACATGCAGAGCTGACATGGAACCAGCGTCAGGTAGCGCAACCACAGTAACGTGAATGAGGTCCTGACTCGCGATCGCGGTAACTGAGGGCAGCGCCCTGCCATGCCAAAAATCCTGCATTTCTAATTTTTAGTCTAGCAACACCAAGTACCTAGTTCAATGAATTCTAGTGATCAATCTAGCATATTTTTCATTATTAAAATGACCTCAAAAGATATAATGTGTGCTCAGTCCTTTTAGGACAACCTCATGGATAAGTATGATCACATCCAATTCATGGCACCCGAGTGCCACATTATTTTCTACAGGGATCTTCCAAGGAATAAACTACTCTTGGAGTGAGGAATTTACTTGGATAATGTGTCGGAGAAACTACTGGCACTTTATGAAAAACTTAAAGCCATAAGGTTGCAGTGCTTTGCCCCAGATCCATGCATTACAAATGAGCAATGGGACTGTGAATTTTATATAAACATCAATGAATTCTTTTTTTTGAACCGCTCAATATTACTGTCAAGATTCGGGGAAAGAAGGTAAAAGTTGGGGATAAATAAATCAATGATGTTTATGGACTCAAGCAAAAAAATATGGGTGAATTCAAAGTGAGGGGTGTAAATCGGTTAATTGGTTAGCACAATGGCTATGTCCTAGAAGGGAAGTCTCGTGGACCAAAACTAACAGAAATATTTCCATGAAATACTTCACCTTTGAGGCTAAAAAGTAATTGTGCATCATTTGTAGAGAGTTTATCCTTGCTCCCTTATGATAGCAGTCCCTAAATTACATGCTAAGATGACTACATGCATTCTAAATGGTATCCCTCCAGATGCTGGTCAACTCATGGTTAATGAAATAGATCATTTCAAGAACCAAGGTGGTATGTATCTATTTTCCCCTCTTTAGTTATGGAGCTTTACCTTTCTACTTCTTTAGAGGTAGAGGTATGGACTGCGTACATCTTACCCCCCCCAGACCCCACCAGGTGGGAATACACTGGGTTTGTTGTTGTTGTTGTTATTGTAGTTATGGAGCTTTGTAGGAAAATAGGGGTGGATTAGTATGCTAGTGATACATAGGTGCACCCCAATGCCCCTATTTACCCCTTGAGGATTATAGGTGAGGGTGCACCTAGCAAAACCAAGAAAAAAAGATAGACATGGAAAAGCCAACATATAGTGAACCTGAGACTCATAGGCTAACCACCACGGGATACGTTGAGAAGATTTGAGTAAATATTCCAACCATTAAAGAGTTTGTGTCTAGTTTCCCCATGAGCTAGGAGAGCCTTCCATTGCTTATCATTTTTATGTGTTATGTACTGATTATGAGAATTACAAGAAGGACAAAAAGAAGCTAGAAACTACCTTTGATAAGTTTGAAAAGGCCTACTCTTCTTTGGTGGAGTCACATCGAGACCTCCAGACCGTGCATAAGAAAATGGTTACAAAGGATAAGAAGAGGGATGAATTCTTTATCAGGATATGGAAGAACGTAAAGGGCCTATGGAAGGTTCTAAGGTCCCGAGATAGACTTTCTTCTTCTTGGGTGGATAGTGGTGATGAGGCCCTAGCCGAGTGGTCTGATCTTGAGGAAGAGGGTGGTGATGCAGAGTCCAATAGTGATAGCTTACCTTGATGCGGTTTAAGGAAGCACCCTTATGTCTTTTACCGTTGATTATTTATGCAGTGGGGACACTGCTATCTTTTCAGTTGGGGGTGTCTCCTTATTCTAATTTATCTAAGTTGGGCTTGTATTATTGATAATTCTGCATACTTTTCTACTCTTTTGGATGATTCTCATCTTTATTTTTTTGTGTTGTAATATTCGGGCACCTTGTTGGTGCCCGCGTTTGCATGGATTAGTTACTTTGTTCTTAGTTTTCTATTTTAGTCTAAATTTCTTTAGTTGAGCTTTACCTTCATAATTGGGTTTCTAACCATAGATGCAAAGGAACTCTGAGTACCCAAGGCAACAATTCCATTGAATGGAAGGTAAGTCTGAGTAATTGTAGCATTGATAATTTAGGTTTGCATTAAGATCAATTGGAGATGTCTGAGTGATCATTTGGTGGGTTGCCCATACTATGAACTTAAATAGGTAATGATAGCTTATATGATTGTCAGGATTAGCAAATTATATGTGGTGTGAATGCAAAATCAAACAACCACCTCCATCCAAAAATATTGAAAAATTTTAAGGCATAGACGTGAGAAACTTTCTGATAAAAATTTTCCCTCTTCGTATGACTTCGAATGTTGACTTTGGAAAAATAATGAATACTCTATATTTGTCTCGAGCGGGTAGAACAATTGAATCTCCTTGACGACATTCACATGCCATGTGTGTGAGGTAATTATCCCTATCTCATGTGTACTTGTACTATATAGAACTTTCCCTTTTAGTCTTTCAAAGATAATTTCTGACTGTGCTTGGTTGGTAAAATGATCATAGGCTATCTTTTGATTTTGGAAGCCTTCTTTGGACTAAAGATCCTACCAATACATAAAATTTACCCCTAGCTATCCTCTTTGAGCCTTTAGACTTTTCTTTGGCAAACGCGTTACAAGCCATGACCCTTCTATTCATCTGCTCTTAAACCTCATCTTCCTTGATCTTAAGAATACAAATTGAGGTTAAAATCCTAAGTTGGGGTGGTTGAAAGACAAAGTAGTATAGTTGAGCCATGAAGTCTTAAGAATGTTCCTACAATCTTGAGAAAGTAAATCTTTTTGGATTTGAATAAAGAAAATATCCCATAAAGGGAAAAAAGGTAAAGTGAAAAGAAATGGCCCAATAAGTGTTATATAAAAAGAGTATGGTGTAGAATTTCAAAGAGGGTGTAGCCTTATTTTCCTAAGTTGATATCCTACCCTACCCTAAACCTACATTACAAGCTCAAAAAGCCCTTTATGATTCCCAACCAAGTGTAGTCATTGTAGTGGTGATTGAAATAGGGGCAATCCTGTGGCATGATACTTGTTAACATGGAGAATTTCTTGAGAGAGCAAGTGATTTGACTTAAAATTCCTTGTTGTTTGATTGGTAGCTAGGTGTATGAATTTCCCCTTTGTCATGAGGAGGCATTCAAAGTATTGCATATTTGAAGTCAGGTTGTGAGTCATTTATAAAGCATTAATAGTTGTTACATGGTTGCACCTCAAAGTCTATTGCATTCTTCACTATTCCATTTTATGATGAAGTGAGTTGTTAAAATCCTATTTCCTCATGTGTAAAAATCTTTTGGTGGTAGCAATCTAGTTTCAGTCATCATGATCATTGGGTGATAGAATGAGGGAACACATATGAAATTATCTCATAGTAAGAGATAGAGTTTATTGAGGACAAACAAGGTCTTAAGTTGGGGGTGTTGATGAGTGATAAGTTTAAACCCATTCTCACCAATTATTTGTACACATTAACTGGGTTTGAATGAATAAATGGGACAAAATCTATGAATAGATGCACTAATATCCACTCTTTGCAGGCAATAAGTTGAGGAGACCAAAAGATATGGATGGGAGCTGAAAATCATGGAAAGGAAGCAAAGAAGAGTGAAGCTGAAGACCTGGAATATATTAGCCTCGGCTTTCATGACCGCTATCCTCTATTCGCTATCATAGTCAGTCAAGACGGTCAGAGCAATAAGGTCACGACACACAACTGCGGTCGTGGGGATCCGTGTGTGATCATAATTCAGTGGGAATATGCCTAGGGGATGATCTGTAAAAGCACTTAGACGTATCACAAGCAATATTTAAGAAAAAACCCCTTTCTCTTTAGTGATATCTTACCTCATAAGATATTTTTGGAATTCCAGACTTGAAATCCTACTTTGGGAAAGTATGTAATTAACTTTGGAGGCCGAATTTCTTTTAATTTTTGTGAAGAATGAATGATATGAATAATCCTTATGGTATATCTCTATTTACTTTCTTCATGAGTAGATAAGGAATTTAGTCTTAGGATTATGTTGAACTAGAGTATAAGTGTGTCTGGGTATAGTTATGTTTGCAAGGATTTTAGTTGTTGAGAATGGATTCCACCATTTCTTGAGCTAATGGGTTGGAATTTGCTGGGTGAAAATCCCAAATCTCCAATTAGGTTTGACGGGTGAAAGCCTCAATATCTAGAAACCCGTTATCATCCTTGAAAGAGGGATGAATGTGTATATTAGGTAACCTATAACATCTTCGAAATAGAGTTATATGGGGACAAGGCAATGGTGGACAACTGAGCCTATGGTTTACTACCTTTTTCAATCTTAGAAATAAGTGTTTTGGGAGTGTAAATTATGTCAAGAGCATCATCCTTGAAATAGGGATGCATGATTGAGGCTTTAGGTGATTATGAAAAATTGTATATTTGTTAGGTGCTTGAAAGAGCCAACAAGTGAAATCATTGTGGTGTTGTTTAAAGATTGAACCTAATGAACTTTGACCTAGCCTATCCTTTAGTTAACAACTAAAATTTCATGAGGAACCCACATTAATCCACATGCATTACCTTTAGGTACACATAATCCTAAGATTTCCTCTAAATCTTGAATTCTAATTAAAAGTTTTTTCACTAAGTACTTGTTAGTTTGTTGTGAAGAGTTTCCAAACAAATCCCTCATTTAATTTTACATGTCATTTTTATTAGCATTCTGGGTAATCTTGTAGTAACTTGAACATCCATAGGGTTTGAAGTCTATAAATTCACTCCTTAATATTCTACTCCAATTAAAATTGGGTTACTTGACAACGACCGCCTCACCCCTTAAACATGGGAGTGAGTTGGGCGTTCGGATCCCTCTATGATGACCGTCATAAGGTGATGAGTGGAAAGCCTCCAAAATGTCATTTATTTCAGAATCCATAACACACCGTCTAATAAATCCATCGGCACACTTTCAAAAAAAAAATGGCTTATCTAAGAAATATCGCATTGCATCAAATAAAAATTATTTCTTTACATGGTAACTCAGCACCTCGGGGAGCAAACCACTTGCTACATATTTGGAAAAATAAGCATACCATGGTGTATTGTTTCCCTCGATGGCCATGATTAATTCATTGGGGAAAGCATCATCAATTTTTATTTCCTCATGCTTCTTATTGTTGCCTTCGTGTCGAGAGAGATGATCAACAACTTGATTTTTGCATCCTTGTCGGTCTTTAACCTCAAATTTGAACTCTTGTAGTAACAAAATACACCTAATTAAATGTGGATTTACTTTATTTTTTCCATGAGATACTTGATAGCAGAATAGTCCATATGTAACACCACCTTTGTGCCTAACAAATAGTCCTGAAACTTTTGGAAGGCATAGATAATCGCCAACAGTTATTGCTCGGTGACAGAGTAGTTGCGTTGGGCATCATTCAAGGTTTTTCTAGCATAGTAAATGGGATGAAAAATCTTGTACTTGCAATACCCTAGTACCACACCCAATGCAATACCACTTGTGTTACACACAAATAGGGATGACCAATTCAGAGCCACAATAATTGGGGCTGAAATGAGAAATTCCTTGAGATACTTGAAGCCTTTGAAACATGCTACATCAAATTTGAACTTAGTATCTATCTCAAGAAGTTTACATACTGGGTGTACTTTCTTGGAAAAATCCTTGATGAAATGATAATAGAACCTGACATAGCCAAGGAAACTTCAAAAACCTTTTACAGAAATGGGGGGTGGGAGCTTGAAAATTACCTCACCTTAGCTTGTTCAAATTGAATGCATTTTCCCAAGATCTTGTGGCCTAAGACAATTCCTTATTTGACCATGAAGTGGTACTTTTATCAATCAAGAAAAGGTTTGCTTCCACGCACCTTTCAAGTACCTTATTCAAGTGTTCAAGGCATGACTTGAAAGAATTCCCCACTACCGAGAATCCATCCATAAATACTTCCATGGAGTCTTCAACCACATCCGTAAATATTGATAACATGTAACATTGAAAGGTTACCAGGTCATTACACAACCCGAAGGGCATTTGCTTGAATGCAAACGTACCATATGGGCAAGTAAAAATTGTCTTTTCTTGGTCCTCCGAAGTGATATATATCTAATTGTATCCCGAGTACCCTTCCGAAAAGCAATACCACCCTCTTCCAGCTAGCCTATCTAGCATTTGATTTAAGAATGGCATTGAAAATAGACCTTCTTAGTCCATGAGTTCAATTTTTTGTAGTCCATACATACTCTCCATTCGGTGACCAATCAAATAGGGATGAGATTATTTTTTCATTCTCAACTACCGCGATACCACCCTTTTTTGGAACACATTGCACCGGGCTCACCCACGCGCTATTGGATATAGATAGATTACTCCCGCATCAAGCCAATTTATAATCTCTTTTTTAACAACATCTTACATAGGTTAGTTTAATCTTCTTTAGTGCTCTACACTTGGTATTTGATATTGCTTGAGTTTAACTTTGTGTGCTCATATGCCGGGAGCTATGTCGATGATATCCGCTATTGTACACCCAATGGACCAAATGGATTTTTTCACCACCAACTTCTATGCTTCAACTTGAGAGGAATTTAGGTCCCTAGCAATAATGATTTGCAAAGTTTCATCCTCTCCCAAGAACACGTATTTGAGATCAGATGGTAAAGTCTTTAATTCAATTTTGGGAGGTTCAAGGATGGAAGGTTTGGCGGGTGGAATTTTGCATTTTTTAAGATCAAGATCTAATTTAACCGGGTTCTTGGTGTGAAGCACAAGCCCTATTAGAGAGGCCACCACTTCATCATACTCCTCCATTTTTCTCTCCCATAATTCCAAAGCACAACAACTAAAGGGTCATTCAATAAGCCCATATTTACATGGTTGGACACTTTACCATCAACAATATCGATTATCAAAATGACTTGTCGGTCCATTGGTTGTTTTATAGTCTTACAGACGTTAAAGGTCACTATTTCACCATTCAATAAAAACTTTATCTCCCCGGACTCTACATCTACCAATGCCTTCCCATTATGTAAAAATAGCCTTCCAAGGATAATGGGGATTTTGACGTCTATTTCACAATCCACAATGACAAATTCGGTCGGGTAAATGAATCAGTCTACTTTAACTAGAAATTCATGGAGGATCCCTATTGGATTCTTAATAGATCAATCATCCTTAAGCAACTTTATTTTGGAAGGATTTGGCTTACTCAATCAAAGTTTGTGGAATATATAATAAGGCATGAGGTTTACACTTTCCCCAAGATCACACAAAGCCTTAGCGAATGTGAAGGCGTGCATGAGATTGTAAACGCACTGGGATCCCTTTTATTTTTGACATATGCGCTTGTCCTTATGGCGCTATAATGGTGAGTAATCTCTATGGTTTTATCCACCAAAAGATTGTTTTAAAACACCCAATCTTTCATAAATTTATCATACCCCAGCATGTCATGCAATGCCTCGATAAGAGGTATATTAATAGAAAGGTTGCTAAATTTATCCAATATTTTGTGGAGTCTATCATTCTTTCCCTTTCTCAATGAGCATTCTTAGAAAGGAGGATGAATGAGGGTTGAAGGTATAGAAACAATTTGACACTTGCTATTCATTGGCTTTCTCATCAACATCTCATTGAACTTTAGCTCTTTAACCTTGGGTCATTTTCTCTTTGCCTTTGTTGCCTCCCTAATTTGCATTTCTTCACTTTGCCTCTCTATTAGATATTTCAATATTTTGCCTACTTTTGTTCAATTAGTTAGATAGTGGAGGAGTGAGACATAACCGTTTGGTGGAGCATGGAGAATTCACTTTTCATTTCATTCACCATTTCTCTGGTTCTCTTAACATTACTTAAGATTCATGCCAAAATATCTCTATCGATCTCCTTTCTTCTTTAAAATATGCCATCCTTAGATTTTCTTAGATTTGACCTTGATTCCTACATTGTCCTTGTGTAGAAATATAGAAACCCTCCGAGTCCCTAGTTTTCATCCTTATATTAGCACCAATCACCTCTTCCTCCTTGTTTTCACAAGTTTTGACTTCTATTGCATTTATCACACTTATACTTTCCATTGAGTCTCCTAACACATGCTCAATAAGGAGATCAAGGTAATATATTACTTTGCTCATCTTAGCATCGGTCTATTCCTCTTCATATTTCTTATCATTGCACACAAAGGATGAGGAGGGAGCCCCCATGTCTACCTCGGCGTCCTCTATTTCACAACATTTACACAAAATTGCCACTTGGTCCAAGACTTTTTAAATAATCCCATATGGTGAGTTGATGAATTTTCCACCGGATGCGTTATCTACTATGGCCTTATTTTATAGATCCAATGCTTGATAGAATATTTAGAGGAGCATCTTCTCTGGAACCTCATGTGTGGGACATTTCAAAAATGTTTCTTTAAATTATCCCCAAGCATCGTACCATGATTCTTTGTGGTATTGGACAAAATAAACAATCTCATCCCTCAATTTCAAATTCCTAGATGGTGGGAAATGTTGACTTAAAAAAATCTTTGTTAGACTTGTCCATGAAGTAATGAATCCGGCGGGTAAAAACCTTAGCCATAGCACTGTTTTTCCCGTGATAGACAATAGAAAAAGGCATAACCGGATGGACTCTTAAGATATATGTGCGACATTGAACTGAGTACATACTTCCATGAAACCCTTGAAAGAAGCATTCGGGTCTTCATGAGATTCACCCCCGAATAGTCCCTTTAAGTAGAGAAATTGCATCATCATACTTGTAACATAAAATATTCCATGCTCTTCTATAGAGGGAATGAGAATGACTCTTTCATGATCTCCGGTCCCAATACAAGTTGAGTCCCCGTAACTCAGGATGACTTGGGAATAATATCGTTCCCTAAGGAAAGATCAAAATAACAAAGAAATTAAATTTCACCACTCTGGGTATTTCATAGTAAGAATGACACCACACAAGCGAAATCTATATTTCACTCCTTAGCAACGGCACCATTTTGATAATACTCAACTCACTCCCATATTTAAAGGGTGAGGAGGTCGTTGTCAATAACCTAATTTGTATTATGGTCGAATCTCAAAGAGAAAATTGCAGACTTCAAACACTGTGAATGTTAAAACTACTACGAGATTACTCGGAATGCTAACAAAAATGGCATGTAAAATAAAATAGTGGGGGATTTGTTTGATAACTTTTTGTACAATCTTTATCAAATGATCAAGAGATAAAACTTTTGTTTTAAGCAACAATGTTGGGGGAAATCCTAGGATTATGTCTACCTGAAGATAAAAGTATGTGGGTTAATGAGGATTTAGCATGAAACTTAGTTGTTAACTAAAGGATAGGCTAGGTCAAAGGTCATTGTGGTCGATCTTTCAATAAAACCACAAAAATTTCACCCTTGGCTCTTTTGAGCACCTAACAAGTATGAAATTCATAATCACCCAAAATCTCTATCAAGCATCTTTATTTCTAGGATGGTGCTCTTGATATAATTTACACTCCTAATACACTTATTTCTAAGATTGCAAAATAGAGTAAACCATAAGATTAATTGCCTATCATTTCCTTGTCCCCCTTAACCCTCTTTTAAGGATGTTATGGGTGACCTCATGTTCGCCTTCATCCTACTTTTGCGGATGATAAAGGGTTCCTAGAGCTTTGGGTTTTCACCCATCAAACCCATTTGGAGATTTAGGGCTTTCATCCATCAAATTCCAACTCATTAGCCCAAGAAATGGTGAAATCCTTTCTTAACAACTAACAATCATGTAAATACAACAATACCCACACACAAATTACACTCTAGTTCAACATAATCCGATGACTAAAGACATTAGTTACTCATTAGATAGGAGAAAATAAATTTACCAAGTACTGCATCCATGGAATTCATAATAAAAAAGGGTAAAATAATCTTTAATTCCACACTTCAAATTAACCAACTTTCCATTAGAACAATAATTACCAAACAATAAACAAAATCAATTTTTTTCACACTCTCTTTTAAGGGTTCTTCCCTCTATATCCTAAAGTGCTTTTGAATTCCCCTATATATGACTTATTTCAGTTGTATAATTTACTGCAATGTCCTTTAGTCATTTCTTCAGCTAGGTTACAACTGTAGAGATTTGGCTGCGATCACGCAGCCATGGTCATGACTATGAGTGAGAGATTGTATTGCGTTGGCCAAAATTGACCAACCATGATCACGTGCCTCTGACCGCAACCGTGTTACTTGAGGCTAAGTAAGTCCTCTGCTTAGATGACAACGATCGTGGTGCAAAGATCATGACCGCGATACCTGAAGCCCTTTTCTGAGTCTTCAGCTACACTTTTCCAGCTCCCTTTTGATCATCATAAGTTTCTATCACATCTTTCAACTTAATCGAATCTATACATGCAAAGAGTGGATATTATTGCATTTACTCACAAATATGTCTTATTTAGTCATTTAAATTAAGGTAACATTCACAAATATTTAGGGAGAATGAGTGGCGAAATCACCAGTCATCACAGCCTAATTGACGGATGATCCTTTATCCCTATATCTCCTTGGTTCTAAGTACTACTCCTAAATTAATGTCACTGATAACTAAAATACTCAATGATGATAATAATTTAAAGAATGAAATAAATACAATATCTAAAAGCATTCAAAACATTTAAATTGGTGCATATAGTAGCTAAAAGTATATTCATGAAATCCTAGGTCATCAGCTGTCTATAACCCACCATCTCTGAAGAATGCAACTATTATGTAAATTCCATAAAATGGATGAATTTAACAAATTTAATGATTGAAAGCTATCAATCATGCATTTCATAATAAAACTAGGGTTTGTTAACACAGTCATGTAATAATATATAACTTCATGATATAACATGGATAACAACTCAATAACACCAAGGGACTGAGATATCAAAGAATTTAACAACATTCCTAAACCCTAAATTGTGAAGAATGAACTGAACTGAAGAATGGGTTAACTTTAAGGCTCAATAGGTTAAAGGGTTCCTATTTATGAAATGCTACACTCCTAGAGATTATAACCCTGAAGAATTTTAAAAATTGGATACCTAAATAGGATGAACCTTATCTCTGCCTTGGGAAATAAAATATCCTATTTTCTCTAATTAAAACTAAGTATTGAATATTTTAATAAGTATTGAGGCCATAAGGTAATATTAAACCCAATAATCATCCTTGATATAACCTAAATAATGCATTTCAGATGTTTAAAGAGTGGTAAAAGATTGATAAGCCCTTAAAAATTCATAGTTGAGAACTTTTTGAAGGAATGTATGAGACATTCCCACGATCATAGAATCTACCTATGATCATGGGTTGCACTCTTTGTTGGGAGGTGGATGAGAGATCCCTGAACATTATAAGACAATCCTTTGTACAAACATAGGATTGACCTATGTCATACCTTGGTTTGAATATTTTACGGTTTAATCAGGGCCATCTTATAGGAATCATGATCATGCCTAGGATCGTGATTTTAAAAGCATGATCATGGTTCCCTCGGGAGTTTAGAGGGAATACTTCTAAAATTTTAGATATTGGGTTTTTCTAAATCAAATGAGACTATTGTATGGTTTTACAATGTAACCACGATCTTTGTTTGGCTCATGATATCTCACTATAGAGCAGTGCTTTACTAAAAAGGCCATAACTTCTTACTCTAATGTCAGATTAAGGGAAAAATAGATGCTTTGGAAACATAATTGAAATATTATAATTTGATAGTTCTAGAGCTCAGGGATGATTCTCAGTTTTGAAGTTATTCTCATTGGAAGTTGACCATTTCATAAAGAATCAATTGGTAAGGGAGATTTTGGCCAAATTCCTTCTCATACTATTAAAACATGATATTTAATTCTAAATTTACTTGAATCATAGTTCTAGCCTTGGTTTGAATTTTTTGAGGTTTTACATGATTTTATATATTGAGTTACTTCTAAAACACTTATTTGAAAGTGGTACTAAAAAGTGAAATTTATTTCCTTATAAGGAAAGGAATATGATTCTAACTCTAATGAGGAGCCAAACTATGTGAATAAGTAGATGGAAATTTCTATTATAACAACCAAGGAAACCAAGGTCAAAACTATATGAAGCATAATTACTATATCAAGGCTGGTTACAAAGATTGTGAGCAAGGTACTTGGTGGAATACTATAAACATGACCAAAGTGGAATCTATGTATCTCTAAAAAGTTCTTAAAAAGGTGGAAATAATTTGGGAAATCTTATATAGAGGAGATGCTGGAAAGAGTGTTGAGTGTCGAATCCACTAACTCAAATGTGAATGAAATGAGAAGTGAACTATCTTTAATGAGCCAGCTTGTGGATTCACCTTTTACCTCTAACAAATAGTTAAAGTACCAAATGGGGTAGTTGTATGTGGCATTCAATCAGCATAAGAATAGTACTATACCTAGTGATACTATTTAGAATCCTAAGAAGGATAAGAATTGCATGGCCATTAATATGAGAAGTAGTATGATATTACCTAAACCACATCCTATTGATAATAAACAAGTGGAGGGTTGCCTTTAAATACAAAATGGTAGCTAGAGATATATTTAATAATGAGAATCCAAATAAGTCTTAGAAGCCAAAAAATATTGATGGTCAAAATGTAGATGTTAAGAAGTCTACTAGTGTGAAATATCTCATTCCCATGAGTAATAAGAAGGTAAAAGAGGTTGCAAAGCCTCTAAATTAAATACCTAGGCCTCTTCTTCTGCTTCCCTACTAGGTACGGAAGAAAGTAGATGATAGGAAATTTCATAAGCTTATCTCCATATTAAAGTAGTTATCGATGAGTACTCTATTGGTGGAAACACTTGACCGTATACCAAGTTATGCTAAGTTCAAGAAGGAGTTGGTCAAAAAAGGATAGTAACTTTTGAGTTAGTAGATAATATGCATCATTGTAGTATGATTGCTTCATAATCACTGGATCAAAATAAGAAGATCCTAGTCTTTTAAATATTTTATACACAATTGGTGAATTTAACTTTTCAAAGACATTCTGTGACCTTAGTGCTACCAACAATTTGATGTCTCTAGCTATTTATTAATAGTTAGGCTTTAGAGCCCCTAAACTGATGGTTATGCATCTAATGATGGCTAACCAGTTTGTCAGGATATGGGTGAGGATAGTTAATGATATGCTAGTGAAAGTTAAGAACTTTATATTTCTGACTGATTTTATGATCCTTGATTGCAACGTGGTCTTTGAAGTACCCATAATCTTGAGTAGACCATTATTATCCACCAAAAGAGTATTGCTTGACATAGAGAGCAATGATTTGAATTTTAGATTGACTAATGAAGAGTAAATTTCAATTTTTGTCAATTAATGAAGCATACGAGAGAAATGAATGTTGTCCAAGTTATTGATATTGTTAATGAATCTAGAGATGAGATACCCACTAAGAAAAGTTTTATTGTTTAAAACTTAGCAATTATGATGATGAATTTTTATGGAGAAGTCATCAAATATTATGAGGAGATCATTAATGTTTTGGTTTGGAAAGGGTCTTACTCATATGTCCTAAAGAGGTTGGATCTGGCTCTAAGAAATAGGCCAACTCCTTCAGCCAAACATTCAAAAGAAGAGACACTGATATTGGTAATTAAAGCTTTGCCTGGCCACCTTCAATATGTATATTTGTTTGATCATGATATATATCCCATTAATATAGTAGCTGACTTAGTAAAGTGGTAGGTGGAGTCATTTATTTCTATATTATGGGGGTATAAAAGGGCTACTGGATGGACTATTATGATTATTATCATCACTTCTCTTAGTATTGGCACCTGTAAATCCAATTCAAAGAAGATTATACTCCTAATATTAAACATCTGTGAAGGCTTAACTTGTCAATACAAGAGGTGTTAAAGAAAGAAATAATCAAGTGGCTTGATGAAGGTGTTGTATAACCAATATCGGATCGTAAGTGGGTAAATACTATGTATATATCCCACAAAAGAGAGGCATGATGGTGTTAGGCATTGACTGAAATGAGTTAATTCCACCAAGGCCAGTCACTAGTTAGCATGCTTTCATAGATTATAGTGAAATAAATTCATGGACCTTTGTGGTTCCTTTCCATGTCATGTATGGATCAAATTCTTTATAGGTTTTTAGGGAGATATTTCTATTGCTTTCTAGATAGTTATTCATGTTATAACCAAATATCAATTGCACTTGAAGATCAGGAAAAAACCACTTTTACATATTCTTATGGGACATTTTCTTTCAAGCATATGCCTTTTGGGTTATGCAATGCTCCAGTTACATTACAAAGGAGTATAGTGTCTATCATTGTTGACATGGTGGAAGATAGTTTTGAGATATTTATCGGTGACTACTCAGTTGTTGGTGACACTTTGAAAGACTACTTGGCCAATATCGGTAGAGCCTTGTAAAGATATAAGGAGTCTAACCTCACTCATAATTGAGAAAATATCACTTTTTGGTGAAGAAGGGATTGTTTTTGGCCACAATATTTTAAAGAAAGGTATTCAGGTGGATAAAGATAAGATAGAGGTTATTCAATAACTACCTCTACCAATCTCTGTGAAAGGATTTAGAAGTTTTCCTAGCAATGCAGGGATCTATTGGAGGTTTATTAAGGACTTCTCCAACATTGCTAATTCTTTATGGAAATCACTAGAGAAACTAGCCAAGTTTGTGTTCAATAGTGATGACTTAATGGCATTTGAGTGCCTTAAAGAAAAATTGGTGGATTTACCCATTATTGTTACTCCAAATTGGTCCAAACCATTTGTAGTAAAGTATGATGTGAGTGGATTACACTTTGTACTATCCTTAAGAAGAAGCGGGAAAACCTCTTTTACACTATAAATTATTCTAGGAAGGCATTGAATGGGGCATGAAAAACTTTATTATGACTAAACAAGAGTTACAGATCTCTATGTCTTTCGATAATTTTTAAGCATATTTACTTGGCATGAGAGTTATTAGGCATACATATCATAATTTCTTGAGATATATCATGGAAAATAAAGATGTTTAATATTGGTTGATTAGATGGTTATTGATACAACAGGAGTTTGACTCTAAGGTCAAAGATTGCAAGTATTGTGAATATCAAGTAGCATACCATTTTTCTAGTCTAGAGGATGATAACAGGGTGCATGATGACTAGGATCTTTATGACACTTTCCCAGATGTGCTGGTATTAGCTACATCCTTTGATCTTATGGATAATTCTAATTTTTCTAACTATCTTGTCAGTGGTATCAAGATGGAAAAGCTTAGTTTCATCAGAGAAAGAAATCTCTCCATGATGTGAGAAAATATTTCTAGGATTAGACATATATGTTCTATGTATATATCAATAATATAATTAGGAGATGTGTACTAGAAGTGGAGATATTGAGGATTTTATGAGCTTTTCATTCTTCTCTAGTAGGGGAACATTATGTAGTGATCTTACAACCTAAAAGAAATTGCAATATGGGTACTACTAGCCTAAAATTCATAAAGACCCCCAAGACTTCACCAAAGCATAATATCAACTCCAATAACAAGGATCTATATCTTTAATGCAGTAATTGCATATGTCTACCATTCTGGTAATTTAATCATTTGATATGTGGGCCATTGATCTCATGGACCCATTTGTGAGTTTTTATTTCCAGAAGTGCATCTTAGTAGTGGTATATTATGTATTTAAATAGGTGGAAGATATGGCTTTGATTGACAATGATGTTAAGAGTGTGACTACATTCTTGAAAAAAAACATTTTCTCTAGGTTTAGGACTCAGTGAGAAATCATAATAGCTAGGACAAAATTTTGCAACAAGGTGTTTTGTATGCTTCAAGCGAATTATAGAGTAAATCAACACGAGGTAGATAATCCCTATCATCTATAAATCAGTGGGCAAGTGGACGTATCTAATTGAGACATCAATATAATATTAGCTAAGATAGTTAATGCTAACTAAAGTGGTGAGGCTCTAAAACTCAACGATGCATTATGGGCTTATCAAACATCTTTGAAAATACTAATAGTTATGTCCTCTTGCCAACTTGTCTTTGGTAAATCCTGTCATTTGCCAGCTGATATCAAGCACAAAGCTTTATGAATTCTCATGAAGCTTAACCTAAGTTGGAGAAATGCTGCAAATTTGAGGTTAGAATAGCCTAATGAGATGGATAAGTTTCAAATTTGGTATTATGACATGAAATACCTCTAGAACATGTAAATAAAGTTATATCATGATAGAAAAATTGAGAAAGTTAATTCAACATTGGATATTTGGTGGTGTTGTACTTGTTTCTGAGTAAGCTAAAATCTAAACTGTCTAGACAATTAAAGGTTACTTATATTTTTTTTTCTGGAGCCTTTGAATTGGAAAACAAGGATGGGAAGCTTTTCAAAGTGAATGGACAAAGGGTAAAGAAATACTTTGGAGCTTAGGAGGAGGTAAAAGTATAATCAGTGGTGCATCTTGATGATGTCAAAGTAATCAAGGTACTTGAGTTGTGTACCGACATTGAATCCATCACTAGTGAGAGGTATCCCAAATACTTTGTAATTCCATAATCTATATAGTTTTTTTTAATTTTAATCATGGTTAATGTAGGTGTTAAAGTGTGCAAGAAATAAGTAGAGGTGATGGCATGGAGGGATCATATTCTGGTTGAGGTTGACAGTTCGCTTGATAAATCACTAAAGCTATGATGAACCGTCAACTCGAGTCATCAAAGTAATGCAAGAATGATTACAAACTAGTTAAGTTTTGATAGATAATGGGATGGACATTCACAAGGCTGATGACCCATCACCCTAAATAATCAACATTGATATTCAAAGGGTACATATATTCTCATATGTTATGATTTATGTGATGAATCATCATGTACTTGTTGATTCATCATATGTTATGATTCATGTTATGAATCACCATGCACTTGGTGATTCAACATAATTTTGGTGACACAGATAAGTAGCAATATTAATTTCAATAACCCTAACTCACTAGATACCTAACAAACCCTAAATCTAGCCTACTCCATCACTTTGACCCGACTCTAATTAAATCATAACCATTTGATTAAACCATTTCAATTTTTAATCAATTTCTCATCTCCCTCTCTACATAGTAAATCTCACACCCATGTTTTAACTCCATTACTTGCTTACTTCAATTCTCATCTCCTTAAAACCAATATATCTACCAACTCTTCATACTACACACCTAATCTTGTAAGCTTTGTATGTTTATGCAAGTGTCAAGCACAAGAAATAGTTTCTCTCTTTATTTTCTTCTATAAAGGTATACTACTAATTTTCTCTTTTATACATGGTGTTATTTGTTAATGGTCAAATCAGTGATTTAATTGGGAGACAACAAAAATTTCAAATTAAAATGTTTAAGTTGAAAGTTTGATTCTGTTGTTCTCTAATTAAAGTCATGAACAACTACATATATTAAGGATGGAGTCTAAGTAACTTTGATGTATGTGGTAAAGTTGTTAATCCTTTTTAACACCACCAGACTTGCATCATCCTTGAGTTTGTACAAGTAATAATATTATAAGGATTTAGAAAATTTCATAGTTGGTATTTTAAGTGTTTGATGAAGTACCTGAATAAGCAATGAAATGTCTCATATGTGACAAAGTGTCAAGTCTAGGAGTCACAAGAAACATAGTACTTAAGCATTCTATCTAAGCATGACAATTTATCTAATGAATCATCAATATTGTTACAAATAATTAGGCCAAATCATCATACCTTCATAGTCAATAACTTTTAGTTCTCATGTTATGATTAACTTTCTTTTCTTATGAAACTCAATTTATCTACAAATACTATGGTCCGGAAACTAAAACTTTAAGTAATAGATGGATGAGCATAGAAAAGACAACAAAGGTCTGCCTTAAACCTAAGACTATATGATGAGCCATAAAATATGGCAAGGAGACTGCAACACAAGCCTACAATATTTGGTGGAGTGCAAGGAAACAAAAATACTCCACTATGTCTGATGAGAAGGATGAGTCATCGCAAGGCAAATTTAGAAATATTGGGGATAACAACAATGGTTTAGTATTTGATTCTAAATAAGAGAGTGGTACTATTGCCACTAAGAGTATGGAAAAGAAACCTAAACTTGATAGGGGTAATTTAATAAAAAGTAGGGCACTAGGTTCAAGGGTGTTATTCAGTGGCTATCATGGGTGCAGAGAAACATTATTAATGTATGTATTGCATTAGTTATGTGCATTAGTTATGTGCATTAGTTATGTGCATTAGTTGATTTTTTTTGAACTGTTGGCATTATACTATCCTTATCCTTGAGTTATATTCTGGCGCTCCAACTGCTAACCGTTTTTGGATGTTGTATCCCCACACAATATAAAGACTAGTCATACTATCATACTTCCAGCTCAATGACTTGGATTCGGGGACAGCTTGTGTTGACTTAAAGTGGTGAAGTTCTATACTCCGGAAGGCTCTATTTCTTTGTTTTAGTTTTCTTATGTATTTATTAGTTTAGACTTAGATATTGGTTTTTGCTATGGTCGGGGGCATGTCTCGACCGGATATTCTTAGATTTTTTTAGAGGCTTTGTGTGGACAAATCGTGGACCTGAGTATGGTATGAAATTGATATGGATTTGGTTATTGTTTTGGGGTTTATTGGTATTGTTTTGATGGTTGACTTGGTTGGGTTTGTCTTGTTTATAGGCCTATCACAAAGTCATTACGTTTTAAATGAACTCAATCTTTTTATATGTTTGGAATTCGTTCGACTTAGGTCATATATTGGTTGGTTGGATTGGGTATCCAGGGTGGTCTCCAGTCTTTGTTGGACTTGAGATGCCTATTACAGCAACACCTTATTTTGGGTCATTTGAAGTTAGTATAACAGTCTAGGTTCATGGTCAATTAGGAGTCCATAAATACATATCGAGTAGAATCTTTTTAAGGGTGTGTAGCACACCATACTCATAAGGTAGAGGCTACAAGGCATTTAGAAATATTTCTCTTTCTTATTTTAAGATGTGGAGTCTAAGTCCTGAGATCCTTACTAATTCCTTTTTGTTTTTGTTTTAGATCATGCCTCAATGATTAGAAGTTCACGAAAACTCCTTTGCACCAACTGAGGACAATATTTATGGCACACTCTTTACTTATTGAGGTTAGACCCGGTCTATGGGTCAAGTTCCTAATTGTCTTAGAGTTCCACCAGTTCTCTTTAGTCTTTCTCAAACTCCTCAGGCTGAAGTGATAAACAGTGAGTTTCGTTAGTCTATTCATATGTCAGAAAAGTTAATAGCTACTCAGTCTAAGTGTGGTATTCCTATTACTCGATCTTCTGAGGCCACAAGGGTTGGCCAGTTCATGAGGTTAAATCCTTTGACCTTTACAGGCGTTAGGTTTGAGAGGAATCATCAAGGTTTTCTAGATGAGATAGAAAAGATCTTTCATTTTATGCATGACACAAATATTGAGGGCATGGAGTTTGTTTCCTACCAGCTAAAGGGTGTGGCATACCACTGATACAAGGAATAGCATTAGGTAAGGGGTGATGGTGCTGAGTTATCTCTGTAGGAGGATTTCTCTGGTGCATTTCTAGGCTACTTCTTTTCTTAGAAGTTAAGGGAGGTAAAAGTGGTAGAGTTGTGAATTTGAGGTAAGGTAGGATGTCACTCAAGGTGTATGCCTTAAAGTTCACTAGTTATCACAGTATGCTCCAGAGTTGGTTTCTATCATAAGGGATAGAATGCATAAGTTTTCTTAGGGATTGTCTTGTGAGTTGATACTTAAAAGTAAGGCTTCTTTGTTGAACAAGGACATGGATATCTCCAGGATGGTTGTGTACATGCAGAAGGTAGAGAAAGAGAAGAGAAAGTAGACTGAGTTTAGCAAGAGACAGGAGAAGAAATTTAGGCCTTATGAGAAAAGTGAAAGAGATGGTGGTAAGTGGTCAAAGAAAACATAGGGTATTTATGGATCTTTCTCCATGGATAGTGCTCCTTACCTGAAGCCATCGAGTAATCATTGGACTTAGCATGATGGTGGGTTTCACGCATAGGTTCCCAAGATCAGGCTAGTGAGGCTCAGTTAGCTCAATCCTACCTTTTTGTAGATTTTGTGGGTGGTTGCACCATGGGTTCTGTGATGAAAAGAAGAACAAATGTTTTTATTATGGTCAGATTATTCATATACAGCGTGACTGTCTTTCTAGAATGGCTTCTTGGGCTAACAAGGTTCTTGTTGCCTCTTATTTGTTCTTACACCAAAAGGTGTTGATTCTAGGTTTATTTCTACTTTTGGTACCAGCACTGGCTGGAATCGATTATATGTTCTTGCATCTCGTCAGGATCCTAAGGCATCTCCTAATGTCGTTACTAGTTTGTTGAAACTTTTCTCCCAGATGTGTATAGTTTACTTGATCCAGGGTCCATTATTTCTTATGTGACCCCATTTATGGCTGTCTATTTTGGTTTTGGCCTTGAATTTATTTCTGATCCTTTTTGTTTCTATCTTGATTGGTGACTTTGTGATTGTTAAAAGAGTCTATAAGGGGTGTGTGGTATCTGTTAGTGGTAGGAAAACTTTTTTGGATTTGATAGAGTTAGATATAGTTGACTTTGATCTCACATTAGGGATGGTTTGGTTGTATTTGTGATATGCTTCTCTAGATCGTTGGACCCATAAGGTCATGTTCAAATTCCGTAATAAGACACTCATTGAATGGGAATGGGGTTCTTTAGTGCCTAAGGAAAGGTTCTTCTCATATCTTAGAGCCCGATAGTTGATTTTCAAAGGGTGATTGCATCACTTGGTCAGGGTTAAAGATTTTAACTCGGAAGGTCCATCTCTAGAATCTATTCTTGTGGTTAATGAGTTTTCTACGGTTTTCCTGGATGATCTTCTTGGTGTTCCTCCCAATAGGGAAATTAATTTTAGGATTGATCTCTTTTCGGACATTCATCCTATCTTTATCACTTCTTATAGAATGTCTCTGACTGAGTTGAAGGAAATTAAGGAGAAATTAAAGAAGCTCTTAGATAAAGGTTTTATCTATCCTAATGCATCTTCTTTTGGGGAGCTTATGTGTTGTTTGTGCATAAGAAGGATGGTCCTCTTTTGATGTGCATTGATTACCATCAGCTGAATAAGGTAACTGTAAAGAATAAGTATCCTCATCCTAGGATCGATGATTTATTTGATTTGCTTTATGGTGGAAAGTATTTCTCTAAGATTGATATTAGTTCGAGTTATCATCAGCTTAAGATTTGAGAAGTTGATATCCCTAAGACTTCCTGTAGGACCCGGTATGGTCACTATGAGTTCCTAGTTATGTCTTTTACATTTACCAATGCTCCAATAGCATTTATGGATTTGATGAATGAGGTCTTCTATCCATTTCTAGATTTGTTTGTCATCGTGTTAATAGATGATATTCTTATGTACTCTACGAGTGAGGCGGATTATGTCGATTACCTTCATGCTGTGTTGTTGTCCTTGAAGGATCAGCGTATGTATGCCAAGTTCTCTAAGTGTTAGATTTGGCTGAAGGCTCTGACTTTAATTTGTTTTGTTATCGCTAGTGAAGGGATCATAATGCATCCACAAAAGGTTGTAGTGGTTAAGAAGTGGCCTAGACACATGACTCCAATTAATATTCAAAAATTCTTTGATTTAGCAGGTTACTATAGGACGTTTATGGAAAGTTTTTCACTATAGACGCCCCTATTGACTAGATACATTAAAGAAGGCAAAGTTTTTGTTGTTCGATGCTTGAAAGGAAAGATTTGAGAAGTTGAAGTATAAGTTGACTTCAACTCTAGTTTTGACCTTGCTCAAGGGCAATGATGGCTTTGTAGTGTATTATAATGTTTCTCATGTTGGGCTTGGTTGTGTGTTGATACAGTATGGTAGTCGTTGGCGGTGGTATTTTGTTGAAGATTTGGCATCACTATCTCTGTGGAGTTTATGTTGACATTTTTTCTGATCAAAAGAGCCTACAATATGTGTTTACTCATAAAGTGGTAAATCTCAGGAAAATGAGATGGCTTGAGTTGTTGAAAGACTACGATATGAGTCTCCATTACCATCCAGGTAAAGCTAACATAATTTTTGGTACTCCTAGCAGGTTATCCATGAGGAGTATAGCTTATATGGATAATTTTTGGTTCTCTTAGCAGGTTATCCATGAGGAGTATAGCTTATATGGATGAGGATAAGCAGTTTTTGGTGAAAGAAATTCACTGTTTTGCTAACCTTGGAATTTATCTCACGAACTCTAAGGATGGTGAAGTATTTTTGCATCACGTATCGCAGTCGTGTCTTCTCATTGATATAAATAAAAATAGATGTTGGATTCTGACTTAATAAAGATTAAGAGCAATATGGGCCAGCAAAAGGTTGTTGACGTTGTGATTGGGGGTGATGGTATCTTGTGGTACCAAGATAGGTTATGTGTCCTCGACGTCGATGGTCAGTGTAAAAGAATTTGGCTGAAGCTCATGGATCGCGTTACGCTATTCATCTGGGCTTTACAAAGATATATCATGATCTTAAAGAGTTGTATTTGTGAAATAATATGAAGCGAGACGTGGCTAACTATATGGTAAGTGCCTAACTAGTGAAAGTTGAACACATGAGACCCGGAGGTCTGTACCAAGAGATTGAGTTGCTCGAATGGAAAATGGAGGTAATGTATATGGATTTTTTTTACCAGTCTTTCTTGTTCTTGGAATCAGTGTGATTTGATTTGGGTCATCGTGGATAGAACGACTGATCTGAGGTGGTTTTATACACTTTTGTATCATTATTCTAGCTTATTTTGCCTTGTTTTAAGACCAACTCGGGTGCTTTAAGTGTTTATGTTGATATAAATAAGCATTTAAGTGTCCAAGTATGTGATTACAATGTCCAAAGTATTTTTCAAACAAGTTTGTATTTAATTGAGTCATTTAGAGTTCAACCCAGAAAACTAGTTTTACTAGCTTGAGCTAGGTGTGTGTCTAGTTGGCTTCGTTGGATTTTAATGTGTTTAATTTACTCCAAATATTTTAATGGTGTAATTATGAGTGGAATAACTTGTTTGTAATGTGCAAAGTTTAATTTGCTTAAGTCAAGAGTCAAAATAATAAGTGGAAGATCATTGCGAATTTGCCTTATCTCAGCTCTTCTTTTGATTCATTGTTGAGAATATAGTGTTATTTTGATCTCTAATATGCGGTGTTTGATATCGTAGGAGGATTTGTAAACTAAATTCGGTGATAGATTAATGATAAAAAGACTAAATTCATTGAAAATACACTATAAAAGGCATGGGCAAAGAATAAGATGTTCAATACTTAACATAATTTTGGAAGCAAATTCCAGTAAGTCGACGCATCGCATCTACATTTCTAGTCCAACCAGTGCAGCGACGCTAACTTGATCCATCGCGTTGATGCGGTTAAACACGGCAATTCAATTTCACCGACACAACAAATGACATGGTCCTATTTTAAGTTAAATTTGCACGCAAACAAAGGGCGACTGGTTGAAAGTTCTTGGAGCACGTTACAATGTCCTTAACACACTACGATTTGCTTTATATAATATTATATATGCAAACAATATATATGAAAGGGTGAACATCTGGTCACAGGGGGACCAGGTGGGGTTCCTAAACCCAACAAAATGTTGATTAGAATATAATTTTGGTTACAAAATAACACCTGGACAATTTTAAAACATAGTGGATGCGTTATTGAAGACCTGGACACGGATTAGAGAAAAATGGAGGACGCTACTACACGGCTAATTAGGTTTTAATTATTTTATTTAGTTTTTAATTTTTCATATCATGTATTTAATTATTTGGATCATGATTATAAATATTATTGGCAAAAAGTCCTCTGTCCGAGGTTAAAGCTAACAACATGAGTACTATTATTTTGAATTAATTTTGATTAATTTTGCTTATCATATTTGGTTTTTTGTTTATTCTTATTTTAATTATTTTATGAATTGATCACCCATAGAATACATATATTGTCAACCTTTTGATCTCGGGAGAGGGAATAGGGAGATAGAATACGGGAATAAACAAAGTTTGGGTTTTTATTCTTTTATAAAATAAAGAATTAAACTTAGGTTCTAGGATAGAGATGTACTTAGATGTCTTACTTGATTCATACGTAGGATGTTAGCTTTAATTCACTCAATTGGATTATTACATCTCCGCTCAACGATGTAGTTGTAATGTCCAAATTAGGTAAAAGATTAGAGGTTGGGAAATCATGATCATGCAATTAACCCTACGAATCAACAACCAAGATAAGCAAATTAGCGGATGAAATTCAATAGCATCGTATGATTGTTCGGAGTGCTTTAACCCTGAACTTTTCTCCATTGATTGTCTCAACTATTTTATTTTATACATTATTTAATTTATGTTTAATTTACAAAAATTACAAACTCTTTTTTTAGTTACTTTTGCACTAAATTAATCTAGACTACGAACTAAAATTAAATCATTGTTTAATCAAGTCTCTGTGGGATCAATGCTTGGCTTTAATTAGGCCACTTTACTACTTGGTAGACCATGTACACTTGCGTGTGCACTTGGGCGCTGTCAATTTTTTCGCGCCGTTGTCGGGGACTTGTTATTTGGAAATTATTTATTTTAGTTTTACTCTTTAATTTATTTGGTGTTTTTATGCTTGGTCTTTGTTTTGTGATTGCAGAAAATAGGTTATAAGGTTAGAAAGTTGGCAGGGGATAGGGATTTGATTGAACCAAGTTTTGAACCTGAACAACTTTACCATCAATGAAGAAGAGAAGAAATCCTTCTCCCCCAAATTCCTTAAATCACAGAAGACTAAGAGAATATTGTTCCTATGGCTGAATAACAAGCAGCTGGTAGGAATGTTAAGGAAGTGACAGTCCCACTTCCAACGAACTTGACTTCCCCAATTCAAAGACCAGTAGCTGGGGGGAATTTCGAGTTGAAACATAATATGGTGCAACTTTTTATTAGTAGTGGACAGTTTACAGGGTTTTCATACGAGTATCCACAAGTTCACTTGCAGACCTTCATTGAGCTTACAGGTACATTCACTCTGATTGGGGCGACTTCAGATTACGTGAGGCTGACACTGTTTTCCTATTCACTTTTGGGGGAAGCAAAAAGGTGGTTGAATGCGGAGCCGGCCAATGAATTCACATCATGGAATGACTTAGATATAAAGTTCCTCATTAGATTCTTTCTATCAGGAAAGATTGGGAGACTTCGCAGTGAGATAGTGAGCTTTAAACAGAAGACTAATGAAAACCTCTGTCATGCTTGAGAATGTTTCAAGGCTCTTCTTCGGGATTGTCCATATCACCAATAGTTAAATGAGGTACTTCCTTATACTTTTGTAGAAGCTCTTGATCATAATACAAAGATTTTTCTAGATTCAGCCGCAAGTGGTCAAGCATTGGAGCTAACTTATAATGAGTTGTACACATTGCTAAACCATATAGCACAAGGAAATCCAGATTGGCATTCAGATTCTAGAAGTGCCATAAAAAGAATTGCAAGTGTATTGGAGGTAGTCCAATTCATAGTGATCAGCACAAGTTTCTGCACTACAAAACTTGATTAATACTTTATTCAGCAACATGAAGTTGGCAGCAACACAACCTGCAGCCATAATAATGCCATTCAACAAGCTGCAGGTTGGTATGAAGAATGTAGAAATAGTGGTTATGCGGCTACCATGTGTGCTTCAAATATGGAATTTGTGATGTATGTAGGTAGTGCTCAAATGCCAAATTATGGTAATGCCTATAACATGAAATGGCAAACTCATCCACCAAATCATCTATGAAATACCCCACAGCCACAGGCCCAATCAAATCAGGCAACGAGTAACATGGATGAGATATTGAAAGAACTTTTAGCTGGTTAAGTATAACTTTTTGCAGATATGAAAAGTCAACAGACAAAATTCCAGGATTAGAAAATGGCCCAGATTAGCTTAGAGTTGCAGGTTGGGCCGATTCAGCAAGTGTTGAACACTAGTCCATAAGGTGGTTTGCCAGTTGACACAAAAAATCCAAAACAGGTAATGGCAATTACCTTGACAAGTGGTAAAGAGCTTGAAAGAAAGCCTCCCAAGTCAACAAAGAAAGTTAATGTTGATATGGTGACCAAATAGGTTCCCGAAGAAGTTGCTGAAAATTCAAGGAAGTTTGAGTACTTGAGACCAAAAGTTACTGCACTAGAAATGAAGAAGACACTGCCATTGCCCTTCCCTCAAAAGCAAATAAAAGAGAAGGAAGATACATTGTTTAAAGAGTTTATTGATACATTCAAAGAGCTTCATATTAACTTACCTTCGCTAGATATTTTGCAGAGTATGCCTAAGTATGTAAAGTACTTGAGGGATATTGTGGCAAAAAAGGTGAAATTACAAGATATGGGAGCAATAACACACACTGAAGAGTATAGTATGGTAATAACACAAACGATCCCTAAGAAATTAAAGATTAGGGGAAGTTCTCGATTCCCATTCATATTGGTAGTAAAGAGGTCCATACACTGAGTGACTTAGGGGCAAGAAAAAATTTGATGCCCCTACCGCTGTTTAAAACATTATGATTGGGAGAACCATGACCTACTACCGTGGTGTTGTAGTTGGCAGATGTGACATTTACACATTCAAATAGAATAATTGAGGATCTCCTCATAAAGGTTGGTAAATTCATTATACCTGCTGACTTTATTGTTCTTAATTTTGAGGCAGATGAATAGGTGCCAATCATATTGGGGCATCTATTCTTAGTAATCGAAGGGGCCTTGATTGATGTTAGAGAAGGCACACTCAAGATGAGGGTAGATGATGAAGAGGTGATATTTGATGTTTACAAAGAACCCATTGTAAAACCTCCAATTTAAGATCTATATGTGATAAATGCTATAGAAAGGGAAAAGTGTAGAGGGCTTAATCCATCAAAGACCTCTTCAGATTACCTGATAAGTGGCCTAAGGTGAAATCATTGTGTACAACATGATAAAGGTTGATGTGAAGAGAGATCATAACTTTGAGAGTGCAAACTCAAGAGGACTGAAACGAATGAAAAAATGGCTCCCAAAGGGGAGTAAAAGGGTGAAGGAATATGGTTGAGTTGATATGGGTCATGCCGCGACACTAAAATAGGTGTTGCTTGAGAGGTAACCCAAGTTAATTAGGTATGTTTTCTTGTCAGTTTTTTAGTTTTTATTTCACGTAGTTTTTATTTTTTGTTGAGTCACAGCGATAGGAAGTCTGAGTATCATAAAATTGAGCGTGAAGCATGGCAAAAACTGAGTGTGAGGTCCTACGAATCCCATTTATGCAAAAAGATGCTACTAGCTGGGACTAGAGGCCTCAGGGAGTATTTCTATCTTTTTACCTTTAAATTCACTTTGGGGACAAAGTAGATTTTTAAGTGTGGGGTAGGGATATTACATGATACAAGTGGGTTTGTTTGTAAAATCACATTGATTAAGTGAATTGCTAGTTTTGAGACTACTAGGATCAAGTTTATGACTCTTGTACTTGTTAGCTTAAATTTTAATTAATGTTATTGTTTGGTTGGGAGTCTATGATGATCCTATTAAGTTTATGACTCTTGTGCCATATGCACATGACATTTTTGTATATTCCTTGTTGTATGTGATGTCTAGCACTTTTTTGGTGTGTGTGAAGAGAAATAAAGATATGGGTATAGGAGATGATATAGGCATTTCTTTGATAGCCTTGTTTTATACCTTTTATTTTTCCTACCCTTTGTGCATAATCCTAGTTAACCCCACTGAGCCTTTAGCTTATTTTTTTTGGTAGCCTCATATGTAGCCTAATTCCCTTCTTTGATAGACCATAGTTTGATCCAAAAAGCTCCTAAGTGCTTTAATTGAAAAAAACAATAATTTTGTGAGGAGTTTGAGAAATTGAAGAAGAAAAAGGTAAAAATTGATGTCCCAAGGTAAGAGTTATTGGTGTTTATAATTGATGTGTGGAGGTTGGAATTGGTATAAATGGTGTTAGAAATATTCTCATGATTATAGAAAAAGAAAAAAATTGAATCTTAAAGGAATAAGCAATGCGTCCACTAAGTATTTGTGAAAATTCTTAAAAGAGATGGGGCAAAAACAAAATACATGAGTGGATGAAAAAGTGAAATTTGGTTGTTGGAGATTAATTCTAATTGTTTAATGTAGTGTATTAAAGTTCTTAGAGAGGTTAATCACTATTCTTTGCCAAAGTAGTTCCTACCCATCCCTTAGCCTACATTATAACCCAGAAAAGTCCTAATTGATCCAAAGCTTTAGATTCGACTATTAGTGGAGCATTACACTAAGGGCAAACCTATGGTTCATTATGTGTAACTTGTGGATTCCTTGTGAGAGTGAGCATAATTTGATTCATATACCCATTGTTATAAATTACATTATTATGAGTGATTATGGGTAACTCTCTTGTTGTGAGGGCACATGTTTTATGAATGTGGGTGATTTGTATGATATCCTTGATTGAACAATATGCATGAGTTTGACACTTGTTGAGTCAATTCTTGAGGCTAGGATGTTTTGGAGTAGTGTTCATGAGTTATCAATTGTGTTTGTAACATGCTTTGTATAGAAACTTGCATTTTGTATAGTCATTGTAGTACTAGTTTGAGTGTCTTTATTTTAGTAGAAGTGTAGTGTCACCTCAGATTTTTATGCTTAGAGTAAAGAGTTGTTCGAGGATGAACAAGAATTTAAGTATGGTTTGATGATCTGAGGTGGTTTTATACACTTTTGTATCATTATTCTAGCTTATTTTGCCTTGTTTTAAGACCAATTCGGGTGCTTTACGTGTTCATATTGATATAAATAAGCATTTAAGTGTCCAAGTATGTGATTACAATGTCCAAAGTATTTTTCAAACAAGTTTGTATTTAATTGAGTCATTTGGAGTTCAACCCGGAAAACTAGTTTTACTAGCTTGAGCTAGGTGTGTGTCTAGTTGGCTTCGTTGGATTTTAATGTGTTTAATTTATTCCAAATATTTTAATGGTGTAATTATGATTGGAATAACTTGTTTGTAATGTGCAAAGATCAATTTTTCTAAGTCAAGAGTCGAAATAATAAGTGGAAGATCATTGCAAATTTGCCTTATCTTAGCCCTTGTTTTGATTCGTTGTTGATAATATAGTGTTATTTTGATCTCTAATGTGTGGTGTATGATATTGTAGGAGGATTTTTGAACTAAATAAAATGATATATTGATGATAAAAAGGCTTGAAATTCATTGAAAATACACTACAAAAGGCATGGGTAAAGAATAGGATGTTCAACACTTAACCACAATTTTAAAAGCAAATTTTAGTGAGTCGATGCAAAGTTGACGCATCGCATCGACATTTACAGTCCAACCAGTCCAGCGATGCTAACTCGATGAGTCGTGTCGATGGGGTTAAGCACGGCAATTCAATTGCACCGACACAACAAAGGACATGGTTCTATTTTAAGTCAAATTTACATGCAAACAAAGGGCGGCTGGTTGAAAGATCTTGGAGCACGTGACAATGTCCTTAACCCACTACAATTTGGTTTATATAATATAATGTATACAAATAATATATATGAAGGGGTGAACAAAGGGTCACAGGGGAGACCACGTGAGGCTCCTAAACCCACCAATAGATGGATCAGAATATAATTTTGGTTACAAAATTACACCTCGGCACGGATTGGAGAAAAACGGAGGAGGCTGCTACATGGTTAATTAGGTTTTAATTATTTTATTTAGTTTTTAATTTTTTATTTCATGTATTTAATTAATTGGATCGTTATTATGAATATTATCAGCTAAAAACCCTCTTTTCAGGGATGAATCCAAGAACATGAGTACTATTATTTTGAATTAATTTCAATTAATTTTACTTATCATATTTGGTTGTTTGTTTATTCTTGTTTTAATTATTTTATGGATTGATCACCCATAGAATACATATATTGTCAATCTTTTGATCTCGGGAGAGGAAATAGGGAGATAAAACACGAGAATAAATAATATTTGGTTTTTTATTCTTTTATAAAATAAAGAATTAAATTTAGCATCTAGGACGAGGATATACTTAGATGCCTTACATGATTCATACGTATGATAATAGCTTTAATTCACTTAATTGGATATTACATTCCTGCTCAACGATGTAGTTGTAATGTCCAAATTAGGTAAATGATTCGAGGTTGGGAAACTATGATCATACGATTAACCCTACGAATCATCAACCAAGATAAGTAAATTATCGGATGAAATTCAATAACATAGTATGATTATTCAGAGTGCTTTAACCCTGGGATTTTCTCCTTTGATTTTCTCAAGTATTTTATCTTACGCATTATATACTTTATTTTTAATTAACAAAAATTACAAACTCTTTCTTTGGTTAGTTTTGCACTAAATTAATCTAGACTATGAACTAAAATTAAATTATTGTTAGGACTGAGATCCTTAGAAGAAATCCCTAAGTTCTAGAACTACGTAGCCATCATAGGTATGAGATGTCACCTGTTAGATAGGACTGGCATACTTAGGGGTCACCTATTAGCACATTTATATATATAGGACTGATCCCAGGAGTCACCCACTAGATTAGGACTGACTCCACAGCAGCTGTCTTTATCGGTGGCGCGGTATTGACACCCTTCCAATCAGGGCAGAGATTGGACCCCAGTCAGCTTAGCATAGGGAATGTCGGTTACATGAATACATCCCACAGTTATATTTTCAGTATCAGTCTTCAAGGTAGAAATCAGAAACCAGGACTGTCAGATACAATCATTAATCTCAGTAAGGAACTCATATAGTTCTACAGACTTAAAGACCACCCGTCATATAGACTTGGTCTCTCATTGAGTTATTCAGTATCAGTACATCTAAAGATCACCCGCCAGATAGTCTTTATCTCAATCTTAGATTTAGTTGAGCATTCTCATTATTAGTTCCAGAGATCACCCATTATTTAGGTTTGATCTCAAGCTTAGTCACTCTTAATCATTATTAGAAGATTTAGACTATTAGATATAGTCACTCAGTATCAGTTACATCAGTTAGGCTGATCATCATAGTTATATTAGTTAAATCATTTGTCATAGCTTATGTTATCAGTATTCAATTTTAGGACTGTTAGACACGGTCATCAGACCAATTCTTCATAATTTGAACTGTTAAAAATAATCATTCATCTATTCAGTATCTAAGTATCGGTAAAGTCATGATATCAGTATTCAGGCTTAGTAATTAGTATCTCCACAAGTTCAGTAGCAGTTACGTATGTATGTATGTATTCTCACCTTCATATTAGTCTGCATATTCATGCATATAATCCCCATGCACTTAGCCGACCCCTACGTATACTCGGTACTTTAGTTGTACTGATGCATTCGTGCTATGGTGCTTTCTTTTATGTTACACCATTGGTTCTGAGGTGCAGATTCTAGACCAGTAGTAGCAGTTCAATTAGCAGTGAGTCCTCATCTTTCGAGGACATGATCATTACATTTATTATTCTAGTATTTCAGTTTATTTTCAGTTTAAGGAGTTAGTTGGAGACGTGTTCCTTTAACTCCTTATTCAGGCAGTTTAGAGGCTTTTAGATGATTATAGTGTTTTCAGATTCAGACTTTTGTACTTATAGATTGTTTTGGTACTATAATACCACCTTATTCAGACATTTTCTTGTCTAAGATTGAACGTTATGGCCTGTTAATTTATGTTTTCGTATTATTATATATATATTATGCAGTTAAAGGTGCAGATATCAGTCATGGGTTAGCTTGTGGTCCTCCAAGGTTATGAGCACCGTGTTGCATTCCGGTTTAGAAAATTAGGGCGTAACAAACTTGGTATCAGATCCTCAGGTTCAATAGAGTCCTAGGAAGTTTGAAAGCCGCATCTAGTAGAGTCTTGTACATGGGTGTGTTGCGCGCCATATTTATGTACAAGAGGCTATAAGATGTTTTAGGAATAGTCTCTCTTCTTTCAGTATTCATGTCGTGCCAGTGAGCAGTCAGATTTGTATAGATTATTTTCTTATCCTTGCATCTATTCATGCTATTCAAAATCTTAGGGAATGTAACTATTTCAAGGTAGAACCTCCTAGTAGTTGCAAGTTCAGTCCATCTCATGCATTAGTTGCAGACCCCCAAAGTTTAGTTATAATCTAGTTCGTAGATGTCCTATGCATCACCCAGTATCTTCGTAAGGTAAGCATTTTTAGAGGGACATAGCATCCCAAGGGAGATATACCCCACTTTCTCTTAACACTCATATGCCTTAGATCCTTTAATTTCTCCTTGCATAATGAATTCAGTCTAGAATAGAGGGTACTCATAAGTTGACCTTCAAGTTAGACCTCAGCTGTAAGTTAAGTATTCAGAGGTTTGGTTCAATTCATGATGTTTATTCCATATGTCACATAGCAGAATCAGTCATGTTCTTATGTTTCAGTTCAATCTTATCGCCTTTACCATTGCATATTCAATCGCATGTTTGTGAGTCAGTTCAATCATGTATTCACGCATCAGATATGCGTGGTAAGCTTATCAGTACTTTTAGTCATGCATTCGTATATCATGTCAGTCATATAATCATGCATTAGATATGCATGTATTTAAATTATCAGTTTAGCATCAGATATGCATTCTCAGTTTGAGAAACTCAGTTTATCAGAACACTCAATCCTACATTCATAAATCAGCTACCCATGCATCAGATATGCATGTACAGTATGATATACTCAGTTTTAAGTCATGTCAGCCATGAAATCATGTTTAGTTGTTTATGTTCAGTACTCACATCAGTTGTCTTTCTCCCCTATCCGTCAGTCTCATTCGAGGACGAATGTTCCCAAGGGGGAGATATTGTAATATCCCATATTTTGGACTAGAATGAAAGTCCATCATTCCTATGCGTAGAAATTTCAACAACCTTAAATACTATGTAAATTTAGTGTGTTAATCAATTATATAGTGCGGAAATCTATTTGAGCATGAATTTAGATCATAGACGTTCCCTAACTCAAGTACAAGTTGAAAGATTTCCTATCGTTCATGTTTTAGTAAGCATCAAAACTTGGGTCAACTTCATTTGATCATAAATCCTTGTATATATTTCATTAGAGGCCCTACTATATATCAAAAGAAAGGTCGTTGAATTATCTTCCCAATGATACCAATTTTGTCCAAATCTGACACTCGAGCAAGAAGTTATGACTTTGCAAAGTGGAGTACATCGTCTGTCATAAGGTGTGCGATGTACACCCTAATATGTGTGATAAGATGTGTTACGTATACCCTAACATGTGAAATAAAGTGTGCGCCGGACATATGGGTGTTCAGGTGACTTAAATAGTCCGTTTTTGGGGTAAAATGGTCCTTTTTCCACCCCTATATAATGCCTAAACATGGAATTAAGCCTTATTTCACCAAAACATATTCTTTCTCTTAAAATAATCTCAAGAACACAAGCTAGGATTTTCATAGAAGATTTAAGTTCAAGGAAATTCCTCTGTTAATCATCAAAAATTTTCTTTCTAAGGTATGCGTAGTGTTCATCCACGGATCCCTTTCATCTGTGGAGATCAAGAACCATATTTTAAATAATAAATTATAATCTTTATGTTGTTGGGTGATTATGTTCATGTTGATAGTTTTTAATTGTATTTCAAGAAGGTATCTAAATGTGTTTCCAAGAAGTGTATGGGCATGTTAGTTGGAAACCCATGAATATGGGTGCATTAATGTGGTGTAAATTTGTGAATAAACCTATGCCTTAAAGAGTGCATGCAAGGTGTTTTATAAAATACCTAAGAGACTAGAAATCATGCAATATAGATAAGTAGAATCCAAATGACAAGTCCATGCTCTATCCCTTATGACTCAACATGAATTCCATGCAAATTGTTATGTATTGTTGTTGTGATATGGAATGCTCATGAAACTAGAACCATGCAAGTATATATATGTTACATGCATTATCTTTCATGTTCAAGAATATGATAATCATGTGTAGTATGAAATCCCCTACTTATGATATTGTGAATTGTGGACTCCATCCTTATGATCAAGTCAGTCATGTGTGTCAGTTTCCTTCTATCGAGTCCTGGGGGTACTTGTACCCAAAAAATATAGCTGTGTGCCTAGAGCCATGACATATTATCACGATACTCTTAGTCAAGCCATGATATATAGAATTCAGTTACTCATGAGACTTAGAAATCTCAGTAGTCTAAGTAGTTCAGTAATCTCAGTTATGCTTAGTTAATCTCAGTAATCTCAGTACCCAGTAACTTCAGTAATCTCTATAAGTTAGTACTCTTAGAAATCTCATGAACTTAGTAGTATTTCATCAGTCACAGAACTCAGTAAGTTCAGTTAATCAGCTCATTTCAGTTCAGTGTCATTCAGATGGGACTAGGATTCAGCACCGAGCGATCCTAGGGATGGGGACTCACCAGCTAGTTAGGACTGAGATCCTTAGAAGAAATCCCTAAGTTCCAAAACTGTGTAGCCAGCATAGGTATGAGATGTCACCCGTTAGATAGGACTGACATACTCAGGGGTCACCTATAAGCACATTTATATGTATAGGACTAATCCCAGGAGTCACCCACTAGATTAGGACTGACTCCACAATAGCTGTCTTTATTGGTGGCGCGGTATTGACACCCTTCCAGTCAGGGAAAAGATTGGACCCCAGTTAGCTTAGCATGGGGCATGTCGGTTACATAAATACATCCCACAGTTACATTTTTAGTATCAGTCTTCAGAGTAGAAATTAGAAATTAGGACTGTCAGATACAATCATTAATCTCAGTAAGGAACTCATTTAGTTCCATAAACTTAAAGACCACCCGTCATATAGGCGTGGTCTCTCATTGAGTTATTCAGTATCATTACTTCTAGAGATCTCCCGTCAGATAGGCTTGATCTTAATCTCAGATTTAGTTGAGTATTCCTATTATTAGTTCCATAGATCACCTGTTATTTAGGCTTAATCTCAAGCTTAGTCACTCTTAATCATTATTAGAAGATTTAGACTATTAGATACAGTCACTCAGTATCAGTTACATCAGTTAGGCTGATCATCATAATTATATTAGTTAAATTTTTTGTCATATCTTATGTTATTAGTATTCCATTTCAGGACTGTTAGACACGGTCAATCAGACCAATTCTTCATAATTTGAACTGTCAAAAACAGTCATTCATCTATTCAGTATCTTAATATCAGGAAAGTCATGATGTTAGTATTCAGACTTAGTAGTCTGTATCTCCACGAGTTCAGTAGCAATTACGTATGTATGTATGTATTCTCACCTTCATATTAGTCTGCATGTTCATGCATATAAACCCCATGCACTTAGCTGACCCCCACATATACTCAGTACTTTAGTTGTACTGACATTCGTGCTATGGTGCTTTCTTTTATGTTACACCATTGGTTCTGAGGTGCAGATTCCAGACCAACAGTAGTAGTTCAGTTAGAAGTGAGTCCTTATCCTTCGAGGACATGATCATTATATTTATTATTCTAGTATTTTAGTTTATTTTTAGTTTAAGGAGTTAGTTAGAGACGTGTTCCTTCAACTCCTTATTCAGACAGTTTAGACGCTTTTAGATAATTACAGAGTTTTCAGATTCAGACTTTTGTACTTATAGCTTGTTTTGGTACTATGATACCACTTTATTTAGACGTTTTATTGTCCAAGATTGAACTTTATGTCTTTTTAGTTCATGTTTCCATATTATTATATGTATAATATGCATTTACAGGTACAAATATCAGTCATGGGTTAGCTTCTGGTCCTCCAAGGTCGTGAGCACTATGTTGCATTCCGGTTTAGAAAATTAGGGTATAACAAACTTGGTATCAGATCCTAAGGTTCAATAGAGTCCTAGGAAGTTTGAAAGACACATCTAGTAGAGTCTTGTGCATGGGTGTATTGCACGCCATATTTATGTACAAGAGGCTATAAGATATTTTAGGAACAGTCTCTCTACTTTCAGTATTTATGTTGTGCCAGTGAGCAGTCAGATTTGTATAGCTTGTTTTCTTATCCTTGCATCTATTCATGGTATTCAAAATCTCATAGAATGTAACTATTTCAAGGTAGAAGCTCCTAGTAGTTGCAAGTTCAGTCCATCTCATGCATTAGTTTCAGTCCCCCGAAGTTTAGTTATAATCTAGTTCATAGATGTCCTGTGTATCACCCAGTATCTTCGTAAGGTAAGCATTTTTAAAGGGACATATCATCCCAAGGGGGAGATACCCCACTTTCTCTTAACACTCATATGCCTTAGATCCTTTAATTTCTCTTTGCATAATGAATTCAGTCTAGAATAGAGGGTACTCATAAGTTGACCTTTAAGTTAGACCTCAGTTGTAAGTCAAGTATTCAGAGGTTCTGTTCAATTCATGATGTTTATTCCATATGTCACGTAGCAAAATCAGTCATGTTCTTATATTTCAATTCAATCTTAGTGCCTTTACCATTGCATATTCAGTCGCATGTTCGTGAGTCAGTTCAATCATGTGTTCACGCATCAGATATTCGTGGTCAGCTTATCAGTACTTTCAGTCATGCATTCACATATCATGTTAGTCATATAATTATGCATCAGATATGCATGGATTCAAATTATTAGTTTAGCATCAGATATACATTCTTAGTTTGAGAAACTCAGTTTATCAGAACACTCAATCCTACATTCATAAATCAGCTACCCATGCATCAGATATGTATGTACAATATGATATGCTTAGTTTTCAGTCATGTCATCCATGAAATCATGTTCATCTGTTTATGTTCAGTACTCACGTCAGTTGTCTTTCTCCCCTATCAGTCAATCTCATTCGAGGACGAATGTTCCCAAGGGAGAGATATTGTAATATCCCATATTTTGGACTAGAATAAAAGTCCGTCATTCGTATGCGTCGACATTTCAAAAGCCTCAAATCCTATGTAAATTTAGTATGTTAATCAATTATGTAGTGTGGAAATCTATTTGAGCATGAATTTAGATCATAGACGTTCCCTAACTCAAGTACAAGTTGAAAGCTTTCCTATCGTTCAAGTTTTAGTAAACTTCAAAACTTAGGTCAACTTCATTTGCTTATAACTCCTTGTATATATATAATTAGAGGGCCTACTATTTATCAAATGAAAGATCTTTGAATTATCTTTCCAAATATACCAATTTTTTCAAAATACGATACCTGAGCAAGAAGTTATGACTTTGCAAAGTGGAGTACATTGCCTGACATAACGTGTGCGATAAGGTGTACAATGCACACCCTAATATGTGTGATAAGATATGCCACACATACCCTAATATGTAAGATAAAGTGGGCTCCGCACATGTGGGTGTCCAAGTGACTTAAATAGTTCGTTTTTGGGGTAAAATTATCCCTTTTCCACCCCTATATAATGCCTAAACACGGAATTAAGCCCTTATTTCACCAAAACATATTCTTTCTCTCAAAATCCTCTCAATAAAACAAGCTAGGGTTTCATAGAAGATTCAAGTTCAAGGAAGTTCCTCCTTCCATCATCAAGAATTTTCCTTCTAAGGTATGCGTAGTGTTCATCCACAGATCCTTTTCATCCGTGGAGCTCAAGAACCATGTTTTAAATAATAAATTATGATATTTATGTTGTTGTGTGATTATGTTCATGTTTATGGTTGTTAATTCTATTTCAATAAGGTATCTATATGTGTTTCCAAGAAGTGTATGGGCATGTTAGTTGGAAACCCATGAATTTGGGTGCATTAATATGGTATAAATTTGTGAATACACCTATGCCTTAAAGAGTGCATGGAAGGTGTTTGATAAAATACCTAAGAGAGTAGAAATCATGCAATATAGACAAGTAGAACCCAAATGACAAGTCCATGCTCTATCCCTTATGACTCAACATAAATTCCATGCAAATTATTATGTATTGTTGTTGTGATATGGAATGCTCATGAAACTAGAACCATGCAAGTATATACATGTTACATGCATTATCTTTCATGTTCAAGAATATGATAATCATGTGTAGTATGAAATCCCCTACTTATGATATTGTGAATTGTGGACTCCATCCTTATGATCAAGTCAGTCATGTGTATTAGTCTCCTTCCATCAAGTCTTGGGGGTACTTATACCCAAAAAATATAGTTGTATGCCTAGAGCCATGATATATTCTCACGATACTCTTAGTCAAGCCATGATCTATAGAATTTAGTTACTTATGAGACTCAAAAATTTCAGTAGTCAAAGTAGTTCAGTAATCTCAGTTATGCTCAGTTAATCTCAGTAATATCAATACCCAGTAACTTCAGTAATCTCTATAAGTCAGTACTCTCAGAAATCTCATGAACTTAGTAGTATTCCATCAGTCATGGAACTTAGTAAGTTCAGTTAATTAGTTTCATTCAATTTAGTGTCTTTCATATGGGAGTAGGATTCAACACCAAGCGATCCTAGGGATGGGGACTCACCCGCTAGTGAGGACTGAGATCCTCAGAAGAAATCCCTAAGTTCCTCAACTACGTAGCCATCATAGGTACGAGATGTCACCCGTTAGATAGGACTGACATACTCAGGGGTCACCTATTAACACATTTATATGTATAGGAATGATCCCATGAGTCACCCACTAGATTAGGATTGACTCCACAGCAGCTGTCTTTATCAGCGGCGTGGTATTGACACCCTTTCAGTCAGGGCAGAGATTAGACCCCAGTCAGCTTAGCATGGGGCATATCGGTTACATGAATACATCCCATAGTTACATTTTCAGTATCAGTCTTTAGAGTAGAAATTAGAAATCAGTATTGTCAGATACAGTCATTAATCTCAGTAAAGAACTCATATAGTTCCACAGACTTAAAAACCACCCATCATATAGGCTTGGTCTCTCATTGAGTTTTTTAGTATCAGTACTTCTAAAGATCTCCTGTCAGATAGGCTTGATCTCAATCTTAGATTTAGTTAGGTATTCTCATTATTTGTTCAAGAGATCACCCATTATTTAGGCTTGTCTCAAGCTTAGTCACTCTTAATCATTATTAGAAGATTTAGACTATTAGATACAGTCACTCAGTATCAGTTACATCGGTTAGGCCGATCATTATAGTTATATTAATTAAATTATTTATCATAGCTTATGTTATCAGTATTTAGTTTCATGACTGTTAGACACGGTCAATTAGACCAGTTCTTCATAATTCAAACTGTCAAAAACAGTCATTCATCTATTTAGTATCTCAGTATCGGTAAAGTCATTATGTCAGTATTCAGACTTAGCAGTCAGTATCTTCATGAGTTCAGTAGCAGTTACGTATGTATGTATATATTCTCACATTCATATTAGTCTACATATTTATGCATATAAACCCCATTCACTTAGCCTACCCCTACGTATACTTAGTACTTTAGTTGTATTGATGCATTCGCGCTATGGTGCTTTATTATATGTTAAACCATAGGTTCTGAGGCGCATATTCTAGACCAGCAGTAGCAGTTCAGTTAGCAGTGAGTCCTCATCTTTTGAGGACATAATCATTACATTTATTTTTCTAGTTTTTAGTTTATTTTCAGTTTAAGGAGTTAGTTGGAGACATAATCCTTCAGCTCCTTATTCAGATAATTTAATGTCTTTTAGATGATTGTAGAGTTTTTAGATTTAGACTTTTGTAGTTTTAGCTTGTTTTGGTATTGTGATACCACCTTATTCAGATGTTTTATTGTTCAAGATTAAACCTTATGAACTTTTAGTTAATGTTTCCACATTTTTATATGTATATTATGCAGTTATAGGTATAGATATTAGTCATGGGTTAGCTTGTAGTCCTCCAGGGTCATAAGCACCGTGTAGCATTTCAGCTCAGAAAATTAGGACGTTACTGTCCCCTCAATGAGTATATGATTGGGTGGTTTGAGTCCTCCATAATACATGTTTTAGTGCTTAAGTCACCTTGATTATGTCGGGTAGTTTTTGTCCCTCATATAGGCATATACTGTTATGGATATTTTCTAGTTTGTATGGCTACATACACTGGGCCCTTCCATCTCGAGGAGAGCTGGGCCCATATAGCCTGTGGGTGTCTTGTTCTATGATCATTATTCTTCACAACCCAAGTTAATATTTGCATAGTTTATTCTTATTTTGTTCCCTATCATGACATGGAATATATATATAAATATATGTATTGGATTGGTTATAGGCATTGGTTGATTGGTGTTAAACTGTTGGCACTATAATATCCTTATCCTAGAGTTACATGCTAGCTTTCTAACTACTAACCATCTTTGGACGTTGTATCACTGCGCAATGTAGGGGCTAGTCTTACTATCACACCTCCTGCTCAGTACTTAGATTTGGGGACATCTTGTGTTGATTTGAAGTAGGGAACTTCATTACTTGGGAAGGCTCTATTTCTTTCTTTGAGTTTCCTTATGTCCTTAATGATTTATTCTTGGATATTGATTTTGTCTATGGTCTGGGCATGTACCGATCAGATATTCTTTGATAGTTTTTAAGGCTTTGTATGGACAAAATATGGACTTGTGTATGTTATGGAATAGATATGGATTTTGTTATTGTATTAGGGTTTGTTTGTTTTGTTTTGATGGTTGACTTAGTTGGGTTTGTCTTTGGTATAGATCTATCCCAAAGTCACTACATTTTAAATGATCTCTATCTTATTATATGTTCGAAATTCATCCAATTCAGGGTATATATTAGTTGGTTGGATAGGGTATTAGGGGTGGCCTCGATTCTTTGTTGGACTTGATATGCGCATTATGACAAGGCCCTAGTTTGTTTCGTGTCACTAGTGGTTGAGCCTTCTTATATGTAACACCCAAGATTCTTAGTCCTTGAAACTTTATGAAATTTTATCCTCACTTCGTAGACAATAACTCCCATTAGGAGTTGTAAGGCATCTTGTTGGTCTTAGGGAACCATATTGTATCCTAACTAGTGTGTGTGGCTAAGTTTATATTCCGAGTACAAGTGGCTCCAATTATTCCTATGGACTAATTATGAGTCGTGATGTCCCAACCTTAGTGAAACTAGTGCATGTTCAAAGTGTTGTTGCCCTGGTGATAACTAAGACGCTACGAGTCATAGGGACCCTTAATGAGTCATATTATGTAAGTTTTAGGGTCAATAATATGTGTACCTAATGACAATTTCTTGGTTATGACTCGTGGTCATGAGTCTTAAGGTATCGCAATGAGTCGCTATAAGACCCGTATCAACTGGCGACAATTTTCTAGAGTTTAAGTGGAGGGGACTTTGGACAATTCCCTTCTTACCAAATTAAAACCCCACGTCCATAAACACTAAAGGGGATTATTTCTTATTCTTAACATAATCAAAACACACTTTCTTCTCTCTAAATTCTCACAAGTAAGACAATTATGATTTCTAAGAAGTTCATCAATTAGTGCTCTCAAGGGCAAATTCTCTCCATAACTCCTGATATTTCAGGCATGTATCTCTTCCCTAAAACATATATTACTAAAAGAATGTGTTTAAATAGTTACCCAGTGGTTCTGTTTTTTTATTCATGGATCACGATTGAGGATTTTGAATGATTGTTGTTTATGTGATGTTTCATGTTTACATTTGTATTTATATGTTTTAAGTGGTGGTTTTGAAATTAATTTGATGTGAGGGCATGTTGAATAAACTAGGGGATTGTAATTTCCCTAAATTTTGGGATAGTGATAACCCCAATCCAAGTTTGTGAAAGTGGTTTTGAGTATGAGTAAAAATTGTATTGAACTATTTTTAGAAAAATTAAATGATATAAAGAGGTTATTGAAACACTGTGGTTTGATATCAGTGTATGGTAGGGAGACCATGATCGATCTAATAGAGCTGGACATGTTAGACTTTGATGTGATTTTGGGGAATGATTGGTTGCATTCGTGTTATGCATCTCTTAATTGTCAGACCCAAAGGGTCAGTTTTCACTTCCCTAATAAGTCGATGATTGAGTGGGAAGGTAGTTCCCTAGTGCCTAAGGGGAGGTTTATTTTGTATCTTAGTGCCCAAAAATTGATTTCCAAGGGGTGCCTTTAGTAGTGCATACAAAGGATTCTAGATTCGAAGGTCCTGCTTTACAGTCTATCCCTGTGGTTTGTGATTTTCCCGAGGTGTTTCCTAATGATTCTCTTGGTGTTTCTCCTAATAGGGAAATTGATTTTGGGATTGATCTTCTTTCGAATACTCGCACTATTTTTATCCGTGTCTATAAAATAGCTCCGGTTAAGTTGAAAGAACTCAAGGAATAATTTAAAGATATTCAAGATAAGATTTGTATTCATCCTAGTATTTTTTTTTGGGGGTGCCCCAGTTCTATTCGTGTGTAAGAAGGATAGGTCCCTTTGGATGTGTATTTATAACTGCCAGTTGAATAAGGTGACTGTGAAGAATAAGAATCCGCTTCCTATGATCGATGATCACTTTGATCAGCATTAGAGTGCTAAGTATTTTTCCAAGATTGATCTTTGATCGGGTTACCATCAATTGAAGATTATGGAAGTGGACATCGCTAAGACTACCTTTTGAACCCGATATTATCATTTTGAGTTTTTGGTGATGTCCTTTGGTTTAACTAATACCATGAAAGCATTTAGGGATCTTATGAATCGGGTCTTCTGTCGGTTCTTGGATTTAGTCATAACTATGTTTATTGACTATTTTTCTATGTATTTTGAGAATGAGGTAGATCATGCCAATCACCTCCACTTTATGTTACAAACCATGAAAGATCAGCAGTTGTATGTGAAATTCTCAAACTATGAATTCTGGTTAAATTTTGTAACCTATCTGGGTCATGGTGTTTGTAGTGAAGTGATTGTAATGGATCCACTGAAAGTAGCAATAGTTAAGAACTGGTCAATACCCACAACTCCAAACATTATTCAGAGCTTTTTAGGCTTAGCTTATTTTTATAGGAGGTTTGTGGAAAGCTTTCTTCTATTGCTGCCACATTGACTAAGTTGAGTTAGAAGAAGGTGAAGTTTTTGTAGTTGGATATTTGTGAGGGCAGCTTTAAGAATTTGAAAGATAAGTGAACTCTGCTATGATTTAAAGTCTATCCAAGGGTACCGATTATTTTGTTGTTTATTATGATTTTTCTCATGTGGACTGGGTTGTATGTTGATGCAACATAGTAAGGTGGTTGTATTTCATTCTAGGCAGTGAAAAGTACATGAGAAGAACTATTTGACTCATGATTTGGAGTTGTTGGCTGTGGTCTTAGCTTTGAAGATTTTGTGTCACTATTTATATGGAGTCTATATTTATATCTTCTCATACCATTAGAGTTTATAGTATATGATTAACCATAAGGAGTTGAATCTATGGAAAAGGAGATGACTTGAGTTGCTCAAAGACTACGACATAAGTCTTCACTATCACCCAGGTAAATCTAACGTGGTTGTTGATAATCTTAGCAGGTTGTCCATTGGGAGCTTATCTCGTGTATATGATAAGAAGAAAGGACAAGTGAAGGATATTCACCATTTGGTGAATCTCAAAGTTCATCTCTTGGACTCTCAAGAGGGTGGATAATTGTACAAGAGGTGTCGAAGTCATCTCTTGATGATAAGGTGCTCGAGAAACAGGTCTTCGACCCTATCTTGATATAGATCAAGGATGATATGGGTCACCAGAAGGTGATGGATTTCAAGATTGGTCTTGATGGTATCTTGAGGTACCAATACAGGTTATGTGTTCCATATATTGATGAGCAGCTAAAACACCTCGAATTTTTGTCCCTTGAAAAATCCTTTAGCTTTATGTTTACTATTCTTATTACTACCAGAGCATATGAGTTGTAGGGTATCCTGATGAGTTGTTGGGATGATTCATAACCAAATCAGTAAGTTTGTAGTTTGATTCTGCTATGAGTATGAGTAGCTCACTAAGAGCTATAAGGATATGTTACGAGTCGTTAGGTGTAATGGTAGGGTGTCCAGTGTATGTCCTAATTTGGGTTTTGTGTTACAATATCTATACCCTATGAGTTTTAGGGTTCTATTATGATTCCTATGGCTAAGTCGTAAGGTCAACAGTGCAGGATACCTTCGTGGTATAGCCTTGGCTACGACTTATGGTGATGAGTTGTAAGGAGTGGTTATGAGTCAAGGGGTTGACTTTTAGTAAATGCGACAATTTTTAAACTTTGAAGTTAAGGGAATTATGTACATTTCTCCTCTTAACCAAATATAAACCCACGTCTGATAACCTCTTTAGGGTATCGTTATCTCTCAAAAATAATCTAAGTAACTCTTAAACACTCCCAAAAGACTCTCTAAATTCCCCCAAGAAAGTAACGCTAGGGTTTCATCAAGTTTGTCATCTAAGGACTCAAGAGTCAATTTCTCTCCAAATTTCTTAGTGTTTAAGCCATATTACTCTTCCTTCATTGTTAATTTTTTAGAAGCATGACTTTTAAAGTTTTGTTCATGGAATATTTATGTTTGTTTTGAAACAAGGGTTGGGAGTTTTGGATGTTTATGAATTGACCAATGTTTGTTTTGGCTTATATGTGATTTCCATGCTTTAAATATAGTTTTGAGATTGTGGATGCATGGGTATGGTGAATGAACTAGGGAATTGTGACATTTCCAAACTTGTGATTTTTGAAGTTGTTATGACCCACCCCCAAGGTGTGAAATTGGTTTTAACTGTGAGAACTATACAAATTTGTAAAATTGAACTAGTCTTTAACTATTACAAGATATAAAGAGTATTCAAAATATAATGGTATAATTAATGAGCAAAGGGAGTCGGTGTTCCCCCCACAGTGTACTAATGAATAAAGGGAGTTATTTCTCCAAGTTAAAGGGAATTATTTCGTATGTTGATGTTACCTTGTAAGTGAAGTTGGTATGACGATACCAACAATGTATTCCTTAATGCTGAATATGTTTAAATGAATAGAAATATGTGATACTTGTTTTAATTGGGCTATAATAAGGGTTGTATAGCTGAGTCATGAAAGTGGAGGTCCCGAGTGATCCATATGGAAACCGCATTTACCAACATGAGGGTCAAAGTAAAAAGGGAGGTTTGAGTCCTCCTTATTATTATTTCATGATTAGGGAGGTTCAAGTCCCCCGTGTGTGTATATATGAGATTATTCTTTGGTTTGTGTGGCTACACGTACTGAGGCTCTATGAAGGGGTGAGAGCTGGGGACCATATAGCACGTGGGTACTATTATATGACGGTTAAGCTACATAATCAAGCTAAAGTTTCAAAATGCATGTAAAGCCTTATTCCCTATCCTAGCATGTGATAAATATGTATATATGTTTATGAATTTTTTTATGTTCAATGGTTTTTGAATGATTTTAATCTATTGATCATATCATTATGTTATCCTTACCCTAAGTTACGTGCTAGTGTTCACCCTGCTAACCATCTTCGGATTTTGCATCCCCACACGATGCATGAACTTTTCATTCCTCTACTCCTCTTACGCAGTGATTTATGTTCGGGATAAGCTAGCGAGTCAGATTGAAGTGGTAAGCTTCAATTCTTCGAAAGACACTATTTTATGATTATGGTTTCTTTTACATTTTAACTATTCCTTTGGATTTTGCTTAGGATATTGTCCTGGGCATGTCGTGACACTTTATTTATATTTGGTTTTTGAATCTTTTTATAAGGTTTTATTTGGACTACTATGGCTATTTGGCGGTATCAGTCGGTCATTTAGTTGACTGTCGGTAGTTGGTTAGGGACATGTATTTAAAACATTCTTAGTCTATTTTATGCTATCTTGTTATATGTTCAAAATTCATCCAACCTTAGGGTTCGGCGTGTTTTATTTTATTAGGTGCAGGGGATAATCTCTGGTCCACGTGGGACTTGAGATACCCGTTATGGACAAGCCCTAGTTTGAGGTGTGACAGGGTGTTATTAGAGTATAGGTATGGTGTCATTAGATTTCCAATAAAACTGTATCAAGTAGAGTCTCATGTATGGATGAGTTACACACCACACTTATAAGTGAGAGGCTATGCGATATTAAGGAATGTCTCCATTTCTTATTGTTCTATTTCAAGCAATAGAGTCTAAGATCTTGAGTTTCTTTGATTCCCATTTGTTCGCTTTTCTGATCATGCCTCCCAAGCAATCTGAAGCTCATGAAATCTCCTTTATCTACTTGAGGACAATGCTGATGGGACACGCCCTATTTTTGGGGTACAGACCCGATTTAGGGGTTCGGTCCTTGATTGCCCTTCTGGAGTTCCACTAGTCTCCTCTCATCCTCTATGAGCTCCTCAGTCTAATATGTCAAATGCAAAATTTTGGCAGTCCATTCATATTTTGGTTTGGTTGGTAGCTTCTCAGTCTGAGCATGTAGCTTTTGTTACTCCATATTCTAAGGCCACAAGGGTTGTCCAGTTTATGAGGATCAATCCTCCAATTTTTACTGTTTTTAAGGTTAGGGAGGATCCTTAAGATTTGTTGATTATTTGGAGAAGATCTTTTGGGTTATGCATGCTACCAATGTGGAGGGTGTAAAATTCATAGCCATCAATTAAAAGATGTTACTTACCAGTGGTATGAGGAGTGGGAACAGTCTAGGCGAGATGATGCCGAATCTATACTGTGGGATGATTTCTCTACTGCTTTTATGGACTATTTGTTTCCACATGAGATAACAGAGGTTAAAGCAAAAGAGATTTTTCAAATCTAAAGTAAGGAAGGATGACGGTCATGGAGTATGCCTTGAAATTTCATCAGTTTTTCTGAGATGCTCCTGAGTTAGTGTATAGCATTAGGGATAGATTAAGGAAATTTGCTTCTGGGTTGTCCTTTGATTTGATTTTAGGGAGTATGGCTGCCTTGTTTAACAATGATATGGACATCTCCAGGTTGGTTTTGTTTATGCAGCAGGTTGAGGAGGAGGAGTAATAGAGGGCAAAGATAGGTGAAAGATAGAATCAGAAGCTTAGATTTTCTGATCAGGGTGGAGGACAATAGAAAAGTGGTAGAGATGGTGAAAAGTGGTCTAAGAAGAAGTTGGGGAGTTATAGATCCTAATCTAGGGCTAGTGCTCTTTATCCAAAGTCGTCGGGTGATCATCGTTCTCAGCATTATAGTGGGTTTAGGGCATAGGGTGCCTAGTTTCATCCTGGTGTAGCTTAGTCTGCTCCATTATATCATCCTTGTAGATTCAGTGGGCAAATGCACCAAGGTTTTTATTAAAAAGGGAGGCACAAGTGATTTAAATGTTGTCCGATTGGTAATTTGCGAAGAGATTGTCTTACCAAGGTTCCTTCAGGGGAAAATAATATTCTTGTTGCCACTTCATCAACTCTTGAACCAAAGGGCATTGCTTTTGCTTCTAGTACTCGCAATGGCCAAAATCACTTATATGCGCTCACTACCCACCAAGACTTTGAGGCATCTCTAGATGTCGTCACTGCTATGTTACAACTCTTTTCTCGTGATGTGTGTTTATTGCTTGATCCAGGATCTACTCATTCTTATGTGACCCCATTTGTGGTTCTACATTTTAGTTTCAATCCTAAGTGTATCCCCAATCATATTTCTATTTCTACCCTTGTGGGTGACTTTGTGGTTACTAGGAGAGTTTATTGGGGTTGTGTGGTATCGGATGGTGGTAGAGAAACTCGGATAGATCTGATAGAGTTAGTCATGGTAATTTTGATGTCATACTAGGAATGGATTGGTTGCATTTGTTCTATGCCTCTATGGATTGTCGAACCCTTAAAGTTATGTTTAAATTCCCTAATGAGCTGGTCATTGACTTGAAAGGTTGTTCTCTAGTGCCTAAGAGAAGATTCATATCATATCTTAGAGCCTAGAAGTTGATTTCCAAGTGATGTCTTTATCATTTGTTTCAGGTTAAGGATTTCAACTCGGAGGGTCCCACATTTCCATTGGTTCCTATGGTAAATGAATTCCCCGAGGTGTTTTTTGTCATTCTTCCTTGTGTCCCTCTTGATAAGGAAATTAAATTTGGGATTGATCTTCTTTTATACACTCGTCTAATCTCTATCCCTCCCTAAAGAATGGCTCCAACTGAGTTGAAGGAGCTTAAGTAGCAGTTGAAAGACCTTGACTGGGGTTTTATCCTTACTAGAGTGTCTCCATGAGGCGCTCCAGTTTTGTTCGTGCGAAAGAAGGATGGTTCCCTTTGAAGATTCATCAATTACTATCAGTTTAATAATTTACGGTGAAGAATAAGTATTTTCTTCCTAGGATTTATGAATTATTTGACCAGCTTTAGGGTGCCAGATGTTTCTTTAAGATTGATCTTAGGTCTGGTTATCATCAGCTAAGGATTAGGGATGTGAATATCCCTAAGACTATCTTTTGAACCCTGCATGGTCATTATGAGTTCTTAGTTATGTCTTTTGGCTTGACTAATGCCCCGGCGACATTTATGGACTTGATGAATATGGTCTTTAATTAGTTTCTGGATATGTTCGTTATCGTGTGGATCGATGATATTATGGTGTATTCAAGAAAGAGGTAGATTATTCCAATCACCTACGTATCGTGTTAGAAACCTTGAAAGATAAGCCTTTGTATGTGACATGACCCGACCGGGTGCCTTCTCTTAATAGGCATCCTAAGTCCAACCAGGATCGGGGACCACCCCCTGTTACACAACCCTACAACCATTAGCATACCTTGGGTCGGCTGAATACCGAACAAATAGCAAGATAGCATAACTGGAAAAAGACTGAATTTAGGATAGGTCTATTCCTATACAAACACTATCAAGTCATTCCGTCACACAAAACCGCACCAACCATACCAAGCCAAAGCAATACCTAAACAAGGGCCATAAACCAGGCCACAAACAAACAAGTTCCAAAACATAATATGATTAATCCCAAAATCAAATACGATGGAACAACCAAGAATATCGTCATCGATATCATCCTTAATACAAATGCCAATGCTAAGGCTGACACTAATACCGATCTGGCCCATTTCAACTCATAGCAGTACCATAAAGAATTTAACCAAAAGAGTAAGAATATCCTGTTGGGACATATCCCCAACTATAGCCAAAACCAATATCTAGAAATAAACCAAAATGTAGGAATATCCATAGCATGAAATGGAGCCTTCTGAAAAGATAGAAGCTCACCATTCCAATCAAGCAGTTTTCCTCGAGCCCATCACTACGTAGGAAGAGTAGAATGTACGGTTCCTGCATAGCGTGGGCATACATCCGCACAAAGACGGGTTAGCAAGTGATCGCTAGCATAATCTCAAGAAAAGGATAAAATAATTCCATTTATAAAACAAAGTAAAACCATTCATATACACATAACGATACATATGTATAACCATGACAGGAAAGGTAATCGGGTTTAGCATGCTATTAAAACCTATACCTAGGTTGTGTGACATTGCCGTCCTAAAATAACCATGGGCTATGTGGGTTCAGCTCCCCCGGATGAAAGGACCCTAGCACATAAAGCCGCACGACCAGGGAATAGAAACCTTGGATGACTCGTAATCCCCCAAATAAAAGCGTGACATCATGCTCATGGTCACCAAGACCAACCTCACATCGGTAAATATGAGTTTCCTTTTTTGGTACCCCAAGACCTCCACCTTCCACGACATTACTACACACCCTGCCATTATTGCCTAATTAAAACCATTACCAAGAAACCAACCAATTATTAACCAAGGCCATTAATATTGGTATCGTCATACCAATAATATCTTGCAATATTTGTCCATAGACAACCATATATTGGCTTAAGGGATTCCATGTACCCTTCATGATTTACAATTAACCAAAACCATGGCCACCAAGACTTTTTCAATCTATTTTAAACTATTCATACCATTTAGGGTTCCATTACAAAGTTTAAACAATGCATAAGTTCCATTGAAAAACCAATATTATAATGAAAACATTGTTAAAGGTATTTTATCAAACACATTGGGGGCATAGTATTTCCAAAACCAAAGAACTATTCCCATGCAACCAATTATCCAAAATATCCATTAATGGATATAAAAGCATAATTAATACACGGGAAAAACATACCCAAGCATTTATAATAGAAACTCAAAAATCATATTTAAAAATCCAAAATCATATAATAATGAAATCATAAAAACATTGTATAAAACCATGCCTTTAGTTGGAACTAATAATGAGGAAAGAGAACATGCCTTATTTGACAAAGTAGATGGAGAGAAACCAGCAACAAGATCCCCAAATTAGTCCTATAGTTGAAACCCTATCTTTCTTGCTCAAAAGCTTTTAAGAGAATTATAGAGTGTTTAGAAAGATTTCTAAGTGTAAATGAATAGAATAATATGGTAAATAGCCCCCCAAGAGGGTTACAAGTCACGGGACCTTGTTAGGATAAGTGGGGAAATATCCGAAAACCCCCACTTCAGTTGTATAAAATCCCATCACAGAGGTACGACTGACCTTCATGAGCCGTATCCTTTAATACGAGTGGTAACCCCCACTCGTATCCTAAGCCTCAACCCTTGGAACCAATACTTTCCAGTGTACGACTCATCCTACCCAAGTTGTAATAACAATATACGATCCTTACACTTCACCCGTATCCCTGGCAAGATAAAATCACAGAAGCTTTTAACATTGTCCACCATACGAGTCCTAGGCACTTCTTCTAGTGAGCCACTCGTACTCAAATCCAATTTAAGATACCAAGTCTAAGGTTTAGTAAAGGAGCCAAATGATTTGTATCCAACCATATGACTCATACCAAAAAGTCGTACCCATTCCAGTGACCAAAATCTATCCCACCAACCAATACTAGTCAGCATACGACTGGACCATACCGTCCGTACCCCAACATACGGCTTGTACCCATGAGTCGTATTATGTCCAGAGATCAGAATTCTAGGAAATTTTCTAAGGTCCAGAAACCTGGGTGTTTCAGTCTCTGCTACTAGGAACATTTAACCCCGAATGATGGACAAGGTAGGGGTAACCACATGCACGAGTCATTTGCATTATCAAATATATTTCAAATCCTTATTAAAATTTGATTACAAAGAGGCAAAGAAATTAATCTTTCCTTTAACAAACTCAGAAAGTAAAGATGTGTTAAAGACACATACCCTGCGTAAAAATCCCAATAGCAGAAAAATAGATGTTGATACTTGGACTTCATGTCCTCCTCTACTTCCCATGTAGCTTCTTCTACCTTATGGTTCTGCCACAGAACCTTAACTGAAGCCACATCCCTGGTTCTTAAATGAAAAACAAACCTATCCAAGATCTTAATCGGGATGTCCTCATAAGATAGTGATTTAGAGATACCCAACTATTCCAAAGGAACAATCAAAGAAGGATCACCAAGACACTTCCTCAACATGGAGACATGAAATGCCAGATGAACCAAACTCAAGCTAGAAGGTAACTCTATCTCATAAGAAATATTGCCAATCCTCCACAGAATCTCATAAGGACCTACCCACGGGGAACTGAGCTTCACCTTATTACAAAACTACACTACTCACTACATAGGAGATAACTTGAGGAAAACCTTATCCCCAACCTCAAACTTCAAGTGTATATACCTAGCATCAGTATAGGACTTTTGGCGACTTTGGGTAGCCTTAAGCCTATCTCGAATAACCTTTACCTTCTCTATAGCCTGGTAAACCAAGTCGGGACCAAACATATCTGCCTCTCTAAACTCAAACCAACCAATAGGAGATCTACACCTCTAACCATACAATGCCTCAAAAGGAGCCATACCAATACTATAATGATAGCTATTATTGTAAGCAAAATCTATCAAAGGTATATGCTCAACGTAATTGCCACCATTATCAATCACACAAGCCCTAAGAATATCCTCTAATGTTTAAATAGTTATCTCTGCTTGCTGATCCATCTGCAGAAAAAGCAATACTCAGACTCACCTTAGTACCCAATCCTTTCTAAAATGATTGCTAGAAATGATACGTAAACGGCATGCCATGATATGACATAATAGAAACAATTATTCCATGTAGCTTTACCATCTCTTGAAGATATAACTTTGCATAATCCTCTGATGAAAAGTTAGTTCTCACTGGCAAGAAGTGAGCAAAATTTATGATCCTATCCCTGATGACCCAAATCGAATCATATTGATTCCGAGATCGAGGAAAACTAGTGACAAAATCCATATTAATTACCTCCAATTTCTATTTTGGCAAAACAATCTCTTGATATAACCCACCAGGTCTCATGTGCTCAACCTTAACTTGTTGGTACACAAAGCACTTGGCCACAAAATCATCCACATCCCTCTTTATACCGTTCAACTAATAAATATCCTTGAGATCATGATATATCTTCATGGAATTGGGATGAATAACATTGCATGACTCATACGCCTCAACCAAAATCTTTTGCCGTAAACTATCGACATTAGGAATGGAAAAACCTCCCTTGGTACCATAAAGTACCGTCACCACTGATCTCAAACACCATTACCTTTTGTCCACAAACGTCAACCTTAAAATTAATCAAGACAAGATCCAAAACTTACTTCTCTTTAATCTCCGTACCAAGAGACGACCAAACCACATCTTGTACCATTACCCCTCCATTCTTGGAGTCTAATAGGCATACTCTAAGATTAGCCAAGCGGTGAATATCCTTCACCAATTCCAACTTCCCTTTCTTCACATGATCCAAAATCCACATAAAAACCTATTAATAGCATCAAAAACCATGTTAGCCTTACCTGGGTGATAGTAAAGACTCATATCATAGTCCTTGAGAAGTTCTGAGCGAACACAAACTATAGACTCTTATGATCAGAAAAGATATCTACCTGAGCACCATACAAATAATATCACCATATTTTCAAAGAAAACACGGCTGCCAATAATTTTAAATCATGAGTGGGATAGTTTCTCTCATGTACCTTCAAGTTCCTTGAAGAATAGGCGATCACCTTCCCATACTGTATCAACACAAAATAATTAGTATAGCTTATTATAATGCATCTCGGGTAGGTCTTAGTTGTGTGTTGAAGCCAGCAAAGTTAAAATTAAAGCATAAGTCATCTTATCTTTCAAATTCTCAAAAATCCCCTCAGAAGAATTTAACCAAGAAAACTTAACCTTCTTTTGAGTTAACTTAGTCAAAGGAGTAGCTATCAATGAAAAGCCTTCCACAAGCTACCTAAAATAATAAGCCAAGCCCAAAAGCTCTAAATATCAGTTGGAGTCACTGGTCTAGGCCACCTCCTAACCATAGCCACCTTTTGTGGATACACCATGATCCCCTCACTAGAAAAATATGACCAAAGAAGGCCACAACATTCAACCAAAACTAATATTTAGAGAATTTGGCATACAACTATTGTTCTTTTAAGGTCTGAATTACCATATGGAGGTGATTATCATGATCCACCTCACTTTTGGAATAAACCATAATGTCATCAATAAACATAATGGCGAAGAGGTCTAAGAACTGCCAAAAAACCCTATTAATTAAATCCATAAATGTCGTTGGGGAATTAGCCAATCCAAATGGTATCAACAAGAATTCAAAGTGACCATACCGAGTACAAAAAGTTTTCTTAGGGATATCGACCTCCCTAATCTTTAGCTGATGATACCCTGACTAAAGATCTATCATAGAAAAGAACTTTGCACCTTACAACTAATCAAACTGATCATCTATCCTTGGAAGAGGATACTTGTTCTTGATTGTTGCCTTATTTAACTGCCTGTAGTCAATGCAAATTCGAAGCAAACCATCATTCTTGCACACGAAAAATATAGGTGCACCCCACAGAGATACACTAGGATGAATAAACCCTTTATTCAGAAGATCCTTAAGTTGCTCCTTGAGTTTGCTCAACACACCCTGAGCCATTCTATAAGTAGGAATAGAAATTAGACAAGTGTCTAGAACAAAGTCAATACTAAACTCTATTTCTCTATCCATAGGAACACTAGGAATATCATCTAAAAAGATCTCAGGAAACTCATTTACCATCGAGGCTAACTGTAAAGAAAGATCTTCCAAGTTAGAATCTTTAACACGGACCAAATAATAGAGACAAAATTTGGAGATTAACCTCTGATCTCTAAGATAAGAAATAATCTCCCCCTAGGAGATAGAGAACCACCCCCCACTCTACGACCGGTTCACCAGGGAACCAAAAGACAACTTTATGGGTCCGACAATCAAAGGACAAGTAAAAAGATTGTAACCAATACATCCCTATAGTAACTTCAAAATACACCATATCAAGTTCAAAAAAATCAATGAAAGTCTACCTACCACAAATAGATACCACACACCCCTTATAGACTCTCTCAGCAATAATTTAGTTACCTTCTGAGGTAGAAATAGAAAAAGGATCTGAAATAACCTAAGGATCAAAACTAATACATAAAATAAAAAATGGGGTCACATAATAAAGGGTGGACCCCGGATCAAACAGATAATACACGTCACAAGATTTTTAACATACCAGTAACTACATTAGGCGATGCCTCAAATTCTTGTCCGAATGCTAAAGCATACAACTTGTTTCGGCCAATAGTAGAACCAGAAGTAGTAATAAAAGTAGATGCAACACTACGGGGTGCACAAATAGAATATAAAACCATCGGTACCTTTTTTTCTATCATAGTAACCTTACTAATAGGAAAATTCCTAAGCCGATAGCCTGCCTTGCCATACCTGAAGCATTTGTCCCTTCCTTCATAGTAATAACCCTGATATGGAAGACCATAGAATTGATTAGAAGGGAATGAGAAAAACAACTGATCCTCACTCGCCTGATATTGGTACCTTGTGCCCAAAAATTTTCACTACTCTAATGATGCCTATCACCCAACTGCTTTGTGTAAGGGGAACTATCAATAGAGATAGATCCTAAACTCCCCCACTTTTTTCTGCTATTTTCTGCCACCTTGACCACTATAGGATTGAGCATCTCCCTGATAAAAAAACCTGCTTCTCTTACCCTGTTGATCTCTGAACTCTGCCTATTTTCTCTTGTCATTCTCTACCTGCATATGAATTGTCAATCTAGAAATGTTCATATCTTTAATAATTAAGGCAATCTTGCTTTCCAAGATCAAATCCTAATTCAACTAAGAAGAGAATATTCTCACCCTTGCTCTCATGTCAGCCAACAAGTCAAGAGCATACTTTGATAGCATGTAAAACTTCAAGGCATATTCCTTGACAAATATTCTCCCTATCTTAAGATTTATAAACTTATCCATATTTTCTTCCCTCGGCTCTTAAGGAAAGAAATAATCCAAAAAATCTCCATAGAAAGCATCCCATAAGGATGACACCTCCATATCTCCTCTATCCCTATCTAACTTTTTGTACCATTGGTACGTAATATCCATGAGCTCATAATATATGAAATTTACACCTTACATATTAGTCTCCTACATCACCCTAAATATCTTCTCTATTTCATCCAAGAAACCCTAAGGATCCTACTCCACCTTTACACCAGTAAAAGTAGAAGGATTTAGTTTCATAAACTGACCAACCCTTGTGGTCTCAGTAGATAACCCACCAGTCACATCCCGCTCAAAGTAGCAACCAATTTAGTAATAATATGAATAGACTGGTGAAATTGTTTATTAGTTACCTCACCCCGAGAAGGACTTATAGCAACTGGAGGAATTCCAGAACTATCAAGGATAGGACCCTGAGATCTAAGACAAACCCTAGACATAGGATGTACCCCATCAATATTATCCTCAGATGGGACTAAAGAGTTTTTATGTTCCAGATCATTGAGGTATGATCTAAAAAGTAAACATCTAGGGATTAGCAAATAATTCCAGGATTTTGACTCCAAGCATGAAAATGGAATACCAAGAAAGTGAAATATTCCTAGATGCCTTGTAGCATCTCCCTTATGAGTGTGGAATGCTACATACCCCCTAAAAGAGACTTTAATCTACATAGCTTTGTAGACTCCTAATGAACCATGAACCTAAGGCTCTAATACAAACTTGACAAGAGACCACCGGGGGCCTTATTGTAATTGGAATCCCAATTCCAACTAGGATCGAAGAACAACACCTGTTACCCAACCCAACCACTATTAGCATACCTTGAGTTGGCTGAGTACCGAACAAATATCAAAATAACATAACTTGACAAGGATTGACTTTATAATAGGTCTATTCCTAGACCAACCCTATCAAGTCATCGAGCAGACCAAACCATACCAACCATACCATACCAAACCAAACCAATATCAAAATAAAGGCCATAAACCAAGCCATAACCAAATAAGTTCTAAAACATAGTATGATTAATACCAAAATGAAATAGATGGAACAAACAATAATATAATCAATCTATTTTAGAACTAATACAAATGCCAATACTAAGGTTGACTCCAACACTAATCCCATCCATTCCAACCTATAGTAGTACCACAAAGCCTCTAACCAAAAGAGTATAAATATTTGGTTGGGACATTCCCCCAACCATAGCCAAAACTAATATCCAAAAATAGACCAGAATGTAAGAATATCCATAACATAAAATGGAGCCTTTCAAAAAGATGGAAGCTTACTACTTTAATCCAATAGTTGTCCCCTAGTCAGTCACTATGTGGGAGGAGTAAAATGGTCGATTCATACATAACGTGGGTATACTGCTGCCCGAAGATGGGTTAGTGAGTAATTTCTAGAATGATCTCAAGATAAGGATAAAATAATCCAATTTATAAAACTAAGTAAAACCATCCAGATGTACATAACCATACATATATATATAACCACGCAAAAAAAGTGAACCGGGTTTAGCATGCCATTAAAACCTTTACCTGGGTTGTGTAGCTTTGCCATCCTAAACCACCATGGGCTATATGGGTTCAGCTCCCCTTGTAGAAAGGGCCCTAGTGTGTGAAGCCTTAAGACTAGGGAATAAAAACCTAGGATGACTAGTACATCCCTTATATACAATGTGTGACATCATGTACACGGTTACCAAGACTAAGCTCACATCGAAAAATATTAGTTTTTGGTTTTTATTCCCCTAAGACCTCTACCTTCCCTAGCTTTGCTACACACCCCACTATTATTGTCCAATTAAAACCATTACCAAGAAACCAACCAATTATTAACCAAGGCCATTAATAGTAGTATCGTCACACCAATAATATCTTGCAAGATTTGTCCATAGCCAACCATATATGGGTTTAAGGGATTCCAAGTACCCTTCATGATTTCTAATTAACCAAAACCATGGTCATCAAGGCCTTTCCAATAAATTTAAAACCATTTAAACTATTCATACCATTTAGGGTTCAATTACCAAGTTTAAACCATGGATAAGTTCCATTGAAAAACCAATATAATAATGAAAACATTGTGAAAGGCACTTTATCAAACACATTGGGGGCACAGTTTTTCCAAAAACAAAGTCCATTTCTAAAGAACCATTCCCATGCAACCAATTATATAAAACTACCATTAATGCCTATAAAAGTATAATTAAAACATGAGAAAATGATAACCAAGCATTTATAATTGAAACCCCCAAATTATATTTAAAAATCCAAAAGCATACAATAATAAAATTATAAAATCACTGTATCAAATCATGCCATTAGTTAGAACTAATAATGAGGGAAGAGAAAATGCCTTAATTGACAAAGTATATAGAGATAAACCACCAACAAGATCCCCAAATTCGTCCTCTAGTTGAAATTCTAACTTTCTTTCCCAAAAGCTTTTGATAGAATGATAGAGTATTTCGGAAGAGTTTTAAAGTATTAATGAATAAAAAATAGGGTAAATATCTTCCTAAGAGAGTTATAATTCATGGGACCTTATTAAGTTAATTGTGGAAATACCCCCACTTATGTTGCACAAAATCCCATCACAGGGGTACGACTTACCCTCATGAGTCGTACCCTTTGATACGAGTGGTACCCTCCACTCATATCATAAGCCTCAACCCTTGGACCCTACATTGTCCAGTGTATGAATCATCCTACCCAAGTTGTATTGAGAGCATATAATTGGTACCCTTTACCCGTATCCCTTGCAAGATAGAATAATAGAAGGTTTGAACACTGTCCACCATATGAGTCCAAGGAATGGATCATACTCTGGATTATGGCTTCGGTGAGACACTCGTCCTCAGATCCAACTTATGTTACCAAGTCTAAGGTTAAATGAAGGAACCAAATAATATGTATCCAATCATACGAGTCATACCATTATGTCGTACCCATTCCAGTGACCAAACTCCATCCCACCAACCAACACTGGTCAATATATGACTAGACTATACCATTCATCCCCCAACATATGAATCATACCCATGAGTCATATTGGGTTCAAAGACCATAATTTTACGAAATTTTCTAAGGTCAAAAAACTAGGGTGTTTTAGTATGCTAAGTTTTCAAAGTGCGAGTTCTGGTTGATAGATATTACTTTATGAGATGTTATTTCTAGTGAAGGGATAGTGGTGGATCCAAAGAAAGTGGCAATGGATAAGAATTGGCCTATTCCTATGAATCTAACTAATATTTGGAGCTTCTTAGGTTTAGCCGGTTACTATAGGAGATTTGTGGAGATTTTTTTGACCATAGCTGCTCCATTGACTAATTTGACCTAGAAAAGGTAAAGTTCCATGGCCTAATACTCTTAAGGGTATTTTTGGGAAGCTAAAAGATAAGTTGACTTCATCTCCAGTTTTAAATTTGCCTGAGGGTATTAATGATTTTGTTATTTGTTATAATATATCCCAGATGGTACTTGGTTGTGTGTTGATGCAGTATGGAGAATGGTGGCCTATTCTTCTTGACAGTTGAAAGTTCATGAGAAAAATCATCCGACTCATGACCTGGAGTAGTTGGTTGTGGTGTTTGCATTAAAGTTTGGCATCACTATTTGTATAAAGTCCATGTAGACTTCTTTTCTTATCATAAGAGCTTATGATATGTATTCACTCAGAAGGGGTTGAATTACCTATAGAGAAGGTAGGTTGTGTACCTAAAAGGCTATGACATGAGTCTCCACTATTATCTAGGTTACACTAATGTGGTTGTTAATTCTCTTAGCAGGTTATCCATATTGAGTCTAGCTCATATGGATGTAAATAAGCATGAGCTGGTGAAGGATATTCACCATTCGACCAATCGTGGAGTTCATCTCTTGGACTCTGAGGATGGTGGTGTGTTTATGCAAGTGGTGATAAATTTATCCCTTGTTGCTGAAATAAAAGAGAAACAAGTATTGGATCCTATCTTAATAATAATTAAGAGGGTGTGGGATAATAAAAGGTCATAGCTTTTATGATTGGTGGCAATGGTATCTTGAGGTACCAAGGCAGATTATGTGTTCCCAATGTTGATGGGTTACAAGAGAGGATCTTGGCTAAGATTCATAAGTTGTGTTATATTATTCATCTTGGTGATAAAGATGTATTATTATCTTAAGGAGATTTATTAGTGTAACAATATAAAGTGAGATATGGCTTTTTTTGTGGCTAAATACATGGTGTGTCAATAAGTGAAGGTTGAGAACTTAAAACCCGGCAGGTTGACTCAAGAGATTGAACTGACAGTGTTGAAATTAGAGATAATTAATATAGATTTTGTTATCGGTCTTCCCTGTTCTCAAAATAAGTTTGATTCTATATGGGTCATCATGGATAGGATTACTAAGTGTGGTGACTTCTTGCCAGTGAGGACTAATTATTCGGTAGAGGATTATGTGAATTTATTACCTTAAGAGATTGTGATGTTGGATAGGGCACCTATTTCTATAATTTTATATCCTAGTACTCAATTCAAATTACACTTTTGATGTTTATTTCAAAGAGTATTAGGAACTAAGGTGATCCTTAGTATTGGTTTCCACTAACAGTTGGATAATCAAGCAAAAAGGTCTATTAACACTTTTGAAGTTATGCGTAAATTATTTATGATTGACTATGGTGGTAGTTTTGTTGATCATTTTTCTCTTATAGAGTTTGTGTATAATAATACCTACCACTTTAGTATTGGGATGGATCTATTTAAGGCATTGTATGGTAGGAGGTGTAGATCTCATATTGAGTAATTCGAAGTTGGTGAGGCTAGAATGTTTGGCCTTAATTTGGTTCAGCAAGTGATGGAGAAGGTAAAGGTGATTTAGGATAGACTTAAAGCTTCCTAAATTCTCCCAAAGTCCTATGTGAATGTGAAGCGTAGGGAGTCAGAGTTTGAGGTTGGCGATTGGGTGTTCTTGAAAGTACCTTCCATGAATGGAGTAATGCGGTTTGGGATGAAGGGAAAGCTTAGTCCTCGGTATTTCAGCCCTTATGTGTCTTGAAAAGGGTTGGTAGTGTTGCATATGAGTTAGAGTTGCCTTAAAGTTAGAGTTCCATTTATTCAGTGTTTTATGTTTTGATGTTAAGAAAGTGTGTGGGTGATTCTTTAATGGTTATTGCTTTGGAGGAGGAGGGTATTTTGAATTCCTTATCATATGAGAAAGTCCCGATTAAAATTTTGGATTGGCATATATGTTAGTTGCGAACAAAGGATGAAGCTTTGGTAAAGTATCTATAAAGGAACAACAAGGTTGAGAAGACTACTTAGGAAGGCCAAGTATCCATACCTATTTTCTGCTCCAGATAATCGTGATTAAGGTATGTGTTATTCATAACATTTTTGTTTTCTAACTTTGTTAAAGGAAAGAGTGAATTCCCTGGCATATTTTTTGTGTGACTTTATTAAGCGTAAGAGTAGATGTATATGGAATCAAATTATAATAGCAATTGCCTTGACCTATCATTCGAGGATGAATGATCCAAGTATTGGAGAATTGAAACAGCCTCAAATTTTGGCCCTTGATAATTCCTTAAGCTTTGAGTTCACTGCCTTGATTACGACCAGACCGCATAAGTCGTAGGGTGACTTGATGAGTCATTGGGATGAGTGATAACCAAATTAATAAATTTGTGGCTTGATACTACTCTGAGTACGAGTGGATCGCTAAGAGTCGTAAAGATATGTTACGGTTCATTAGGTGTACTCGTAGGGTGTCCAGTGTAAGTCCTAATTTTGATTTTGTATTAGACTTTGACTGGACCCTAGGAGTCATAGGGTCCCACTACGATTCCTGTGGCTAAGTCGTATGGTCAACAATATAGGATGGTTTGGTGGTACAACCTTGGTTAATACTCGTGCTAACAAGTCGTATGGAGTGGTTACGAGTCAACGAGTTGACTCATAAACAAAGGCAACACTATTCAGCTTTTAAGTTAAGGGTATTCTGGACATTTCCCTTCTTAACTAAATAGAAACCCATGTCTTATAACCTTTTTAAGGTGTTTTTATCTCTTAGAAAAAATATAAGTAATTATCAAACACTCTTAAAAGACTCTAAATTCCCTTAAGAAACTCAAGCTAGGGTTTTATCAAGTTTGTCATCTAAGGGCTCAAGGGTCAATTTCTCTCCAAATTTCTTGGTGTTTAAGACATGTGACTCTTCCTTCATTGTTAATTTTTTAAAAGTATGAGTTTTAAATTATTGTTCATGGAATGTTTACTTGGTTTTGAAACAAGGGTTGGGAGTTTTGAATGTTTATGAATTGAACAATGTTTCTCTTGGTTTATATATAATATCCATGGTTTAATATGGTTTTGAGCTTGTGGGTGCATTGGTATGGTGAATGAACTAAGGAATTGTGACTTTCCCAAACCTATGACTTTTGAAGTGGTTATAACCCCAAACCAGGGTGTGAAATTGGTTGTAATTAGAAGCTTTGTTCCTTATCATTATTAATAATTAAAAATCCATAAAAATCATCATCAAAAATTAAAAATATCCGTTGCCATAAGCACATTGATCTACTCCCTATCTCGGCTACCTGCCTCAAAACTAAAAGTCATAACAAACTTTCAATTTTAGCTACATCTGAAAAATTTCAAACCGCTCCCAAAATATTTGGTACCCCCACCTGCAACTTGAAAACATTACATTGTCCCCCATGTTACAAAAATAAAATTGAGTAAGGATCGTGGTCATACCTCAGCACTGAAGGAGCTAGAGTATCAACATCAGTACATGGGCCCTCAAGTTGGGTCCCACTCTCATCCACTACCTCACTTGAAATAGGATCAACAACATGCAGGGGCACAACATCAACTTCTTCAGCATCTAGAACAGGAGCTCTCGATCTACTAGCTCCCATAGCCATCTCTCGAACCCGTGTCTGATGATTCTGCTCATCCTAGATGCTATCAAGTCTTGACTTTTGAAAATCTAGCCTCTTTCTTCGTTCTCTTCTTCTATTTTCTCTCTTCCTCAGTCTTCTCAACCTACTCATTTATCAGTACTTCCCAAATATTTGGTACCTCAACTATAGGAATCACAGTCTCTATAGTAGGCTCAACAACTATTATCCTATCAAATAACTCTGTGACCATCTTTTTTATCTCTATAATCTTATCTCTAATGTTGGGAATATTAAGATCCTATCAACTACCCAACTATAGAGTAATCCTTGACTCAAATGTATCTAGGTGCTCTTCGACTGGCCATTCATATGCCGCCAACTGTCGGGTTATCCAACTTTGTACTCCGCTCTCCATATGACTTAATTTTATAGTCAACATCACTAACTAGGTCACAACTTTTAACCATGCAACATAAAAAATCAACATAACCCTAGGTGGCATCCCCCGTGGCCTAGGTGTCATAGACTGGACTGGCGGTGGGGCACTAGAAGTATCCGCTGCATTTATGGGTGCAGTTGTAATCTATGCACTTCCTCCATACTCTAAATTATAGCAGGGCATCTGTTTAATCATCTGGTGGGAATATTCCCGCTATTGCATTTATGTCCTTCCTATATCAATCATCCTTCAAGCCTTGATCATCTCATTGATTTGGGTATCTCTAAAACTCCCTCTACCAAATAGATCTAAGTAACATACAAGGGTAGGAGAACAGTGCCTTCTGACCCCAACAACCCTGTCTCTTATCTCTCAGGCTAGGAACTCACCAACATCGAATGCATAGCCTACTGTAAAACTGACTATCATAGCTGCCCAGAGTGGTCTCAAGACATCAACTCCAATAGTTGGACACAACTTGTGTCGGGGTAGTGTCTACCAAGCTTTACCTTCCAAGTTTAGGGTACCTTACCTAATTTTCTAGGAATTTCCAAAACCACCTTCCACCCATGTAAAATGCACTTCATTTAAAGTTATCTGCTCTGTCTTCCACCTAAACATCACCAATTTATCCTCAGTACCTAACATTTTATTTGTGATCTTTCTCATCTTATCCATTCTGTAATCCATCTCTCCTATATTTATCCGGGCTTAATATTCTGGCCCATATAGAAATCTCTTGATGGTATGGGGTAAAATATCAACTAAGACTCCTCGAATCATGAGGGACATAATAGGGTCACCTCCCATCCACAACACACCTGGTGGATATTGCTGTTGAAATTATCCTTTGTATGCAGCATAAAACTCAGGAATAACAACCTCGCTATATTTCTCGGGTGCTCTCATCATCTAGTCAAAACCATAGTTCCTGAAGCAGTAAGCGAACTCAAGTAACTCATCCATCCCTATAGTAGTCATTCTTGTCTCTAGATACAGCGCTCTACGTATCTTACCACCCCAAAAATGAGACATCCCTGAGTTAAACATCTTTTGTATGTCGTGGTACCCCCATCGTTCCATGATGGTCACTGAAGCATTGGCCAATGCGAGTGTGGGGTTGTGTCTATTTATCAAGGTAGCATCTAACTCTAGCCTCTGGCCCTCATATGAACTCTCTTTTATTGAACTTGATTCATCTTCATCATTATTATCCTCATCTTTATCGTCCATCGGCTTCGGTGTGTGCGGATGAGAGACAGTTGTGTTATTTCTTCTCAGACCCTTTGGTGGTGGTGTTTTATATTCATGGGGAATAACCTTATTCCCCTTTGTCTTAGCAGCTTTCTTTCTTTTCTAACCAGTTTTTTTAATGTGGTTCCATCATATTTTCTCTACTTCTTTCCACCCAGCTTTCGGATAAGATGGTTTCTTCACTTTCGACAGGCTTTTGTTTGGTAACTTTCTTATCACTTGGTTTGGAGGATGTGGAATTATTTGGAGACATTGTACCTACAATTACACTATTATTAGTAACTAAACAAAGAAAACAAGGGCAAAATTTAAAACTAAAGTTGAATGTGCTTTGTCATAGTTGGGTACAAGTAGTGGGCACGGTCGTATCCACTAGGTATGACTCATACTCCTAAGTCGTATCCTATAAAGTGCATGACATTTGTTCACTGGACAACTATTGACTCCTTCTTTCCAGTTGTACCGATTGGGTATGACTCATGACCAATAGTCATAAGCTGGTCAAAAATATTTACTCCAGTTAAGTTCTTTACCAAGGTGGGTACAATTAATGTGTACGAGTCATAAGGGTAGGATACTACTTAGGAATATAAGTCATATCCCATCCAAAACATTGAATTTGTTAGATTTCCATGTTATCAGTGAGTATGAGTCTTATTACGACTCCCATACCAGTGGGTACGAGTCGCAAGAAGTCTCGTATCCACTGCAACATCGGAGTCCAACTTCAAGGTTTGACTCTAATAAAATTACCAAATTACCCACTACTATATTCCGCTACTTCCAACAATTTAAATGAAAAATCATATAATAAATCCTTTCCTAGCCCTAATTCCTTCCCAAGTTCAAATTTACAACTAAAAATTTCTAACTAGGGTACCAATCAACTCAATGTTAGCTGAAATCTATTCAACCCAAGATCTTAATAGCAACAATACCTAAAAGTAAAGATAATAGGTTGAAACAACTAACTTAGTGAGTGGTAAAATTAAGTTCTTGTGTTCAATTTCATTTTGTTTCCCAAATCTAAGTTTAAAGCTCAAAAATTCAATGATTTGAAGTTGATGGTAGTTGAATAAAGTTTAGAATACTTGGATTTTATAGTTTAAAAATTTTAATTTGGTTGATATATAGATTGGGTATGATGATGCTATCGGGTGCCGATCGTGCTTTTTTTCTTTATTTTAACTAATAATTGGGTCGAGTTAACTCAAGATCTGACCTAGTAAGCTTGGGTAGAAGTGGTACAGGATGGGTCAATGATAAGTTACTATTACTAGAAAACATGAACTACCTATGACCCATATCTTAGAATTGGAAGTGTTTGATGTATGGGGCATAGATTTCATGTGACCTTTTATGAGTTCGTATGGCATGAAGTACATATTGGTAGCTTTTGATTATGTTTCAAAATGGGTGGAAGCAAATGCGCTTCCTAATAATGATTCAAGGAGCATCACAATATTTTTGAGAAAGAATATCTTTTATCGGTTTGGTATGCCACATGCTATGAATAGTGATGGAGGGTCACATTTTTGCAATTATCTATTCAAGAGTTTGCTCAAAAAATATGGAGTGAATCACAAGGTGGAAACACCTTATCATCCACAGACTAGTGGAAAATTTGAAGTGTCCATTAGAGAAACCAACTCCATATTGGCAAAAATTATGAATGCTAATCGAACTTATTGGGCAAAAAGGTTAGATGATGCATTATAGGCTTACTGTATAGCTTACAAAACACCCATAGATGCTCCTCCCGATCAGCTTGTGTATGGAAAATCTTGACATTTACTAATTAATCTTAAGCATAAGGAACTATGGGCATTGACGAAGATGAATTTAGAGTGGAAAGATGCAACTAAGTCAAGGTTGAATAACATCAATAAGTTGGATGAATTCCAACTCTGGTCATATAAAAGTTCAGAAATTTACAAAGAGAAGGTGAAGTTGTATCATAACCGGAAGATTGAGAAGAGGGTATTTTAGAAAGGTGACCAAGTGATACTGTATAAATATAGGATTCACTTGTTTCCTGGAAAGCTGAGGTCTTAGATGGCATAGCCCATTCATAATTTCAAAAGTCTATCCCTATGGTTCTTTAGAACTACAGAAGGATGGTATACAACCATTAAAGGTAAATGGTCACAGAGTAAAGCACTATATGGGAAATACAAAAGAGGTAATTGAAATAGCTGATATTAACCATGATGAAATCTGAGTAATCAAGGTAATTCCATCATTTCATGATGTTAAATCAAGTGCTATATAGGAGGAAACCCATGAGGCTAGTTGGTAAAATATGAGTATCCAACTTAGCCACGTCATACTGCGACACTAAATTAAGTGATGCGTGGGAGAAAACCAATGTTTTAGTAATTATTTTATTTATAGGGTAATGTATTTTTTCAATGTACAGGTCTAAAGAATACAGATAAAATCCTGACAAGTAAAGAAATGTATCACGTAGACTCTTTACAAGTCATATTTATATGGATGACTCATGAGTAAGAGTCATAATGAACAGGGAGATAAATGAAAATCAGAAATTAAGTTCTGCAATGCATATGACTCTCGGTATGAGTTGTATCCTTTGGTTATTGATCGTGATCAGGAGTCGTACCTACTACAAAACCCAGGTAAGATTCCAAGCCATACAGGTCAAAGGAATGACCCGTAAGCCTGGGCATGAATTATATCAACAATTTATATACTAGCTTACTAGGCCAGTTCTTAGGTTTGAACCAAACCAAAACTTAAATAAAAAGGAAAATGTTAACCTGGTTGAAAACCCGAGACTTCTAACTCATAACCGCATAGTTTTCTTCTAAATTTTAAACACAAATCCTAAGATTCAACGTGTTTTTGACTAAATCTACTTGCCAACAACCTCGAATCAGTTTATTTGAGCAATTTTAATTTGAATTCGAGGCTCTTAAGATCCCAAAACCAAAATTTGCTACACTATGCATACCAAGTAAGTCTCTGACCTTATTTTTGCTAAATTATAAGTTGAAATGTGTAGTATTAGGTATTGTTAACTTGGGTTAAGTGAAATTTCTTGATTTCATGGATTGTTGGTGAACTATATTTGGTATTTGAATTTGAACATTGAAAAATGAAATAAAACTAGGGTTTGTTAATAGAATTTTGTGAATTTATGTTTAAATTGTTGGATATAGCTGAATAACATAGTAGGTAGATTGGGAATGTCATCGGATTCAAATTTTGAAGTTGGACTTCTATGTTGTAGTAAATACAAGACCCCTTATGACTCATACCCACCGGTATGGGAGTTATAATGAAACTCGTACCCACTAACAATAGGGAAATCTGATAAATTCAAAATTCTAAAATAGATACAACTCAACTATACACATCATATCCAGACCTTATGACTCGTACACATTAATCGTACCTACCTGGAAGAAAATAATTTGAACCAAAGTTTCTGACCATCTTACACTGTTGGTCACGAGTCATAACCATCCGGTACAATAGGTAAAGAGGAGTCATAAGCTAACCAGTAAACAATGATCATGCACTGTTTAGGTTACGATTCAGGTAGACGAGTCATACCCAGTGGGTACGACTAGTACCCACCAATCATACCTAACTGGAATAAGTCACATTGAATTTTCATATTGAATATTTTTGTTTTTCTTTTCTTTGCTTAGTTACTAACCTTAGTGTATTTGCAGAAAAATGCCTCAAAAGACTTCGTCTTATCCAAAATCATGGTAAAGAAGGGAAATAAACAAACAACTGTTGAAAGTAAAGAAACAAGCTTCTCCAAATATAAAACCATCTCTGAAAGCAGAGGAGAAGAATATACTGGGGCATCATCCAAGAAATCTACACAAAAGGGTAAAGCAGCTGCTAAGGCTAAGAGAAAGAACGCAGTTCCCTAATCTTCTGATACATCACCAAGGAGGCCACGTAGAAATAATGCAATTGTCTCTCCTACAGAACACTAGTACCATTGGATGATGAGGACGAGTAGGTTGAGTCTAGTTCAGCTGAGCAGAGTACAAAGAAAGCATACGATCCCGAGGTTGAAGTCACTCTGATAGCTAGATAAACACTAGTACTATTTGATGATGAGGACGAGTAGGTTGAGTCTAGTTTAGCTGAGCAGAGTATAAAGAAAGCCTATGATCCCGAGGTTAAAGTCACTCTGATAGCTAGATGGGATCCCCTACTAGCAATAACCTCTACTTCGGCACCAGTTATTGAATAATGAGGATACCCCAAAATACAAGTAATTTTTATCATAGGGTTGTCTCAGCTACTAGGAGAGAAGATTAAGAGAGTCTTGTACTAGGAAATAAGGATGACTACAATAGGTATGGATGAATTGGTTGAGTTTTCAGAACATTTTAGATATTATGGCTTTGATTCGATGATGAGAGTACCATGACGGTATAGTGAGGTGTTAGTCCGTGAGTTCTATGCCGCATATAAGGGTGAGTTTATGAGGTAGTATCCACATGGCATGTTATGTAAGGGGGATAACATTCAGAGATTTTTGTATGGCCTGGTATATCAGGCCCCATACAGCATAATTGAAATGGATTATAGAATGATAGAGATGAGGAAGATCTTCAATCAAACTTTGGGTACTGATGATAAGATGGTAATTTTCCCATGGATAGTTGAAAGGATTGCTGCACATGGCGAGCATACCACTTGGATTACTGATGGTATTGGGGATTTGTAGAAAATTAAGAAGAGTACCTTTAACTTTGAGGGTAAGGCTAAGTTGACTATAACCCGTCACATGCTATGTCTAACTGAAGGTGATGATGTATTGAGCCCATTTTAGGCTGTGATGATAGCTAGTTTTACACTCAAGTTTGCATTTAATTTTGGTGAGTTATTAGCCCAAGAATTGAGAGACAGGGCTATTGCAGAGCAGAAGCCATTGCTAGCATATGCAAATATGATCACACAGATATATTTAGTTTTGGGGGTATTAGAGATCCTAGGTGTCAATAACATGATAGAGGCCCGTCGAATGTTTGATATTTGGTATTCGTTATGCAACCAACCTATTGGCTAGATTTATGAGGTAGGCAGTAGGTGCTATGGCAGAAGCTTTCCTGTAAGATGATCAGACAGAAGCTAATGCAACTACTAAGGACGTTAAGGCAGGTGCAAAAACTGAGAATGCACCCTCAGATGCAGCAGGTACTTCTAGTGCCCCACTGCCAGTCCAGTCTATGCCACCTAGGCCACGAGGGATGCTTCCCGATCTGATGATGATTTCTCAGGCTGTATGGACAGAGATAGTAACCTAGATGGCTACACTTACGACAAAATTCAACAACATTGTAAGTAGAGTACAAAGTTGGATAAAATGGCAACTGAAGGTACAAAATAGGTGCGTACAATAGAGCCTCGATGCATTTGATTTAAGGATCACTTGACAGTTACATAGTGGGTAGATGCCCGATGTTGGTGATATCTTAGTCGAGATTGCTAAAATAAAGGTAATGGTTGTTGAGTTATCTGAGAGGCCGGTGGTTGCAGAGCCTATTGTAGATACTATGATCACAACAATCAAGCTGCCAAATATTTTGTAGTCTTAGTTGATGAGAATACTAAGAAAACCAAGGAGGAGAGAATATAAAATAAGAGAAAGAGGAAGGAAGACAAAAAGACAATAAAGAAAGCTAGAATTAAAAGTATCCAGGATGAGTAGGACAGCCAGACACGGGTCCAAGAGATGGTTATGAGAGCTGATAGTTTAAGGTCTTTGGTTTTTTATGCTAATGGAGTCAATGTTGTACCCCCACCTATTGTTGATCAATTCCCAATTGGGATAATTACTGATGAGAGTGGAACTCGACGTGAGGGTCCACGTTCTGTGTTGATTCTCTGTCCCTTGAGTGCTTAGGTATGATTTTTTCCCTACTTTCTTTAGTTTTTAGCACTGAGGATAGTGCAATGTTATTAAGTTGGGGATGGGATACGAAAATTTTTGGAGCAGTTTGAAAATTTTCAGATGTAGCTAAAACTAAAAGTCTGTTATAGCTTGCAATTTTGGTGTTGGCAGCTGAGATAGGGAGTAGATCAGCGTGCCTATGGCAGCAAATGTTTTAGATTTTAACTTTCATTTTTATGGATTTTGAAAATTTGGGATGTAATTAAAGATTTTGATTCTGATTTTGATTTCTTTTTGTGATTGATGAGACACTGCTGATTTTTGTGGATTTTTGAACTTCTCTTGGGAAAAGTAGTGTTAACTATACTGAAGATTGAAAATATTGAGCCCCCTAAAAATTTAGTTTATATAATTATGTGATTTGTATATTTATGTTAAAACTTTTGAGTATCTGACAATGGCATTAGGATTAGGGATAGTACAGGTAGGGATAAAACAAGTATAGAGTTGGATAACTAGCCCTTAGTAATGTAGCCCTGTGCAAGTGTGTGTGAGTTTACTGAGTTCCCGGTTATGTTGGAATCTAGACCTTTCCCGATTGCTTTTACTGAAGTCTAGGATGGTTAGGTAGAATGTGATCATAGGCCCTTTTTGTATGAGTCCACTTAAGCCTAAAAGTCCTGAGCCAAATGAACAAATACCTTTGATAAAAATATTGGAGCTTTAATAAACCAAAATTTCTTGTTACACATAACACCTTCCCATTTAGCTTGAAATAAACCTGTTTTTGACCCGAGTCCTTTTTTGGATACTGTGCACCTCATCCTAAGCGAATAAACTAAGTTGAGGGTGGCTATTATATGGGTGCATGATAGAAAATGTGTATGAAGAAAAGAGAGAAAAGTGTGATTTATTGCAAAACAAAAAGAATAATAAACACTAGAAAAAACAAAGCATGGCCCAATTGGGATATGCTTAAAAAAAGATATAAGGGTGAAAATAAATTATAAAGTAGAAAGTATGTGGAACCCAAGAAAGCACACCAAGGATACTTGCTTGTGAGAGTGAGTGCTATTTATTAAATACCGGAATAGATTGATATATATGAGGAGAGAATAGGATTTCTTTGTCTGTGAGTACACATGGGTTATTTTGCTAAGTTGATAGATTGTTTGATGGATGTAAAATAGGTATATGCACGAGTATCTATTGCTATTGTAATGCCATCATCGGATCCCTTGATGTTTTTACACATACTAAATTGTTTGAGTGGAAAAATTTAAAATTAAGAGGGAAACAACAAAATTGAAAGGTTAGAAAGTAGTATTTGGTTTTGTTTACCTAAGGATGTGCAAATGTCTAAGTTGAGGGTGTTGATGTAGTGTGGAAATTAATTTATGTATGAACTTAGTTTTTTTCATTAGATATGATGCACTTTGGTTTGAGTAAAACAGGTTTATAACATTATTTGAATGAAAATAGGAGAAAAAGACCTAAAAAAAGACCAACTCCAATCAGTCTACGAGTCTGCTCTTGAGTCGTGACTATTTGTTATGACTCGTATGCTGAATCGTAAGCATAAAAAAATCTAGGCTACTATCCTAGAATTAAAGTATCAGAAGGATACAAGTCAGAAGTCTGAGTACGACTCATATAGGGATGTTGTATACCAACCAATGTTTAAGACCAAAAAGACTAAACTACTAGGTGGATACAGATCAAGGACACAAGTTGTTTATGTAGTTACGAATCGTAAGCTGAAGTTGTAAATTGAACAAAGAATTGAATCCATGGGAAGATTAGACACTAGAATGGTTATGACAAGTCAGGGTACGACTTGTAAGCTAAGGATACGAGTGAAGACCGAGTCATACCAATTGTTGACTTAACTTTACCTTTTCCCTTTTTTAATAGCATTTTATGTTATTTTGAGATACTATAAATACCTTAGGGTTTATCTTTTATTAGGTTACGCGTAGCGATACTCTTTAATACATAATTAATTTTTTTTATAATTATTCTTGATATTTGAGGTTTTTATTCAATTAAAGACTTTGGACTTTAATCATCTTATTCTTGTGCAATTGATTCTATGTATTCTTTATTGATAACCATGATTTCTTGAACAAAAATAAGCGGTCAATCCCTTTAGCTAGGGTTGTTGGAACCCCGACAAATTAGCTATGTAGAGAAAGTATGACACACATCTATTCTAGGGTTACGTACGTAGCCTAATTCTTCTTCACTGGAATTGATTTCAAGTAATTATAGCATCTTGAGATAAAAGCTTGTATTCATATTCTTTTAATAACCAAAAATCTCGTGATTGGGAAAAGAAGATTAAGATAGTAATTTGGTATTTCTATCTCCATCTTATTGTCCCCATATTCCATGTTATCACTTGATCCGATAACCAAAGATCAAGTGAACTGAGACCGTAGCAAGGGATAAAAAGGAAATACCCAGTGATGATAACCAAGTCAAAAGATGAAATTTATCTTCGCGCATAAAAGAAGGATGATGATACCTATCTTGTAGGCTTTACATGTAGAGCATTAGAGCAATGGGTTGATCATGGAAGTCTACAGGGTTGGGAAGCCAGGGGGAATATAGACCTAGCATTCTCCTCTTACTGATTACAACTTAAAAGCACTCAAGAATTTGTTAATCTTTGTAATTAATAAGAAAATCCCCCCATTTACTTTCCTGCACTGCTCGAGAGTTAAATCAAGGCAAGTAACTGCTCATGTATTCCTTGTGGGATCGACTCCAACCTAGCTAGTTTATTATATTTGCACCGACTACATTATAATTCTGATTGAGGTGTAATTTTGGGTGACATCAAATTTTAGTACCTCAAGAATAAAACCCCAAACAAGTATATTGGGCTTTCTTTTCAACACATTTTGCTTTTAAGTAAACTTACAAGGTACGATCTTTAAAATACAAATGATGATCATATTCCATGGTTTCTTTTGGTTTTAATTTAATTTATTTGAGCTTAATTTGGTAGAATGTGGTTATTGGGATGAGGATTTTTGAATGTGTGCCTTGTCTCAAATGCTAAATTGTAAAATTCTTGTTTACATACACTAGTGCACACCATGTATTTGATGAAACACCCACTTGAGGTTTGTTTGCATAATTGAGTGCTGGGTGATTTAATTGGGTTAGTATGATCACAAATGGTGTGTTTAGTGATGAATTGGTGCATTGGGTTTGTTTACATGTGTTGTTATTCTATCTATTCAATCTCTCACTTTTTATGCACACCACATGTTTTTAAAATGTCAATAAGAGAAAAATACCTTATATGCTTGTAAAGGTTAATGTGAACTTTATTGTGGCATTATGTGATTATTTTGGAGCATTGCTATGAGTGTAATTTGTCTTGAATGTGGAATAATCGGTGGTATTTGGTTGAAATTATTGAGGAATGTTGCACCCATGGTAAGAGAAACATGTATGCTTACCTTTCCCTATGATAGGTTGGGTGATGACATTCTTAAGGGTGTAGGGTCATTTGTGTTTCTATTTGTGTTTTGAGTGTTTTGCGATCTAAATGGACGATATTTGAAGTTGTGAGGAAAGAATCCCATGAATTTTAATGATAATGTAGCCTTACATTCCCCTATATTTTTCTTTAATTGTTTAGGAAGAGGTAAAAGATCAAAAATGCTTTCACAATGTTATTGGCAAGAAATGAAATGATTTTGAGAAAAATAAAAAAATTATAGTTTTTTTTCTTAAAATGATCAAGGATTTTCTTGACATTTCTTTTGAATGAGACCATTAAATTTATTTTTTAGCTCTCGCTTTACAAGGATGAGTCCTTGACTCAGAGTAACTTATTAATCTCAAATTGGTTGGTAGATTAATTTTTTCTCTATGAGTACGATGGCATATGTGGTGATATTTTTAAATAATTCTTATACATATGTATCGTCTAGAACTTTCCCCGAGTGTGCTCAAAGCAAAATTCTAGACAATCTTGGTTAGGAGAATGACCTAAGGCCATTTTTGACCCATCACATATCAAAATTCCCACCATAAAATTGTTCCCTAGTTAGCCCCTTTGAGCCTTTTTTCCCATTTTTCTTTCTTTTTGTAATTATAAACTTGCTAAAACACCTAACCCTTTTAAAATATTCCTTTTGGAACTTAAAATCCTTGGATACATCAAATGATTTAAACCAATGAGATGTAGCTGAAAGCCTAAATTTGGGGGGGTTGTGTAGTTGGGAGTATAATGTAAGGGTGGTTCAAACTCTAAGTTTGGGGGCAATTAATGTGATGTTCTAAGATGATCCTAGAAAGGTGTATGTAAGATGGTCAAAGAGAAAAGAGCCATACTTAATGGTAAATTTGTATAGCATAACCCATAGAATGTAATGAGAAAAGAGGCAAATAAGGGGGCTAAGCAGCGCTTAAAGTTAGAAAATCTCTTGAACAATCTAGAGAAATGAAGACATAAAATGGTGGCTTTGAATTATTTTGTAAATGCTAAAAAAATTATAGCGAAATGTGAGAAATGATTTGAAGGAGAATAAGGTGGATAGTTTTACAATTTTTGGGTAGAAGGGGTTGAGGAATTGCATTGAAGAGGGTATTTTAGTCACTTGATCCATGTATATTCCTTCCCTCACATTAAACCTTCATCTTGACCCACAATACCATGGTTATTATAAACTAGGTAAGTTTACATTAGTGGTGAAAACCACAAAGGGCAAGCCTATGGTTTTACTCATTGTACTTGAATTTCTTTGAGAAAGTAAGTGTAAATTCTTTCATTATTTGAGATCCTTTAGAAATTTCAATGTTTTTTGTGTGTGTGGAACTAATTATTTCTTGTGAGAGACATCGATACTTTGGGTTAGAGGGTGAAGTATTACTCACGATTTGGGTAGATGGATAATTAAGTTGCATTGTCAAGATTAAGACAATCTTTGAAGATTTTGTGTATCCTCTTAAGATGCTTTGTTTATTTGGATGGTTCATGTGATACAAACTTGTATCCTTGCTTCATAAAGATGTTCTTATTGAAAAATATTGGTTCAGTTGTTGCCATGACATGTTTGAAAGTCTTTATAGAGCTTTGTTAGCTTGTTCCTTTAGTATAGCTTTCTTTTGGGTGGATTTGAGTTGAATACCCTATCTTATTAATTGTTCTTAGTTGCTTGAGGACAAGTATTAGTTTAAGTTTGGGTGTGTTGATAAACTATTAATTTTAAGGATTTTCTAGCACCTTTTAAGTCTAAATTACCATGCTTTTCCATTAATTTTATGTCAATCTCTTATTTATTGCTCATTTATGTAGAAAAATATGAAAAGGGAAGATAAGCAAGTCATTAGAGTAAAAAAGAGGTTAAATGTGAAAGAAAATAGTCAAATACAAGAAATCAAGCCTAAGAATTGACCCTTAGTTACCGCGATCGCGGCCTAGCATCACGATCGCGACTAGTCAATAAGTCAACCAAAGGGCGATCATGATATAATATCGTGACCGCAAACGCAGTGAAGAGGTGGCAATCACTGTAAAGTGTAAAAGTTTTAAGGGATAATATTTGGAAATATGGAATTGGGGCTCAAATAAGGGTTTTTAGCTCATTTTTCGCCATCCATTATTAATCTTTCATTATCAAATTAGCTTAGTTGTAGGGTTTTGTTTTCGTTGGAGCTTGGAGGTTAAATTCGTACTAATTTGATACAAGAATCAATTAGAGGAACTCCAAAGTGTAGATTTGGCATCAACCATTGAAGATTCAGTGGATTTAAAGTGTGGTTTTCCCTCTCATTAATTTTAATGAATAACTTCGATGGAAATATTGGTATATTTGTGTTTATTATCTTTATAATTTGCTAGAACTACTTCTTGGGATTATGTTTGAGTAGGGTACAAGTGTGTGGATATTGATTGTTAGCTCCAATTCTTGGTTAATGCTGATGGGTTTCACAATTGTTTGAATCCAAAATGGATATGTAGGTGAGAACCTAAATTTACACTAAAATTCCAACATCATCCATCCTTCAAGATCCAACATCATCCTTAAAAAGGGATGTAGGTGACATAAACATTTGTGAATATAATTTAGATAGTAGTTATTCCAGTTTTGTTTTCTGAGAAATAAGGATAAAATGTGGAATTGCTATCTCTTGAACATCATCCTAGAAATATGGATGTTAAATTGAGGCTTTTGGTTTGATTAGAATGTCAATATTCATGAGGTATTTGAATGAATACACGTGTGATATTTTGGCAATTTGTTGAGAGACTAATACCGAAACCCCAAACCTAGCGTACCCACTGACACATTAATTAAAATTGGATGTTATCTTTCATATATTCTCTCACACTAGTTTTCTCCTAGGAAAACATAATCCCAAGATTCATTCCTAATTGATTACACTCTAGTTATTCTTATTCTCGAATTAGTCCTTTAGAAGCCCAAGAATTGTCTTACACTTTTGAAAACATCCAAAATCCCCAAAAATATTTGTATAGAATGTTTTAATTTAGCGACATATTAGTTCTTGTGGATTCGACCCTGATTCAAAGTTGGGTAATTATATTGACAACGACTGCCTTTCACTTAAATTGACGCGTAAGTTGAGCGTTATCAAGAGCCTAGCATACTATCACGAGTATCATGTCTGAACTTAGGCACTAGAGCTCTAGTAGAATATAGGGCTGGGGCTGAAGATTTCTATCAGAATACAGAACGATTCCCACAATCTGACCTCGACTGAAGAAATTGAAGCTACTAGTTCTTGCCCTCCTAGTTTCCCTTTCCCTTTCCTTGATCTTCTCATCTTTAATCTTTTGTGAATGAATCATTAACCTGTAGACATTAATCTTCTTATTTAACATGGTCGTTCTACACTCCATAACCAAATTCTTATAAACATCATACACAAACGTACTCATTCGGGCCCTAGAATAAACCAATATAGTTAAAGCATACCCTTTCAGTTGAGTAAACTTGTGTGAATACTCCTTAACACTTATGCTTCCCTACTTCATGTTGATGACCTCCTGCACGTTAGCTTCTCTTAACTCAACTAGAAAGAACATGTCAAGAAATGCAGTAGAAAAGTCATCCCACTCTACTGGCCCTGTATCTACACCTCTATCTTCTTTCTACTGCTTAAACCAAGTATGATCTACCCCTTGCAGTTGAAAGTAGCAAAATCAGAACTTTCACTCAAAGTGACACCCATAATGTCCATCACTTTTTGAACATTGTCTAAGAACTCCTGTGGATCCTACTCCGACTTAGACCCAAAGAATGCAAGAAGATTCATTCAAGTGAAATCCAAGATTATAGATGCTACTGTATTCACTATTAGGTTAGCTAGGACAATAGCCTGCTATTTTTTATGAGTAGTGATAGATTTGGCAAGTATGGTAAAAACAGTAATAAACTCAGCATGTGAAGTCTCCTCATTCAAAGGGTTTTTGAGAACTTACGGTGGTTCCTGTTGGTTCCTATTTCTTCATTTGTTTGTTATCTAAGGAGGAATTTTCTATAAACATATAAAGGAAGAGTTATAACAAGAATTTTAAAAGAGCTCACACATTATCGCACAATATGAATCATGAAACAAGTGAGACTTTCCTGAAATACTTTGTAGCCTCTTGCCCATCAGTGTGGCGCGCTTCACACCTATGAGCAAGACTTTACTTTACTTTAATCCACCCTAGGACACTTTAAGGCAACTTCTTTGATATAAAGTTCTTCACAATCCAAAACTACCCCTAGTCGTAATACGATGCCTAAAGTCACAAGTGACCCCAAGCTAACACATGGACTGGCATGCATTAAAATATTGAATGAAGGAACAAAAATTGGAAGGAAGCTAACTAAAATAACTTGTGGAAACCATAATAATGTAAAATTGAATACCTAATAAAACTATAAATAGAACAAAGAACTATTTGACAACTAATCATTCTGAAAATCTAACCATCTGTCTAAAAGCCCCTACTCATAATGAGTTATTAGGACAAGCCTCCCACTAACTCTAACTGATTGAAACTAAAATAAATTGAAAAGAAAATAAAGAATAGATAACTAGTCCTTGAATAATAAGGACTCACCAAAATTTGATGTTGAATGTAGTGTGGGAATGCGCTATGTGCGATCTAGGAATAGAGCGTGCAAACGTATATTATGAGACAATATAATGTTGGAAAGTATGTAACCAGTGCTTTGAATGTACTGAGTATGTGAGATGGAAAAATACCTAACATAAACTGAACATGAATGCATGAACATGTAAACTAAACTCAAAACCCACTATAAACATGTGCTAGATAAAACTAAATACTGAATAATTAAATATTTGAGTACTTGGTCAAGTAAATCTGAACTAAACATAAACTACAAATCAACAGAGGACTATGGGAGCTAACAATAACCGACATACCCCTAACTAACAAAAACTAGGGTCTAACTTATAACCCCAATTGGAAGAGTGCTAGTACCTTGCCAAGGGTACCAACATTGGCTTGTGTGGATCTACTAAATTAATGTCCCAAAGGACTAGGGTGCTAGTACTCAACTGGTGGTTGACCCCTCATAAACTATGGTAGTGCTAAGTACTTGAACTTAGGTACTTCTAAAAAAGGTCTAAGTCCTCAACTGGAAGGTGAACCTTCATCCCTGCGTTCACTCAGTGCTAAGTGCCATTCCAAATTGAGTGACACTAAAAATAGATAAATATATATATATATATATATGCATATATATATATATATATGCTCAATATAGTGAACTCCTTAAAATAGTTGCATATGTATAATCTAAAATGCTCAAAAAATGTCAACTGCTACGACATTAAATCCTAGGTTTTGGATATGCATAACCCACCAGCTTTGTCTAATGTAACTGAACATGATAATATTTTAAATTTGATCAAAGTAGAGAATTTTACAAAACATATTGCAAACTTAATAATTAATCAATAATAATAAAATTTATGATAGTGAGTATGGGAAGATGCAAATCCTGTGGGAAAATATATGCTTATGATTTCTTTACAAAAATAAATTGAGGGAATTAAGAAAAATCATATTTTATTGGAGCTTAATTCATAGAAGGAAGTTAAACTTGAGGATTTAAAAGTGTTTGGGATTCAATGGATGGAAGAAACCCATTGATGGATTCCCACATACCCGGAGTGGAAACCTTGGAGAAATGCTTAGAGTTGAACATGATATGGAGAAACCCTAGCTTGCTTTTAAAGATGAGAGAATCTTTTATTTTTGTTTAAGTGTAGAATTATTCTTAGTTTATAAGGGGTTAGGGTAAAATTAACCCCTAATAATTGATTTTTCAGTGACAAAACAACGTGGGTTTGGGATTAAAGAATGGGAAAAGACTTAATTCCCCTTTTAAATCATTTAGGAATTTTTGTAAGCAATCTTCACAACTCGAGTAACTACTAATTACGACTGGTCACGAGTCGTGGTCTGAGTTCTGACATGAGGTCCTATGTTTTGAGTCCTTTTGGCTATGGCAACGTCTCCTCTCCTAATGACTCATTAGGTTTGATCATGGGTCATTAGAAGAAGTCATAGTCATATACTTGATTTTTAGCTTTCTTTCTATTGTGACAATGGGTCCATCTAATGACTTATTAGGACCGATAGTGATTCGTATGCTGGAATTATTATCATTGGGCTAAAATATGGGATAACTATTGTTATGGCAATGAATCCACACGGTGACTCATTATGAAAAATAACAGATCATTGCTAGAGTTTCTGCCACACACTATTGACATACCCACAAGAAATTTTCCATAACTTCTTACCACGATATCGGATTAAAGCAAGACTAGTGGTATTTAGAAGCTAAATCAATAACCTATCATTTGATGGATCTAGAGCTTGAACATTTAGGGTATTATAGGGCTTCTAAGCCCAGAAGTATGTGCTTATTTATAATACATCAATCAAATAATCGATTGGAATCTTATATGATATCTTAGAAAAAATGAATAAATTCATCTTTCTAGTGGACATTGTGATCTTTGATTGTGATAGTGATTTAAGTTTCCCATCATCTTATGTATGACCTTTCCTGGCTACTGCAGGGTATTGGTTGATATGAAAAGTGAAGATCTAGAGTTCCTGGTAAATAATGAGGAGGTCACTTTCAACATGTGCAAGTAGATTTAATAATTGAGTGAGTTACAAGTCATCTTAGTGATAGACTCCATTAATGAGGTAGTGGGTTGTAAGTAGGAGATTGAATTTATTGTTTAATCTCTAGCTATAGTTTTATAAAAATACAATAGAGCAAAGATTGAGGACTGTGATGAGGTAGAGTATGCTTTAACTTGATTAGGGTCCTATTTTCACAACCCCAAGAATCTTGATCTTGACTTGTAAAATTTTATATTGAAGAACCACCGATATTGGAGATTAAGGATCCTTCCTCTTATTTTTATATGTTTTCTAAAGGGATAATGATACATTCTTGAGATTACTGTCTCCAGTCTATATGAGTGACAAGTTTAAGCCTTGGTGTCTATTTTGAAAAGTTTTATTTGGGAAATTAGATTGACCATTGCAGATATTATTAAGGTTCCTCTCAGTATCTGTACACATACAATCTAATTGGAGGTCTAATATTGCCTCTCGGTATTAGTACCATACAATATAATTGGATCTCTAATATTGTCCTATTGTGCATTAATAAAGATTAAACCCACCTATGCAAGATGTTATGAAGAAGGAACTAATTAAATAGTTGGGTGCAGGTGTGGTGTATCAAATCTCTTATAGTAAATGGGTAAGTCTATTTAAATATGTGCCTATAAAAAGGTGTCACCATAGTTCCCCATGATAAAAAAATCATCCTACTAGGACCCATCACGAATGGCAGGTGTGTATAGACAATATAAATTTGAATGTATGAACCAAAGAAGATCATTTCCTAATGTCATTCAAGGAGTAAATGTTTGTCTAATTTTAGGTTAGGGTTTGCATTGTTACCTTGATAGTTACCAGGGTCTAACCAAATCTAAATTGCACCCTATAACCAATAAAGACTACCTGTACTTATCCATATGGGACCTTTTCTTTCAAGAGAATGCCATTTAGAATATGTAATGCTCTAGCTACTTTCCGAATATTTGTGTCTCCTATATTATCTGATATGGTTGAGGACACTATTGAAATGTTTATTGATGATTTTTTTATGGTGGACAACACTTTTAAGGATTTTTTTGCTTAATTAAGTGATGTGTTCAAATAATGTAAAGAAATAAACCTCGTGCTTGATTGGAAAAATGTCACTTCATGGTAAAATAAGGTATAGTAATTTTCTAAAAAAATCATAACAAAGGGGATCCAAGTGAATCAAGAAACAGTGATGTGATTTCAAAGTTGTCATATCCTATATCTATAAAGGGAGTTTGGAGTTTTCTTGGGCCTGTCAAGTTTTAAGGGACTTATATAAAGGGTTTTCCCAAAATTACATATCATTTTTGTAAGCTTCTCGATAAAGAGTCTAAGTTCAATTTCAATTGTAATTGTTTAAAAGTTTCAAATTATTTGCATGAAAAGCTCACGACTGCCCAAATTATTGTAGAACCCAATTGGTCCCAACCATTTGAGTTAATGTGTAATGAAGTAGTGTTGTTTTTGGGGTTGTGCTTGGTTAAAAGAAGAAATAAATATTCCAATTGGTGTGCACAACTCTAGTAAGACATTGGATGAGGCCCGATGAAACTTTATAGTCATAGAGAAAGAGATCTTAGTGGTGTTGTACGCCATTTAGAAGTTTTGGGCTTGCCTTTTACGAAAGAAAGTGGTGGTTCACATGAACCATGTTGGTACTATATTCTTAATGGCTAAGAAGGATGCAAAATAGATGTTTATCTAGTGGATTTTGTTATTCTAAGAGTTTTATTTTGAAGTTAAATATAGAAAGGGTTGTGAAAATCAAGTAGCCGACCACACTTCTTGTCTTGAGTTTAACAAGAAAATTTGGAGGAAGTGGACATAGTGAGTCATTCCTGATGAGCATTTTATTGCAATTTCAGAAGGTATAGTCCCTTGGTACTCAGATTTGGAAAACTACATTGTGTGTGAAATCGTACCGAAAGACCTCACTTCACACTAATGTAATATTTCTCCATAAAGTGTGTTCATATTATTAAGATGAGTGTTATTTATTCACGATATATATGGATAATGTAATTCAAATATGTGTGTTTGAATTTGATATGAAACTAATAATTAAGGCATATCATTCATCATCAAAATAGGTCATCATGGTGGCATAAGAACCACAAAAGTTCTCCAAAGTGCTTTTTATTGGGCCATGTTATATCAAGACACCAATGAATTAGTTTAATCATTTGACCAATGTCAAAGGCAAGGTAAATTTATAGAAAACATATATTTCTCTTGATACCAATGAAAGAGGTAGAGTTGTTTGATGTTTTGGGGAATTGACTATATAGGATCATTTGTGATATTTTATATGAGTAAGTACATCTTTGTAGGTATTGATTATGTACCAAAATGGGTGGATGTTATAGCATTGTCAAATAATAAATGTAGGAGGGTCATCCACCTCTTGTAATAGTACATATTCTCACGGTTTAAGATCTCTATAACACCATTAGTAATGGAGGTTTTATTTTTTGTACTACAGTTTCTAGGGCTTTGATAGATAAATATCGAGTAAAGCATAAGGTGGTGACAACTTACCATCCCAAGGCTAATAGTTAAGTGGAATATTTTAATTAGAAAATCAAAGGAATGTTGACAAAAATTGTGAATAGAAACTAATAAAATTGGGATAGAAAGTTAGATAATATCTTAACGGCATATAAAACTACCTTTAAGACTTCTATTGGAATGTCTCTATACCAATTGGTGTTTGGGAAAGCATAAAAACTATCTATTGAATTGGAATATCAGTCTGTTTGGACCTCAAACATGAATATGCACTGGATGATATGTCAAATTCTAGGATGAAACAAGTACATGACATTAATGAGTTTCAACTATTACATATTAAAGTTCTGTACTCTACAAATAGTGAATGAACAAATGACATGATGACAAAATTTTAAAAAGAGAATTCATAGTTGGTGATATAGTTTTGTTATTTAACTCGAGGTTTTGATTGATCTCAAGAAACTTGAAATCCAAATTGTGGGGACCATTCAGAGTGGTACAATATTTTCATGATGGAACCATTGAATTGAGAGGGAAGGATAGTCCTAAGTTAAAATTAAATGGACAGCATTTGAAGAACTAATTTGGAGTTGCCCTATAATTTTCTAAGATTGAGGTTCCTCTCCTTGATGATGTTTGATAAACACTATATCGACGTCATTCCACTACTTTAGTTAAGGTTCTTATGGGATTCAACCCAAGTTTTATGTTTTATTTTATGTTATTTTGCTGATTTTTTTTATTAACAAGATTTTTCATTAATCAAAAAGTGAGTCATTACATAGTCGGGTAGAAGCTGACCATCTAACACCTTAGTTTTCATTCTATGGACTATTCATGTTATCTATACATCTACTATCTAAAATAGCCATAATCTATTTACAGTAAGTATCAATTCTACTTCTCCGAAGGAAAATGATTCAGCAATTACAACTTGTACCACCAAAAATTATTATTTCCTTCTTGAATGTGCAGGTGCATATCTATGTTTTAGTTACTTTAGTTCTACCATTCTGGAATCTCATCGTGTTTCTACATTTCCAAATGTCGTATACAACTATTGAAAATACACTACAGATTATCTCAACGGCTGGGCTTTCTTTCTTACTATCTTGCATATCCATTTTACCTCTTGATGCCATGTACCTGTTATTCTGTTTGATCTCATCCATATGAGTAGTCTAGTCCATATCTTTTTTCTATAAGGACATCTTAAGAATAGGTGGTGTAGTGTTTCTTCCTCTTGATCACAAAAAGCATAACTCATAGGAACTAGTACCCCATCTTCTGAAGTTAATCAACTATAGATAATCTTTCTTGTATTGTGAGCCACAAATGTAATTTGTATCTAGGATTCACCCTTTGTAGTGTCATGTTCTTACATACCACCCTTGGAAGTTGAGGCTGGAGTGCTATATAAGCTTTCTTAATCTTGAATTTTTTACCTTGTACTAGGTTTATCAAGGTCTAATCTATACTCCCTTAGTAGAATTGTTGTAACATGATGAATTTACCACTATCTATGATCTTCTACACCACCCAAGCTGATTTCTTGGGGCTTTTCAGGTCCTCAAGCTTGGTATTCTTTATGTAGTAGTAGTGTACCCATCAAATCCATAGTGCATCTTTTATGACCTCCTGCTGATTTTGGGTAGCAAAGTCTTTCCCATGCGACCAGTGCTTTATTTGATAATTCACTGTGTCTTGTCCAAAGAAATGATCGGCATACTGCTTCCAACATCTTTATTATCTTTTTAGGAAGCACAAAAATTTGAGCCCAGTAACTTTACATGCATTTTGCTGATGTTTATTGTGTCCTTCAGGTGTGTTAAAAGAATAGGTTGGTGAAATTTGTAAAAGGAAGTACATGTGCAAAAATTTGGCCGACCATCCACTTCTGTGTATTGCATCTTTTCACCAATACATATCACACAAGAAGTTTGCCAAAGTTGATAGGATACTATAATCTAAGGGCTAAGATTGTGCACACTCTGGCATAATGCATTGCAACTTTTTGTATCACCTAATTACACTACACAATGGAATAGTGGATCCTATCATTGCTAAAATAATAGCATGGTTTCATTGTTTCATAACTAGTTGTGCGAGCAACCACATACTTATGAAATATTGATCGAGCTCGCACAACTAAGGGGTTAGTGAGTAAGTATATTATGAAAGAAAAGATGAGACTTCTTAATTTTTAATTTTTTAAAGAATTCACCTTATTTTATAATCAACTAAATGATTTCCCTCATTATCTTCATCCCTCAAAATCCTTATTGCACTACTATTAGCTTATTCTCTCTATCACAATCACACATGTACACATAATAGAATTAAGGTTTCATTGTGTCAGCCGTCAATTAATTTATTTTGTGGTAATCTCACTAGTAACTTCTTTTGGTTTGTATTATAAACTTTCATTAAAGTAATGGATTGAGTTTTTATTATGTTATTGCACTCAAAATAGAGAAATCCTTTTTTTCTTTGTATTGGCTCCCACCATTAAAATTACCTTTATGCATAAAAACGATTCATAATTTTCTCAAATTGATGTGGTTGTTCCATTGTTTTTCATGTGTACTAGGTTGATCATTGATTATGAAGTAGTTATGGTTTGGGATCTAAGGTTTCCAAAGATTGAAAATTGAGTTATGGGTTAGTCTAGTTGTGTTTGTATATGCTAGATACTATCATAGGAAAGTCAGACTACCATTATTTATGCTTAATTAGACATGAAAATTATGTCAGTCACTTGAAATCTCATGAGTTTAAATTTGGTGCTGAGTTGGGGAAGAAGATGACGAGATTTGCAATGAGTCTAATCCCTTATGTGATACGCGTTATATAGATGTGATACAAACGAGAGTACCCTAAGATCACGTAAGGTCATAATGTATCTGTGGTGTGAAAAGTTGAGTTTTGCAACCTCCATCAGGCTGCATAACTTAGATGTGATTCACACAACTACACATTAAAATCGCAAAACTTTTGAGCTTTTCTTAAAGTCTCAAACTATCAACTTTTTCCATATGTATGTATGCTCGCATAACCTTGGTGTAATATCATAGTAATAATACGAGCCCAATATGTATTTTGTGTTTTTTCATCCCAACCCTTGCCTTTCTTTTCTAACCCTACAAATAGATTTTAGTTGTTTTTTTTTATAGAATAACCCCTAAAGAATATTTTTCCTCCAACCAAATCTCCTAAGTCTAAGGAAACAAAAACCAAAGCTACTCCTACCAAAGGAATTGTCACAGCCTAACTTAGGGATACAACTGGCTCTTAATTCCAACCTAGAAACACATCGACCCATGTTGGACAACTATTCTACTAGCATAATACCTATCAAAAAAGTAAGAAAACACATAACTATATCTTGAATAAAAAATAAGCCATCGGACAATAAGTCCCCTTCTAAAATAATGTATGATAAACTAAACTAATCCCAGAAATTCATATAGAACAAAAGCTAAATACTATGTGGCTATTAAGGAAACTATGTTGTCTATAATTATGTAGCACTAGGAGGCCAACAAGGCCACCATTATGTAAATAAAATTAACACATATACAGATATAATATCAAGGCCAACATGCCACTATACTTAAAGGATTGAATAACGTGGCCAATATGGCCAATAACACATATTTATATAACCCAATGCCTTGAAAGCCTTAAAGAGTAATAAAACTATGTTGTCTATCATCATGTTATGTAAGCTCAATATGTATTTTGTGTTCTTACATTCCACCAATGCCTTTCATCGCTAACCCTATAAATGCGTCTTAGTTGTTTATTTCTACAGAATAGGCCCTAATGAAGACTACTCCTTTATCTAATGCTCATTCAACCAAAGTTCCTAAGTGTAAGTGTAATGACTTAAAAATTTTGATGTAATAGGTGAAATATGTGTTTTTGTGTTTTTGGACTATTTTACCCCTTTTCATAGTTATATTATGGTATTTCTGGGGTGTGGGAGTAATTAGTATGATTCCTGATATATTTTGGTGTCATTTATATTATATTGTGCTTTTTGGTAGCTTCGAGAGCTTTATTATAGATTTCAATGGTTACCTTTTGATCCATGTGATGGATGGATAAACAGACTATGCCAATAGATCTAAAATATAGATTTATGGAGGTAACATATTTTGTCAGGCTTTACAACTCTTAGGTCTCTTTTTGACCCTCGGTTTGGCATATCGTGATTTTGGGTTTTGGAGACCAACTTTGTGAAAATGATGTCTTTGCAAAAATTTGATATCGCCATTAAGTCCGAAGCATATAATTTAGTGTGGTTATATAGTTCATTTTCTAATATCATATTCCAAATGAATCCCTAGGCCTTGGCAAAAACTTGGAAAGTTTTCAAGTTTCCAATTGATATCTGGTGCATTGGAGATCTCCAGTCCTGGCTGCGATTATGACTGGTGAGATCTTCATGCCCTGGAGTGATCACGAATGGTCTAAACAAGCTAAGGATAGTGCGATCACACACCTCTGGTCATAATAACGACAGCCAAGCACCTCGCTTGGCTATAAATTTTTGGGCATAATTCATCTTGCCTCTTGAGATATGAAACTTAAAATAGTGTGAGGGCTAAAGTCAAGCTTATGGGTTATTGGAAAGCTAGATTAACATCAATTTCGTGATTCTCTTATGGAATTAAGGCAAGAATTCACCTTTTTCTTAGTTGAATTTCTTGATTAATTTCTTAAAAGCCCAAAACCTTAGGTCTTGATATCTAAACCCCAATTTCACTCCTTTTCAGTTGAATATTTTTCCTAATCCTAAAATTACTTATTTTTCCTAGATCTAACCTTATAAACTACTTTGATCCTTGATTTTAAAATGGAATTTAAAGGTTTTACCTGATAAAGTTTTAAAATATTTTTTTCTTTTATTTGAACCTCATTTTTAAGTTGATTGGACTTGACTTTCTAGCTATAGATTCCAAAAAATATGATAAACATATTTTTGAAATAAAGTTATGATTTTTTCTTCTTTTTTAGGGAACCATTTTTGGGGTCCATTTTGACCCCGAACTAAAGGTAGATCATATTGGTTTTGTTGGCTTTATTTTGATGCAAAGATTCTATATTTCCTGGTTTTAGTTAATTTTAGGACTATTAGTATTAAGTATGGTTGTGGGTTGATGTGCTGCGGACTGGTTTTTGTCCTTGAGGTAGGTTATGGCTTAACTCTTTCACACTGGTTGAGTTGTTATTTGTATATGAAACACATGTTAAAGGGAAGGGAACTAATCATGAATTTGACTATCTTACTATGTTGTGCCTATGTGGAGGCCTGTATGTGATGTAAATATTTGTTTTGAAATACTATCTGATATGTGTTACCGTGTAGGGTCCTGTGTAATGTTGATAATCAAAATACATGTGAATAATTGTATTTTGATGTTGAGAAGCCTATTGTGGTATTGTGTTGTTATCATAGTTTATTTGGTATATAAATCGTGTGGAATTTCATGGATGGTAGAAATAATGAGTGGATATTGGATTACATGGTTATGGAATATTTCATTCTCATTCATAAAATATTGGTACCACCATGGAAACATTTGAGAAATACTAGAAACACCTTTTTAAAACCCTTCACGAGGGATATGTTGGGAAGGAGATATTTTGACATCTTATAAAACCCTCCTTGAGGGATGTGATGGGGAGGAGATATGATATATGGATTGTATATGGGTTGAGGAACCCCCCCATGGATCCTATGTCGAGTGGCTTGACTCCATAGGTGTATATGGAGGTTGTGTGATAACCTTATGCATCATCATCATCATCATCATTCTTATTGTGTTTAATTTATTTTATTTGTGATGTTATTGTTCTTCTACTTTGACTTATTACCTATCTAATTGTTCATCTTCTTATACTTGTACACAATGATCTTATATGTATATAGTCCTTCTGAAACAGCCTAGTTTTTGGCCTTTAGAAAATTCTTGAGCTTTGAGCATGCTGTTCAATTAACAACTTATCATACGAGTCATATACTATGGGTAGGAGTTAGGTGACCCAAATAATTAGATTTCTAATGGATTGTGGTTGGGGTTCGATTATGGTTATAGTTTGGTAGTAGGAGTCATTAAGGGTGGTGATGAGTCGTTAGGATAATCCTTAATAAAACTAGAAACTTAGTGATTTGACTTAACTCTGAGTACGAGTGGATCACTAAGAGCTGTGAGGATAGGCTACGAGTAGTAGGGTTAAGTCTTATGTAGTCCGGTGTCCAATACATTGGTTTCTATCTTAGATATGACTAGAACAAGTGATTCATATGGTCAAGTCATGTATGGGGTCAGGGGGTCATATGGTGGACTATGTATGGGTGTTCAACTCACTGTCTTTATTGCAACTCAAGCATATGAGTCGTATGTTGTGGTCACGAGTCAAAGGGTCATCGCATAACCACCTGCGATTCTTTTTAGAATTTTAAGCGGAGGTACTTTAGACATTTCCCACTCAAAAACCTTATGACCCCACGTCCCTACAACACTATTTGGTCATTCATTCCACACTTAAGAAAATTAAACATCCTCTTTACTCTCTCAAAATCCTCTCAAGCAAAATTTACTAGGGTTTCTCCAAAGTGGTCATCTAAGGTCTTAAAGATCAATTTCTCTCCATAAATCTTTGTAATTCATGCATGTAACTCTTCCCTCATTGTTAGTTTAATAAAATCATATGTTTAAACCATTGTTCATGAAATATTAATGGTGGTTTTGAAATCAAGGTTGAGGGGTTTGAATACATATTATTGAATATTGTTTTCTATGGTTTAAATTATGTTTATGCATATTTTAATTATGGTTTTACACATGTTGGTGCATGGGAATGGTGATTTAATGAAGGGGTCATGGTTAAACCCGCATAATTTGATGAGTTTGGCTTTGATAATGGCATTCTCTCAACCTGTTAGTAAAATTATCAATGAGAACGATTTTGTCACATAGTTTAATTATTCTTGGAGTCCTTTCACTGCATAAATGGTTAAGAAAATAATAATTGGTTTTGGTTGGTTTCATATGGATTTAGATTGGCCTTGCTGGACATGGTTTAATTTTAAATAGTTTTGGTTAATTGGAAACGATAGGGTCTAATTTGGTCTAATGGTCTATATGGCATGAGGTAATAGACTTGTAAGATATAATTTTTGTATAATGATACCAATGGTTAATTCCTAATAAAAAAACTTCTTGTTAAATAGTTTGGACTATGTAAATGATTTAATATGGGCTTAAAGGGGTCTTAGTAGCAAAGCTGTGGAAGGTGTGTTTTTGGGGGAACCGATACTAAAAAATCACATTTGCTGATGTGAGAAAGGTCTTGGTGACCATGTGCATGATATCACACTTTATATTTTAAGATATACTAGCCATCTCAGGTTTTGTTCTCTGAGCGTGTGGCTAACACGCACTGGGACCGTATCAGCAGGAGAAGCTAAACCTATATAGTTCATAGAAGGTTTTAGGACGGCCAAGCTACACAACCCAGGTTAAGGATTTAAATTCATGCTAAACCTCATTCCATATCCCTCCATGATATATATATGAGTTTGTGATTCCGTATAGTTATTAACTTGGTTTTGAAATTATGGCATTATCTTATCATGATCCCTGCATTAAATACTAGCGTTCACTCTATTAGACGTCTACGAGCGTTGTATCCCCACATGATGTAGGAACCAGCCATACTGCCATTTCTCTATCTCTGTGACTTTAATCTGTGTATAGCTTTGTCTCAGATTGAAATAGTGAGATTTTATACTTCAGGAAACCCCATTTCATGTTATGGACTTCTTTGTGTCATTTTTATTTATTTGGTTATGGTTTTGTCTATGGTTGGGGGTATGTCCCAACTGAATGTTCTTTGATTCTAGTTAGAGGCTTTGTCAATCTACTATAGGCATAAGCAGTGTCAATGTTAGTGATAGCCTTGATATTGGTATTAGCATTGGGATTGGTATTGGTTAGAGTTTTGGCTATGGTTGTTTGGTCATTGTTATAAATATAATTTTTAATCTTTAGATTATTATTGCATTATCCTATTATATGTTAAAAATTCATCCGACATGGGGTGTTGGGTGGTTAACAGTGGGGTATTTAGGGTGGTCTTCAGAGCCCTGGGTTCATGGTCAACTGGGTGTCTAAAAAAGTTTTGTCGAGTATAGACTTTTTTAAAGGTGTGTAGCACGCCACACTCATAAGGGAGATGATACAAGGCATTTAATAATATTTCTTTTTCTTGTGTTCTATTTTCAAAATATAGAGTCTAAGGTCCTAAAATCTTCTCTAATACTTTTTTGTTTTCTTTTCAGATCATGATTCCAGATGATCTGAAGTTCACGGAAACTCTTATATCCCACTCGAGGACAATGTTGATGGGACTCGTCCTGTTTGTGCTGTCTAGACTCAATCTAGGGGCCTAGTTCCTGATTTTTCTCCTGTAGTTTCACCAATCCCATTCAGTCCTTCTTGAACTCCTCGGGCTGAGGAGAGGAATGTTGAATTTCATTAGTTTATTCATATGTTGGCATAGTTTGTAGCTTCTTAGATCGAGCATGGCGCTTTTATTACTCCATCTTTTGAGGCCATAAGGGTTGGCCAGCTTATAAGGTTAAATCCTCCAACCTTTATTGGTATTAAGGTTGAGGAGGATCCTTAAGATTTTATTGATGAGATGGAAAATATCTTCTGTGTTATGCATGCTACTAATATATAGGGTGTGGAATTTGCTGCCTACCAATTAAAAGATGTAGCCTACCAATTGTAGAGAATGGGAATAGTCTAGGGGTGGTGATACTGAGTCAGTGTTGTGGGATTATTTTTCTAGTGTATTTCTAGACCGTTTCTTTTCTCAGGAGCTGAGGGAAGCGAAGGAAGAATAGTTTGTTAACCTGAAGCAAGGATTAATGTCAGTGAAGAGTTTGTTTCTAGCATGAAGGCTAGAATGAGGAAGTTTTCTTTTAGGTTATCATAAGGCTTGATTTTAGAGAGTAAGGATTCCTTGTTGACCAAGGACATGGACATCTCCAGGTGATTTTTGTACATGTAGTAGGTTGAGGAAGAAAAGATAAAGAAGGCAGACATAGGGGAAAGGCAAAGTTAGAAGTTTTGATTTTCTGAGCAGGGTGGTAGACAACATCAAAGTGGTAGGGATGGTGAAAAGTGGAAAAGAAAAGTGGGACAATTTGGGGTTTAATTTGATGGCATGTTGTCTCTACAAAAAGTCATTTGGTAATGGGTATTTTTATGGTGGTAACAATTATAGGGCATAGGGTGGCCAATCTCAGGCTAATAATGCCTAATCGGCTCCATCCTATCCTTCCTATAGATTTTTTTATCGGTTGCATTGGGGTAACTGTGATGAAGTAAAGAAAAGTGTTTCACCTATGGTCAGCTAGGGCACACGATTAGGAACTGTCCTATTGGCAAGCTTGCTTCTAAGACAAATCAAGGTTTATGTTACCTCTTCATCAACTCTGGCACCAAAGGGTGCACCATCTGACTCTGACACTGGTCAAAACCGACTATATGCTCTCACTACTAGTCAGGAATCCAAGGCATCACCTGATGTCATTAGTGGTATGTTGAAACTCTTTTCCTATGATGTGTACTATTTCCCTAATTCGAGGTCCACTATATCATATGTGACCCTATTTGTGGTTGTGCATTTTCGTTTCAATCCTGAGTATATTTCAGACCTTTTTTCTTTTTCCACCTCGTGGGTGACTCTATGGTGGCTAGAAGAGTCTATAGGGGTTGTGTGGTATTTATGGGTGGTTGGAAAACTTTGGTGGATCTGTTTGAATTAGATATGGTTGATTTCAATGTCATATTGGGGATGGATTAGTTGCACTCATGCTATGCTTCTCTAGACTATTAGACCCTTAACTTTATCTTTAAATTCCCTAATAAGTCGTTAATTAGTAGGAGGGTGGTTCCCTAACTCCTAAGAGGAGGTACATATCATATCTTAGAGCTCGGAGATTAATTTCCAAGGGGGTTCTCTATCATATGGTCTGAGTTAAAGATTCTAACTTAAAGGGTCTTTCTTTACATTAGGTCTTAATGGTGAATGAATTTCCTGAGGCCTTCCTTGATGACCTTCCTGGTGTTCTTCCTAATAGGGAGATTGATTTTAGGATTGATCTCTGGACACTCGTCCTATTTTTATTCCCCCATACAAAATTGCTCTAGTTGTGTTATAGGAACTTAAGGAGCAACTAAAGAATCTTTTAGACAAGGGTTTTATCTATCTTAGTGGGCTTTTGCAGGGTACCGATGCTATTTATGCATAAGAATGATGGTTCCCTTCGGATGCGTATTGATTACTGACAGTTGAATAACGTCACAGTAAATAATAAGTACCCTCTTCCAAGGATAGATGATTTGTTTGATCAGCTTCAGAGTGCTAAGTTTTTCTCCAAGATTGATCTTTGGTCTAGATATCATCAGCTAAAGATTAGAGATATGGAATTCCTAAGACTGCCTTCCATACACGATATGGTCATTTTAAGTTTTAGGTTATGTCTTTCGGGTTGACTAATGCTCCGATAGCATTCATGGACTTAATGAATAGGGTTTTTCATCAATTTCTAGATTAGTTCATCATTGTGTTCATAAATAATATTTTGGTGTACTCTAAGAGTGATGTGGATCAAGTCAATCACCTCTGCATTAGATTGCAGTCCCTGAAGGAGCAACAGTTGTATACCAAGATTTTTAAATATGAATTTTTATTGAATGTTGTCACTTTTCTAGGTCATATCAGTTCTAGTGAAGGGATCATGGTGGATCAATGGAAAGTTACAATGGTTAAAAATGGCCTAGACCCACGACCCCAACTGATACTCAGAGCTTCTTCGATTTAGCTGGTTACTACAGAAGGTTTATGAAAACTTTTTTACAATAGTTGCCTCATTGACTAAGTTAACAAAGAGAAAGTAAGTTCATATGGTCTGATGCGAGTGAGGGTTGTTTTGAGAAAATAAAGGATACCTTACTTTGGCACAGATCTTGACTTTACGTGAAGGTACTGATGGGTTTATGCTCTATTATGATGAGTCTCTGTAAGGCATGGTAGCGTCTTAATGTAGTATGGCCAGGTGATAGCTTATGCCTCTAGACAATTGAAGGTACATGAGAAGAATTATACGACTCATAAATTAGAGCTATTGGTTGTGGTGTTCGCATTGAAAATTTAGCATCACTATTTGTATGGAGTGCATGAAGATATAATTACAGATCTTAAGAGCCTATAATATGTGTTTACTCATAAAGAGCTTAACCTCTGGCAAAGAAGATGGCTTGAACTGCTCAACGATTATAACATGAGTCTTCACTACCATCCAGGTAAAGCTAATGTGGTTGTTAATGCTCTTAGTAGGTTATCCATAGGGATTCTATCTCATATGGATGAGGGAAATCAAGAATTAGTGAAAGATGTTCACTATTTGGCTAACTTTGGAGTTCACCACTTGGACTCTAAGTCGTCCCTGGGTGCCAAGGTGAAGGTAAAGCAAGTGTTAGATACTATCTAGATGAGGATCAAGGGTGATTTAGGCATGTAGAAAGTAACATCTATTGAGGTTAGCGGTGATGGTTTCGTGCAGTACCAAGGGTTATTGTGCATTCCACATGTGGATGGATTGTGAGAGAGGATCTTGGTTGAGTCACATGAGTCACTCTATGCTATCCATCTCGGCTCGACAAAAATATATCATAAGTTTAAAGTGATATATTGGTGGAACAATATAAAGTGTCATGTTACTAAGTGCATGGTGTGCCAACAAGTGAAAGTTGAGCACAAGAGGCCCAGAGGATTGTATCAAGAGATTGAGTTTCCTGTGTGGAAGTGGGAAGGGATCAACATAGATTTCATAATTAGTCTTTCTCGGTCTCGAAATCAGTTCAATTCAATTTAGGTCAACGTGGATAGGAAGATTAAGTTTGCTTACTTTTTGCTAGTAAGGACTATTTGTTTGAAGAGGATTATGCAAGGTTGTACCTCCAAGAGATTATGAAATTGCATGGGGTGTCTATTTCTAACATCTTGGATTGTGGCACACAGTTTTCATCACACTTTTGAAAATTGTTTATAAAAGCTTGGGGACCAAGGTGAGTGTTAGTACTACTTTCCACCTGCAGTTGGATGGGTAAGCAAAAAGGACTATTCAGAAATTGGAAGATATACTTAGAGCTTGTGTGGTTTACTATGGTGGTAGTTATGTTAAGAATTTTCCTTTTATAAAGTTTGCGTATAATAATAGCTACCATTCTAGTATTGGGATGGCTCCGTTTGAAACCTTGTTGGTAGAAGGTGTAGGTCTTCTATTGGGCAGTTCAAGGTTGGTAAGGCAGAGATGTTTGGCGTAGATTTTACTCACCAATCCATGGAAAGGTGAAGGTGATTTGGGATTAACATAAATCTTTCCAAATTGCCCGAAGTCCTTTGCAGATGTAAGGTGTAGGAAGTTAGAGTTTGAGGTTAGGAGTAAGGTGTTCTTGAAGGTGTCTCCCATGAATAGAGTGATACAGTTTGGGAAGAAGGGGAAGCTTAATCCTCGATATGTTGGTTTATAATAGTTTTAAGAAGGGCTAGCAATGTTGTATATGAGTTGGAGTTGTCTTCTAGTTTAAGCTCCATTAACCCGGTATTCCATGTTCTATGTTGAGAAAGTGTGTGGATGATCCGTTGCAAATTATGCCTATCAAGGATGTTGGTATTTCTACCTCCCTATCTTATGAAGAGGTCCCTATTGAATTCTTTGTACGGCAGGTTCATCAGTTGCGGACCAACAATGTAGCTTTAGTAACGGTACTGTGGAGGAACTATAAGGTTGAAGAGGCTACTTGGGAAGCTAAAGAGGACAAGAAGTCCGAATATCCATTCTAGTTTTCTGCTCCAGAAGATTGTGCATAAGGTGTGTATTTTTCTTAACATCTTTGTATTCTAACTAGTTAAAGGTAACAGTAGAGGCGTTTGGGGTTTGATCGTACTAGTCAATGCCTTGTTCCATTATTCGGGGATAAATGATACAAGTGGGGAAAAATTTAAACACCTGAGTTTTTAGCCCTTAAAAAATACTTAGCTTTAAGCTCATTGTCCTATTAACGACTCATCGTATGAGTCATATGGTATGGGTAAAGGTCAAGTGACCCAAATTATTAGGTGTCCAATGGATAGTAGTTGGAATTCTGTTATGGTTAAGGTTAGGTGGTACGAGTCTATAGGGGTGGTGACGAATTTTAAGGATGATCCTTCATAAAATTAGAAACATAGTAAATTAACTTGGCTATGAGTAGAGTGTCTCACTAAGAGCCATGAGGATAGGGTATGACTAGTAGGGTTAAGTCGTATGTTGTCAAGTTTTCAATCTCTTGGGTTCTATCTTAGATACGACTAGACCATATGAGTCGTATGGTCAGGTCATGTATAGGGTCATAGGGCTATATGGTGGACAATGTATAGGTGTTCAACTCACTGTCATGATGACGACTCAAGGGTATGAGTCGTATGTTGTGGTCACGAGTTAAGGGGTCAACTCATAACTACCTGCTGTTTTTTAAGTTTTAAGAAGGGGGACTTTAGACATTTCCCTCCTACAACCCTTAAAACCCCACATCCCTATAACACCCTTTGGTCATTCATTCCATACTTTACAAGATTAAACAACCTCCTTACTCTCTCAAAACCCTCACAAGCAAAATTGGCTAAGGTTTTTCCAAAGTAGTCATATAAGGGCTTAAAGTTCAATTCTCTCTATGAATCTTTGTAATTCAGGCAAGTGACTCTTCCCTCATTGTTAGTTTCCTAAAAGCACATGTTTAAAACATTGTTCATGTATAATTAATGGTGGTTTTGGACTAAAGGTTGAGGGGTTTAAATGCATGTTATTTAATATTATTTTCTATGGTTTAAATTATGATTATGCATATTTTAATTATGGTTTTGCATATGTAGGTGCATGGTAATGGTGATTTTATGTAGTGGTCATGGCTGAACCCCCACAATTTGAAAAGCTTCTCTTTGATAATGCCATGCCCTCAACCTATTTGTGAAATTATCATTGAGAATGATTTTGTCACATATTTTAATTATTATTAGAGTCTTTGCATCGGATAAATTGTTAAGAAAACATGAATTGGTTTTGGTTGGTTTCATATGGTTTTGTAAAGGTTTTGGTGGACATGGTTTTATTATAAATGGTTTTGGTTAATTGGAAATGATGGAGTCTAATTTGGTCTAATGGTTTATATGGCATAGGGTAAGAGACTGGAAAGCTCTAATTTTTGTATGACTATACCAATGGTTATGCCTAATTAAAAGACTCCTTGGTAAATAACTGGGAATATGTAAGTAATTTAAAATGGGCTTGAAGGGGCTTGAGTAGCAAAGTCGTGTAAGGTAGTAGCCCTTGGGGAACCAACACTATAAACTCACGTTTGTCGATATGAGGGTGGTTTTGGTGACCGTGTGCATGATATCACAATTTATATTTTGAGATGTACTAGTCATCTCAGGTTTTTTTCGCCGCTCGTGCCTCTAACACACACTGGGGCCCTATAAGTAGGGGGAGCTAAACACATATAGTCTGTGGGTGGTTTTAGGATGGTCAAACTACACAACCCAGGTTAAGAATTTAAATACATGCTAAACATTCTTCCCTATCCCGGTACATTATATATATATAAATATATATATATATATATACACATATATATGTATGTGTGTGATTGCATATGGGTATGAATTTGGTTTGGAAATAATGACATTATCTTATCTTTATACATAAGTTACATGCTTGCATTTACTCTGCTAACCATCTTTAAGCGTTATATCCCCACGAAGTGTAGGAACCAGTCATACTATAATTCCTCCTGCTCAGCAACTTGGATCTGGGAACAACTTTGATTTAGATTTAAATGGTGATCTTTCATACTACGAAATACCCTATTTCATGTTATGGACTTCTTTGTATCATTTTTATTTATTTGTTAATGGTTTTGACTATGGTCAGGGGCATGTCCCGATAGGATATTCTTTGATTCTGGTTAGAGTCTTTGTCAGACTATTATAGGCATGGGTGGTGTTGGTATTATTATTAGCCTTGGAATTGATATTGGCATTGGGATTGGTATTGTTTGGACTTTTAGTTGTGGTTGCTTGGTTATGGTTATAAGCTTACTTTATTGTCTTTAGATTATTATTGCATTATCTTGTTATATGTTCAAAATTCTTCTGACGTAGGGTGTAGGGTGGTTAATGGTGAGGTATTAAGGTTGGTCTTCGATCCTGGTATGACTTGAGATGACATGACTAGGTCCTGGTTTGGGTCGTGTCACCTTCATTGTCTTACTTGTATGTTGTATATTGTACATTTATGGTCTTTTCTATATTGTTTGCAATATATGTGATATATTAGAATTGTTAGTGCAAGTGATTTGGGTATACCATTGTGGTACATTTTCTTATTACATGTGATGTGCCCTTAGTGTGTACGTTTTATGTCTTATTTTCTACTTTACTCGATCTACCTATGATACCTACTGAGTACAAGTGGGTCATAGTCATTCCTACTATACCTTCTGGTGTAGATTGAGGTTTTAGTGCACCTTACGTTGCTTGACTCAAGAGATTGTTGGAGTTTTCAAGATAGTGAATGACTTTCAAGCATCGGGATATCTTCTACTATCTTTCTCTATCATTAGACTATGTCTATACTAGTTTTCAAAGACAGAGTTGTATCTATTGGATTTTTATGTATTTTATTTTGATTTGAGTTGTACTAGATAAGTTCTTATACTCTTGACATCCATTTTTGGTAGCTATGGTTGTATTATTAATTATATTTTTTTTGCATTAATTATACTTATATAGTTTGGCTTCCTTCTAGAAGTTTTACCTTAGGGTGTTTTGTTTCTTTTCCCTTTTGTGTATCAATTCGGCTGATAGGCTAACATGTCAAGGTACGTCGCGATAAGTGAAATCATGATCCTTAATTTTTGGTTGTGATAAATTTGTATTAGATCAGCCAGGTTCGTTGGTCTTAATGGTATAAGAATTGGATGTCTAATAAAGTCTCATGGATCAGTATGTAGACTTCTATATCTATCTTCCAGAGGCTATAGGATATCTTTAGGAAACTTCCCTCATTTTATTTCTTGTTGTGCAAATTTCTTGTATACCTTGAGTTTTGAGTTGTGTTTTACTTTTTCTATGATAATGGTTTTTACTAGGTCCCACGAGGTCATTGATTCAGATCCTTCACTTAAAGGGTGAGTCTTGAGTCATGGACAGACTCGAGAGAGTGGATGGGCCCATAAATCAACCTTATCTACGTGAAGTGATAAAGACTCTTCCTTGAACCTCCTGTTGAGCATGTTGGGGTGTAGTTTCAGCTCTAGTTCCCCATAATTCATCTATCCTAGTTTTGGAGGGCTTTGGGTGTATTTGTTGACCCACTTAGAGGTCTATCCTTTAGTTATGTCGGGTGTTCCTCCAACCCCTAGTGTGGATCCTCATGTTGCACCTGCTCCTGCTTTAGGTACCCTTCAGACTTTAAGTACTATTTTATCATCAATGCTGATATCTCAGTATGTTACGCCAGGATCAAGAGTTTAGCCTTCATCTATATTACCTTCTCAAATAGGATCTCAGCCTACCAGATTCACCATGCCTCTTCTTGTTGCTAGTACAGTGATTTCTTCTGATGATTAGAAGAGGATTGGACAATTTCTCATTTGGGTTTTCCTAGATTTAGTAATGTTGTGGGAAAGTATGCGTAAGAGTTCTTAATTGATTCTCGAGAGAAATTTCATATTTTGTGTTTTCTGAAGTTGCATGGAGTTGCTTATACTACTTATCAGTTGAGAGATACTGTGAAAGATTGATGGAAATCATTTGTTTGTTGTAGACCTCTTGATTATCATGAGATGACTTAGGATTAGTTTGTTGATGACATTTTGGAGATATTTATGACTTATAGTTTGAGAGATCGGATGTGAGATGAGTTTGATCGCTTGGAGCATGACCCCATGACTATTACAGAGTATGAGGCACGCTTCTATGCCTTGTCAAGATAATCTTATACTAGTTTTCCATAAATTTTGACAAGATTTAGAAGTTTATGAAGGGTTTAAATTTTTCTCTTTAGTTGGCTACATCTTAGATAATTTTATTTGGAGCTTTCTTCAGAGCATTATAGACCATGCAAAGATGACAAATGGCATTTTTAAAGCATCTTAGGGAAATGCCGCAAAGGTGCACTAGTTTAGTGAGTTTAGAGGTCAGGATCCTCGTGGTAGAGATTTTAAAGTTCTCGTGGATAAAGGGGTAGGCTAGTGCAGGCAGCCTTACAAAGTTTAGGTGGTGAATCTTCTGACTAAGTAGTTCATGGTGGCTATCCAAGACCAGTGGTATTTTCTCCTATTGAGGTGATTCGTAGGACTTGTTATGTATTTCATGAGGTTGGCCATTTGGCCAAGGATTGTCCCCGTTATGTGATTAGAGCTACTCCCTTTTTAGTAGAGAGAGGCAGGGGTACTACTAGAGGTATGGAAGGTAGATATAGTGGAGACTATGGTGGTAGTCGTGCGGCTACTCAGCTAGTTGGTGGTCGTAGTTAGTGTTTTGCTATACCTACTAGGTCAGAGGTGGAGGCTTCTTATGTTATGATAACAAGTATCATCCCCATTTGTTTTAGATCTGCATCTGTGCTATTTGATCTAAGATCAACTTTCTCCCATATGTCTACATATTTTACTTTGAGTTTTGATTTTGTTAATGAGCCTCTTGCCGTGCCTATTCGTGTATGTACCCCTATAGGAGATTCTTTAGTGGTGAATCAGGTGAATCGATCTTTTGCTATGACTTTCTCTGGCCGTGAGACTAGGGTAGATTTGCTTGTGTTAGATATGGTTGATTTCTATTTTTCTTTTGTATGGATTGGTTGGCTTGTTATCATGTTGTCCTAGATTATTTTTCTAAGACCATGACATTATCTTTTTCGGTATGCCAAGGATAGATTGGAATGGTGCTCTTCATTCAGGCCCTGAGAGGATTTTAACTTATGTTCAGGCCGTAGATTGGTTAAGAGGGAATATTTATCTTATTTGGCTCATATTCACGATACTAGTATTGTTTTACTTCCTTTCTTGGGTTTTGTTCATGTTGTCGGGGAGTTTATAGATGTGTTCCGTACGGGTTTTCCTAGTATGCCTTGGTATCATGATATAGATTTTACCATTGATATTAAGCTGTGCACCAAGCCTATTTCTATTACTTCTTATAGTATGGCCTCAATTGAGTTGATGGGATTGAGGGATTAGTTGCAGGAATTATTGGATAAGGGATTTATCTGACCTAGTGTATTGCCTTGGGGTGTGCCTTTCTTTTCTATGAAGAAGAATAATGGGTCTATGCATATGTGTAGTGATTATCAATAGTTGAACAAGGTTACAGTTAAGAATAAGTATCCTTTTCCTCGTATTGATGATTTATTTGATCAACTTTACGGTGTTGTGGTGTTTTAAAGATTGATTTGAGATCTGGGTATCACCAATTGAGGATTAGATCTTTGAATATTTTGAAGATAGCCTTTCTGACTAGATATGGTCACTATGAGTTCTTGGTCATGTCTTTTGGGTTGACTAATTCCCCGGTCATATTCATAGAGTTGATGAATCGATCATTTTGATTGTATCTCGACACCTTCATCATTGTATTTATAGATGATTTCTTGGATAATTCTAAGAGTGAGGTTGAGTATGGGGATTATTTGTAGATTGTACAATAGAGATTGAGGGACGAGAAGTTTTATGCTAAGTTCTCCAAGTGCGAGTTTTGGTTGGAGCATATTTCTTTTAAAGGCCATATGGTTACTAAGAAGTGTATTATGGTTGATCCAGCCAAGGTTGCAGTGGTTCGTGATTGAGCTAGGCCTACTTTGCCCACTGAGATTCAAAGTTTTGTCTTCCTTGTAGGTAATTATCAGTGTTTTCTTAAGGGTTTATTATGCATTACAACACTATTAACCAAGTTGACTTAGAAGAAAATTTCCCTTTATTGGTTCGATACTTGTAAAGCGAGCTTCTAAAAGCTCAAGGATTTGATGAATTTAGATCCTATCTTAACTTTTCCCAAAGAGGGTGTGAGTTTCACTATTTTTGGTAATGCTTCATATGTTGGGTTAGATATTGTGTTAATGCAGTAGAGTAAGGTGATTGCCTATGACTCTCGTCAGTTGAAGCCCCATGAGAGAAATTACCCTACCTATGATTTGGAGTTGGCCATGGTTATTTTTTCCTTAAAGTTATGGAGACACTACTTGTATGGAGTTCGTTGTGAAATTTTCTCGGATCATCATAGTCTTCAGTACATCTTCACCCTACGGAATCTTAATATGAGGCAGCATCGTTGGCTTGAGTTGCTTAAGGATTATAACTTGACTATTCTCTATCATTCGGGCAAGGTTAATGTGGTTGTAGATGCCTTGAGATTAACGTTGACTAGCATAGGTACCTTGGTGCATCTTTTGACCCAGGTGAGGTCTTTGGCCTTAGAGGTCCGATCTTTAGCTAATGATATAGTTAGGATATATATTTCAACACCTTAGTGTATTTTGGCATTCGTAGAGGCTAGGTCTTCTTTGATAGAAAGATTCAAGATCATCAATTTCATGATGTGGGATTAAGATCGAGTTAAGATAAGATGTTGAGTGGCGAGGCTAAGGAAGCGTCACTTAATTTTGATGGATTTTTGAGGATTAGAGTCGGAGTTTGTATGCCAGTAGTGGATGATTGGATTAGATTGATTTTGGAGGAGGCCCATTGTTCTAAGTATTCCATCCATCCGAGAGTGATTACGATGTGTCGCAATTTGAGGTAGCATTACTGGTGAGGTAGTATGGGGAAAGATGTAGCAGACTTTGTAGCTTATTGCCTTTTTCATTAGCTGGTAAAGGCAAAGCATTTGAGGCCTGGTGGATTGCTTCAGCGGTTGCCCATTCCCGAGTATAAATAGAAATGATTCACTGTAGATTTCATGACTGGGTTTCCTCGCACTTCCCATGTATCTAATAGTGTTTGTGTCAGTTTAGATAGATTGGCCAAGTCTGCACATTTTCTTCTGGTACAGGTCTCTTTTAGTGTTGAGAGGCTAGCCCATATCTATATTTGTGAGATGGTGCAACTTCATGGTGTGCCGATGTTTATCATATTAGATTGAGGCTCCGTGTTCACTTCTCACTCCTAAAAGTATTTTTAGGATGAGCTAGGTACTCGGGTGGATCTTAGTATAATATTTCTCCCCAGAATGATTGTTAATCAAAGCAAACTATCCATGTTTTAGAGGATATGCTCCGAATATATGTGATGGATTTTGGGGGCCAGTGGGAGCAGTATTTGGCTTTAACAGAGTTTGCATACAATAATTGTTGCCATTCTAGTATTGACATGCATTATTTTGAAGTGTTATCACTATCGATTTGATTGGATTGATGTTTCTAAGATTAGACCTCATGGTACAAACTTACTTCATGAGTTTTTGGACAAATTTTGGGTTATTCAGGATAGACTTCAAGCTTCTCAGAGTAGGCAGAAGTGCTATGCAGACCGTAGGCTTCATGCTATGAGATTTGGTGTTGGTAATTATGTTTTCCTTTGAGTTTTACCCATGAAGAGTTTGATGATGTTTGGAATGAGGGGAAAACTTAGCCCTAGGTATATTGGTCCATTTGAGATTCTTCGAACCGTTAGTTATATGGCTTATAAGTTGGCCTTGTTCCAAGATTCATCAGGTGTTCATCAAGTTTTGCATATTTCTATGCTCTGACATTACATTCTTGATGAATCCCATGTCATTTATTGGGAGTCAGTTCAGTTAGATGAGCGATTATCTTTGATTGAGAAACTATCTCTATTTTGGCTAGGGATATTAGACGACTGCACTCTAGAGTTATCCCATGGTTAAGGTTCCATGGAGATATTGACCTGTGGATTAGGGTACTTGGGTGTTCAAGTCAGATATGCATAGTTCTTATCCACAGCTTTTCATTGATTTTAGGTATTTCTTTTCCTTTTTAGAGGTTAAACTAGATTTTTAGAGGTGGATTATGTAACGACCTAAAAATTTTGATGAAGTATTTGAAAAATGTACTTTTATGTGATTTAACTTTTTACCCCTCCCATAGTGGTGTTGTGGTATTTCATAGGTGTTGGGGTGATTTACACAGTTCCTGATGTATTTTGGTGATATTTTTGCATTATTATGATTTTTGGTGGCTTCCAGAGTCTTTTTATAGAGTTTAATTGTTACAATTTGATCTGCGTGATCGATGATTGAACAGACTGCACTAGCTGATCCAAAATGTTGATTTTCGGGTGGTAACATGTTTGGTCTAGTTTTATGACTTTTAAATTTCATTTTGACCCTCAGTTTGGAAAATTGTGATCTTGGGTTTCGGGGATAAATTTTGTGAAAATGATGTCATTTCAAGAATCTGATAACGTCATTGAGTCTGAAGTATCAAATTTAGTGGTTAGGTAGTTCGCTTCATATATCAGATTCTAAATAAATCCTGAGGCCTTGGTTAAAACTTGGAAAGTTTCAAAGTTTCCCACTGATATCAGGTGTGCCGACTATCGCCATCCCTGGCAACGATCTTGACTGGTGTAATATCCATGGCCCTAGTGAGATCGCAACTGGCATGTCCAGGCTAGGGATAGTGCAATCGCACAACCCTAATTGCGATAGCAACAACCTATCACTTAGACGAGGTATAAATTGAGTCTTTTCCTCGATTTCTTGCAATATTTACTTGCCTTTGAGATATAATTCCTAAAATTGTGTGAGATCTTATAAGTGGAGCTTGTGGGTGCTTGGGAAGCTAGATTAACATCCATTTCTTGATTCTCTTACGAATTTAAGGTAAGAATTCACCCTTTTCTAAGTTGAATTTCTTGATTAATTGCTCAAAACTAAAAAAAATGAGGGCTTGAGTTCTAAACCTGAATATCACTCATTTTCACTTGAATAATGTTCCTAATCCTAAAATTACTTATTTTTCCTCTATCTCTCCTTCAAAATAATTTGGATTTTTATTTTAAAATGGATTTCAAATGTTTACCCAGTAAAGTTTGAAAATTGTTTTTCTTTGATTTGAACTTTATTTTTGACTTGGGTTATCAGTTGTAGATTTCTAAAAACACGGAAAACATATTTTTGAAATAAAGTTATGATTTTGCCCTTCTTTTTTGAAACCCCATTTTGGGGGTTCGTTTTGACCTTGCCAAAAGAAGGTCATATGGATATAATTGGCTTTATTTTGACACATAGATTCTATATATTTTGGTTTTAGTTGATTTTAGGACCGTTCATCAGAAGTAAGGTTGTAGGTTAAAGTGTTGTGGACCAATTTTTGTCCTCGAGGTAGGTTATTGTTTAACTCTTTTAGACTGTGTTGGATAGTTAATTTGTATACAAAATGCATGTTAAGGAGATGGGAACTAATCATAAATTTGGCAATCTTACTATTTTGTGCCTATGTGGGGACCTATATGTGATGCAATTATAGGTTATGAGATATTATGTGATATGTGTGACCATGTGGAGTCCTGTGTGATGTTGATTGCTGAAATACATATGAATAATTATATTGTGATGTGCAAATGCCTATTGTGGTACCATTGGTGTATTGTGTTATAGTCATACTTTATTTTACATATTAATCATGTGAAATTTCATAGATGGTGGAAATAATGAGTACATATTAGCTCACGTAGTTGTGGAATATATCATTATGGATGGTTTTAAAAATATATCATTGTGGTTGGTTGTGGAAATACATAATGTGATTCGTTGTGGAAATACTAATTGTGATTGGATGTGAGCATTACATCCTCATATCATACTCATTCATGATACATTAGTACCACTATGGAACATTTGAGAAACACTGGCAACACCTTTCTAAAAACCTTCCTGAGGGGTGTGCTGAAAAGAAGATATTGTAGCATCTTATAAAACCCTCCTAGATGAATGTGTCAGGGAGGAAATATGATATATGTATTGTATAAGGGTTAATGAAACCCCCATGGGTCCTACATCATAAAGCTTGCCTCCGTAGGTGTATACGTAGATTGTGCGACAACCTCGTGTATCATCATCATTCTTATTGTCTTTACCTTACTATGGTTGTGATGTGATTGTTTTTTTGCTTTTACTTATTACCTATCTAATTGTTCTACCTTCTTATATTTTTAGTCAATGATCCTATATTGTATATTGTCCTTAGTGTGTATTTTGTATGTCTTATTTTCTACTTTGTTTGGTCAGCCTATGATACCTACTGAGTACAAGTGGACCATGCTCACTCCTACTGTACCCTTCTGGTGAAGATTCAGATTTGGGTGCACCCTACGTTTCTTGACTTAGGTGATCCTAGAGCTTTCAATGTAGGGGATGATTTTCAGGCGTCCGGATGTCTTCTACAATCTTTCTCTATCATTAAACTATGTCTTTACTAGTTTTCAGAGACAGAGTTGTATCTATTGAATTTCTTATGTATTTCATTTGGATTCGAGTTGTACTAGATATGTTCTCATGCTATTGACATCAAGTTTTAGGAATTATGGTTGTATTGTTGATTATATTCTTTCCACATTTATTATACTTATATGGTTTGGCTTTGTACTAGAAGCCTTACCTCGGGGATATTTCTATATTTTCTCCTTTATGTATCAATTTCGATGATAGGCTACTTGTCAAGGTATGCCGCAACAAGTGCCATCATGACCCTTAAATTTTTTACCATGACACTAAGTTCCTTCATAAACCAAAGCTCCTCCTACCAAGTGAATTGTCACACCCAAACTTAGGGATATGACTAGCACCTGATACCAACCTAGAACTACGCAGACCCTTGCTAGAGAACTATGCTACTAGCGTAGTAGCAACCATAAAATTAATAAAGCACATAAGTCTATCTTGACTAAAAAATAAGCCCTCAACTTGCAAGGCTCCTGTTAAAATAATCTATCATAAACTCAATTAGTCCCAGAGATTCATATAGAATAAAAGCTAAATCATATATAGTCGTTGGGGCCACTATGTTGTCTATCAGCAAGAGGCACAAGTTGGACCAAGAAGGCCACTATTCTATCTGTAAATATACAAACTTAACACTTATATATGTATAATATCAAACCCAATATGCCACTATACTTTTAAGTATTGAATAGTGAGGTCCACATGACCGACATCACACATCTATACAATTCAAAGTCTATAAGCCTCTAAGAGAAATATAACTTTGGTCAAGATAGGGCTTTGGTCTATCCAAAAGCTATTTATAGCAAAAATTAACAAACCTCAGAAACTCTAGCAAATTCAAAGTAAGTGGATCTAACCAAACTATTGATAAAGCTTGTTTTCCTATCTGTCTAGAACTACAGGGATGAGTGTAGTAGCTCTAGGCATGGGCGCAGATACAAAATAATGAACCGAGTATACAACGCAAGTAATAAAGAAAAAAGTATTATAAGTACTAATATATATAAGGGGACAATGCTAATATGAGTATTCTTATTGATTAGGTATTATGGAGTACTAATATGAAATCAAATAAAAGAGTCAAACATAATTTGTGCGTACTTACCTGCCTATGAATATATAAATAGCTAAATTGATATCATAAAGTATTACAAATACTTGAATGGAGAGTTAGAGGTTATCTAGAACATACTTATTTGTTGAGTCCGGAGCCTAAAAGGCAAGTTTTTTTAGTCAAAATTCTAAAAGGTCACCCCAATACTGAAAAGTTCCAAAAGGGACAAGGTAAACACAAGTGTTTACCTTGTCTATTACAAAGTTAACACTGTTAGTTCAACTGTTAGAATGTAAGGTAAAATGGTGAGTTTACCTTATAAGGTCAAATGGTAAGTTTACCTTATAAGGTAAAATAGTGAGTTTACCTTATCTATTATCTATATGTAAGTGTCGGCAAATGTAAGGCTACAAGGTAAATGGAGGCGTTAACCTTGTAAGGTAGGATATCATGTTTATCTTGTAACAACTTCAAAATTCTCGCTGCTATATAAAGAGTGTGAGCAAAGGTTCATTTCTTGCATCAACTCAAAAAAAAACTGTTAAACTTCGTAACTCAAAAATTTGTTGAACCTTATTCATTAAGGTAAGAGTAAATTTACATTGGGGTTGTGAAGTTTTGCATGATGAAGATTCGGTGCGATATAGTCGGCGTCCTATAGTGGTCCAATTGTTTTCTTTATCTCTCAAATATGATCGTTTGAAAAGGTTATTTAGGAGTAAAATGGATATTAATAATTCGGAAGATGCTATGGTTATTTCTGAATGATATCCGAATTATTTTACGTCCAACGGACAACCAATATTTGTTGAAACTCCTATTTGGAATGATGATTATTTATTTTTATTTCTTCGCACCATTGAAATTTTTGATAATCGCCTAAATTTACAAACGCTTGACATGTACGCGTGTGTGGAATATTCTCCTATTATTAAAGAACCCACGGACAGTGAGTTTGATGAGCGAGTAAGTCAAAATTCTTTGAATTTGAATATTGATTCTTCAAGAATGTCAATGGAACAATAATTTGATGGTGGGTTTGAAACATATTATCAAAATTCACCCGGACTTGTGAATAATTTTGATATGGGAGGACCTAGCAATGCGACTATGAATTTGGAAAATTTTAATTCAAGTGGTCCACAATATCCTTCTTTGGTGGAGGCAATTGATGGGTAATAAACAATACATTTTATTTAATTAAGTTGTTTTTTTCCTTATAATTAATGAGATGATTTATCTATTTTGCAAATTTAATGATAGTGGATTTATGCTAACTCAACTCGCAGAAATTGTAAACAACAATGACGACGTAAAAGAGGAGTTAGATAGTGATGAACCTTCACAATATGAATCGTCAGATGATGATCAATCTTCTGATGATGAAGATGATGATAATAATGATGAAAATGTTAATGGAGAGTCTACACCCGTTGGTGTTTATACTGGCAATCATTCTTCTATAGCAATTCCATATTTGGATCACACTGAAGAAAGTCCAGAAGAGTTGAGGTGCATTGTCAATGAAGATTGTTTTCGAACTCCACTTTGGAATCAAAATAATCATGAACATATTAAGTCAAGTTGGTATTTTAATGCATAAACTAGTAAACTAGAAATTTTTAGTCATTTGATATTAATATTAATATTTATTTTGTATCTGCATTTAGGTATGTTATTCAATAACAAAAAGCAAATGAAATCGGTTGTGAGAAAGTATAATCTAATCAAGGGTACAAAATTTCTTTGTGATCGGTCTAAAAGAGATAGTTGAAAGGTTATTTGCAAGCAATATTTGTTGGGGTGTGAATGAATGATACATTTTAGAGTAGTTTCCAGTGGTATGTGGAAGACGGGAAAAATGATTGAGCATACTTGTAATCCAGATAAATATAAGGAGGATCATTATAAATTAAAAAATGACTTGATTTCTACTTCATTGATTCCTTATATTAGGAAAGACCCAAATATTAGCATCAAGATGGTTTGCGAAAACATCAAAGGATTGCACCATTATACCCTTAGTTATTGAAAAGCTCAAAAAGGTTGAAGAAAGGCATTTAACATAGTGTATGGTGATTTGAAAGTTCTTTTAAGGCACTACTTGCTTATATGACTGCATTGCAGTAGTTCAGTCCAGGCACTATCGTTAAGTGGGAGCATGATTCAACAAAAATGCAAGGTAAGCACATATTCAAGTTTTTATTTTGGAGTTTCAAGGCAAGCATTGATGAATTTTAAATTTGTAGGCCTGTCATTTCAATAGATGGAACTCATTTTTATGGCAAGTATGATATTAAATTATTAATTATTGTCGCAATTGATGAGAATGGTAATATTTTTCCACTCGCATATGCTACAGTGACGCATGAAAGTTTTGAATCTTGGTCATGGTTTCTCACATTATTATGGAGGCATGTTGTTGGTGAGAGAAAAGACATTGAACTCATTTCAGACTGCCATCCAAGAATTTTGCAGTGTGTTAAATCTTATGCCTGATTGTAACCACCAAAAATACACCACAGATTTTGTGTTCGACATTTGAAAGTTAATTTTAATAAAAAAAATTAAATGGTGAACTCGAAAATCTGATGTGGTTGGCTGCTACGGAGCATCAGGGAAAAAAATTCTTGTAGAGAATGCAACAAATTAAAGCAATGTCGCTGAAAGTGTATAGATGGTTATGTAATCATCCTTTTGAAAAATGAACAATGTACATGGATGATGGTTGTATATGGGGGGCTATGACTACTAATGTATCTGCGTCATACAATGATTTGTTGAAGAAAGCTTGGGGACTTCCAATGACTGCAATGGTTCATATGACCTTTCATGCCTTAGTTGATCGTTTTGTTGAAAGGGACAAACTTGCTACTGCTTTATTAGAACAAAAAAACTCATTTTTCTCTTGGTGTAGAGGACAAAATTCAAGAATATTGAAAAAGAGCTCAATCACACACAAATATGATGACCTATCAGACTGGAGATGGTGTGTTTGAAATTTTGACATTTGCAAAAAATGGTAAAGGTGGAAATACAAAGTTTCTGCCAAGGGTAAGAAATGTTCTTGTGGAAAGTGGAGAAATTTTCATATGCCATGCTCACATGCTATTAAATTTTATGGAATTCGTGGGATCGAGCCGAAGGATTATGTTAGCAAGTACTATGGTACGAAGTATTACAAACGAACATATAGTAAAACTTTTACTCCCGTGGGTCAGCAAGCGTATTGGCCACCTGCTCCATTTTGTTTGATTGCAAATATTGAATATTTGCAGACATCTAGTGTGGATTCAAGAACTCAACTCAAGAATGACATGGACATTGCTCCTGCTCGCATGACACGAAAATGTAGGATTTATAAGCAAACAGGTCACACTAAGGCACATTTTCCTCGAAGAAATTAATAGTACCTGTAAAATAAAATTCTATTCATGTATTGTTTGTAGTGAAAGTTCTAAATTTATGTATTGTTTATAGTGAAATATCTTCTTTTTATGTAATCGCATGAAACTCAATTTAATTAATAATATCAAATTTCTTAGAAAAATTATTCTATTAATTATAGTAGTATTACATAGTTTTTATTTTACTTTTGTTGATTTCTTATTAAATAAGTAGTTGTAGATTGATAGTTGAATTAAAATGAATATTTGAAAAGTGATAATGTTTAAAATACACTGTCTAGTCATATATCAATTAAATGAAGAAAATAGTGTTGTATCAAATCCGTCTGAAAAATTAAAAGATTCGCAAAGACTTCAAATCCTGATGAAAAGAGAAATTAGGGTTTGTGATTATGAAAAGGAATAAGGTAATAGTCCATGTTTACCTTATAAGGTAAAAGTGCCTATATACCTTACAATTTATACATTTTACCATTCCTCCGTTCTAAATTATTTGACCTACTTTCTAGATTTACTTTTTTTAAATTACTTGTCCTACTTATAATTAATACTTTGCATCAAACTCAATTTGATTTGTAATATCTATATTTTTAAGAAAAATTATTGAATTAATTATAGTAGTATTGCGTAGTTTTTATTTTACTTTAACTAGTTTCATATTATATAACTGTTATAGATTGGTAGTTGAATTAAAATGAATAGTAGAAAATGATAATGTTTAAAATACACTGTCTAGTCATATATCAATTTAATAAAGAAAATAGTGTTGTATCAAATTCGTCTGAAAAGTTAAAAGATTCGTAAATAGTGAATCTTGATGAAATGAGAAGTTAGGGTAAAAGAAATAAGGTAATAGTCCATATTTACCTTATAAGGTAAAAGTGCCTATAGACCTTACAATTTATATATTTTACCATTCCTCCATTCTAAATTATTTGACCTACTTTCTAAATTTACTTGTTTCAAATTACTTGTCCTACTTATAATTAATACTTTGCATCAAACTCAATTTGATTAGTAACATCTATATTTTTAAGAAAAATTATTCAATTAATTATAGTAGTATTGCGTAGTTTTTATTTTACTGGTTTCATATTAAATAACTAGTTCTAGATTGGTAGGTGAATTAAAACGAACAGTTGAAAAGTGATAATATTTAAAATACACTGTCTAGTTATATATCAATTCAATAAAGAAAATAGTGTTGTATTCATTTTTTCTAAAAAGTTAAAAGAATCACAAAGACTGAATCTTGATGAAAAGAGAAGTTAAGGTAAAAGGAATAAGGTAATAGTCCATGTTTACCTTATAAGGTAAAAATGCCTATATACCTTACAATTTATACATTTTCTCATTCCTCCGTTCTAAATTATTCGACCTACTTTCTAAATTTACTTGTTTCAAATTACTTGTCCTACTTATAGTTAATACTTTGCATTAAACTCAATTTGATTAGTAACATCTATATTTTTAAGAAAAAATATTCAATTAATTATAGTAGTATTGCGTAGTTTTTATTTTACTTTTACTAGTTTCAAATTAAATAACTCGTTCTAGATTGGTATTTGAATTGAAACGAACAGTTGAAAAGTGAAAATGTTTAAAATACACTGTCTTTTCATATATCAATTCAATCAAGAAAATAATGTTGTATTCAATTTGTTTGAAAAGTTAAAAGATTCACAAAGACTTCCAAATCGTGAATTTTGTTTCAAAAGAAAAGTTAGGGTCACAAGATTTGTAAGGACTGCAAATCTTGAATATTGATGTAAGAGAAGTTAGTCCGCATATATTTTATAAGGTAAGTGGGCCTACATACCTACAATTTATATATTTTCTTATTTCTCCGTTTTAAAATTTTTGACCTACTTTTTACATTTACTCATCTCAAATTACTTATCCTGCTTATAAAATCAAGACTAATTTTTTTTTAAAATTTTATTCATATTAAGTATCATATTTTTTAAAATAGAATTGTTGAATTTCAAAGTAATTAAAATATATTGACATCCTAAGGGATATGCCAAGTGAAAAAGAGTCAAGTAATTTAAAACGGAGAAAGCATTAAGTACTATAAATAAAATAAATTACGTTAAGTAGAAAATGATATAAATGAGCTAAGTTTGTTACTATAAATTAAGTAATATAAATAATAGGAATTCTCAAGTCTGTTACAATATACATAGAGAATCAAGCATTCAAAAATAAAATTACAAAGCAAATGAATTTTTAATGTCTTCTACGAGGAGCTTGTTCTCAAATGTAGGAATTTCTGAAACACGAAACTATTGGTACATGTGGCCTTGTTGATCTTCGAGGGTTATCTAAGTCCTACAAATTTTTTATTTATTAATATATTAAAATTTTAAAATCATTCATTTAAAAAGTATGTAAATGAAGAAAATAACATCATACGAATGTTTGGGAAGTCTCTTCAACAACATTGGGTTCATGGAATATTAATTCCTGTAATAACATAATAAATTATTAATATATTATTTAATTATAAAGTCAACGTAAATATAATATAGCAATGGTATTGTACACTTACCTAAGAAAAAGTTAATCCTGCGGTAAAAGGAGAGTTGTGCAATGAAAATTGATACATTGTGGGATGAACATTAGAAAAGTATCTGCTAAATTGGCTAAATACACTCATCCCAACAGGTGGAGTTACAAAATCAGAACTTTGTTCATGAAAATAAGTTGTTCCACTTGTCGAGACTCCAACATAATCACATGCGGGGTAATATGGCTCAACATTAGTTGTAGCAAGTGACAGATTAAAATTACTTTCATATTGTACCCCATGAACACTTGAATTTTCTTCATCAACTAAGTTATGTTCAACATGAACTTCGTTCCGTTGTTGTCCACCCCTCCAACCACCTCGACGAGCTCTCTCTCTTGGTGCAGCTGATCGCCGATGAACATGAACTGATGGTGGTTGCTCATATTCATTCGGCGTGTGTACTCTTAATCAAAAGTCAAACGCGTACCCAAAGAGGCAGCAATCATTGACTCTAGGGAAATCAATGCAAATTGTGCTGCGATTTGCTTCACCTCTTCTGATTGGTTATTATCATTCATAATACTTTGAGCAATTTGATATGTCTTTATATGTCCCCTAGCCTAAAAAATAAAAGTAAAAATCATACATTATTTGGTAAAAAAATCATTGACATATATTAACATAAATTTCAAAAATGTACATACCAATGCTTCATGTCTGCCTTCCATTGGCTGATATCCAACTTAAGCAATATGTTTTGGATTTCCAATTATAAGGTGTGAGTGATAGAAATACCAGTGATTGTAATCTTATTGTTTGATCATGTGATAAGGGTGAACACTACTGTCATAACGCTCGTTTCAGTTTTGTTCTGTTTTATTTAACGACACAACAATCGCCTATGTTACTCGAAATCTCTTATCGTATTTAAAATAAAATGGTTTGTACTCAGGTGGAACAGGAATATATTAGACATAACCAAATTGTTGCATAACACGATTAGTCATGTGCCATTCACGGTAAATTCCACAAATAAGTGGAACTTTATCCATTCATATAGCACGTCCTCAGTGACACTATTCGAGCAACTCATTAATAAGTTGCTCAGAATATGGCTGTCAAATAAACTACAAGATAATAAAAATATTATGATTAATGTGTCGCAAAAAATTTATCTAATCTGTGCTTAGTTTAATAAATAACAGACATCTATTAAGAATTCAACTCTAACCTCCAATATGTATTTTAAAAATTTCTCTATGAAGTGAATAATGTTAATGACAACTACCATTATTTATAAAGAAACATAATATGATTGTGAAATGTCTGTTTAGCAATAATAAAATTTATATATAGCAGGGTCTAGAATTTATAATGAAAGTTACTACACAATGTACATATATGACTCTTCGAAGTACAATAGTTAATATTTTGCATGCTATAATAATTTAGCATTTCACCACTCTTATATCTATGAGCTTTTTTAGTTGACGGAGCATTGCGTTACATTACTACAAACAAAACAAATTAAGAAAAAAATAAAAAAAAGACATGATAATATAAAAAATATCTGCTTCTCAGTAAGGTTGTTGAATACATCTCTTATTATGACAATCACATTACGAGCCTCATTTTGATGAGTTCTACCATGAGACCATTTATGTGCGTATGCAGTCGGGACCTCTAAATTTTCCTCACTCGAAAGCAGCGAAAGTGGTTTCAATGGGACAATATTCTCCCATGCCCATACCTAAAAAAAAAAATAATCAACAATAGTTATCATCACAAAAAATTAAGTAATTCAAAATAGAAAAATATATTATATAATTTACATACCTGTAATAACGAAACAAAATCACTAATGCAGTGCGACTTCTCCATCGACGCACGACACAAACAAAAATAGAGGTACGATAGCACAACAGCTCCCCAAGCCTGTGTTGACATTGCAGTAAGCCATGCATGTCTATCAAAAGAGTTTGTACTAAATTTATTTCCAGATTTATCGAAAAATATTATTCCGCCGCACAACCAAAAAAGGTACAATCTAACTCTTCGTTGCACCTCTTTCTCCTCAGTTTCATCAGTTATTTAATTTACATTTTCCATATATTCCTCTAATCTTATTAAAAAAATTCTATTTCCTTGAAAAAAGTTTAGGTTTGGTATCCATCCTGTTAATTCGGCAAACATTTATTGCCTGTTAATAGGAAACATCTAAGCAGCACCTGGATAAAGAATGGGAGTTCCATTAACGTCTATTCAAACATAAGTTTCATATCTTGTAAGGTTATAGTCGCTTCACCCGTTCTTAGGTTTTTATAACTAATTTCATTATTTAGATTATCTTGATTTTCTCTATTTTTTCTAATATATTCTAACATCTCTTAATCTGAATAATATCCTTCTGGGTAATTATCTAGGTATAACTGTTCTATCCAATTTATGGTTTCAATTTCATAGTCTATTACTTTTTCTAATATTATTTTCTTAATATCTATAATTTCTATATCTCTAAGTATATATAAGATTAAGACTTTAAGATGATCTATTTTTTTTTAAATTGATTAAATATTTTATTATAATATTTTGTAGTTGTTTGTTTTAGCCTTAGTAGTTCTTGCATATTTTTATTAAGAAATTTTATATATTTTATCTCTTTAGTTTCCATGTATTTGTCTAAATTTAGTTTCATATATTTTTCTATTAACTGTATGTTGCTCATATCTTTTTCTTAAAAATTCTATGTAATTTATCATGGTAAGTATTTGTAAGAGTAGTTGGGCAGGTATGGTATATAATTTACTCTAGTCATATAATATTTACCAAATGCTTTTTCTAATATGATTTTCCTTATATCTACTACTTTTATATCTTTAAGTGCATACAAAATAAGTATTTTAAATTTATCTACCATCACAGCAGATAAATACAACAACAACAACAACAAACCCAGTGTATTCCCACCTAGTGGGGTATGGGGGGGTAAGATGTACGCAGTCCATACCTCTACCTCTGATGAAGTAGAAAGGCTGTTTCCGATAGACATCACGGCAGATAAATAATTATACATTTTCATAAATTTGCTATTTTTCAAAATATTCCCTTCAACCATGTACATAACAAAATACGGTCATCTTAGATTACTATATACTAGATTATTCTTAAATAACATGTTCTTCGGTCACTATTAGCATATTAATTTGGATACTTTTTCCCTTAAATAGCGTCTCTACTCTAGTTACTCCCCACCACAGTTTCTTGCCTCATTGGTTTCACCTTTAGGATGGCATAGTTCTTAGAGATTTTTCTCCGTTTTCACTTTGCTAATAAACTTCTTAACATATTATTTTTCTACTGTAAAGTAACTAATATGAATTTATTTATCATATCATGATTATTGGGAATTATGAATTTAACTATTCATAATCATAAATAAATATACCTGTTCGGGTAGATTTGTTATTTCTGAAGTTTGTTCCTCCATAGCTTTTTTCATTGAAATATGTCTGTTTTTAATTAACTGAACAAATTATTTATTGTGGACTGGAGAGAGTATTGCTTCAACACATGAAGGTTTGTCTTGCAATGCCTTCGGTTTCTTCCATTTATAGAATGAAATTTTTTTACAAAGTCTTTACACGTTTTCTAAAAAAACATCCTAAAACTAAGTGTCATATCCTTAAAGGCTAAAAGGCTAAAAATTTAGTGCTATAGCCTTTAAAAAAAGTCAAAAAGGCTAGAAGGCTAAAAAGAAAAAGCTAAAGTCTAATAATTTTGTACAACAATTTTACATAAAAATTTAGTATCTTGTCTTCTATTATTACTCCGTTGATATCTTCTCGTTGTCGTATCTGCTGTTTTTCCATATCTCCGTTGTTGCTTCTTATCTTATCTTTCCAGCTGGCATGCTCATCTTCTTGATTTTTATTCTAGGTGTACTTCTGGAATAATATTATCTTCTCCATTACATCTTGAACATTGATGGTCTGGATATTTGTGTCCAATTATCTTACAATATCTTATCAATAATCCGTCTGAAATAAATCTTTTTTTAATTGCTCTTGCAGTAGATTGTTTTTCTGGGTTAAGTAATGTCATTATCCATTGCCTAACATCTTCCATATCTGCTTGTCGTAGCTCTTTTGAATTTGAATAAATCATCTCATGATCTCGCGAATAATAGCTCCATATTGGGTTACCATTAGTATAATTATTTGCTAATTCTTGAATAATTGTAGCTAGTCCAATGAGTCGTTTATTTGCATAGAAATCAGGTATCTCAATTCTGGGTATCTCTGGCTGCTGCATAATATCTTTCGGTATGATCATATCTCTGGTTAGTCATATTTTTACAACTTGTATAACTGGTTTTATTTCATCGTATAATATCTCTGCTGGTGCAGTATAACACTTTATATAAAATAGATTTTCTTTTGTTATCCTTTTGTAGGTGGTGAATATTTTATGCAATTCTTCCATAGCTGTTAGTTCTTCTCCGTCTTGGGTGTATCTGCAATTTAATAATCCATAGTCAAAACAAGTTTTCACTAGGCTTGGGTTGGTTTTGGGTAGTGTAATTAGCTTGTTATATCCTTGTAATTTTTGGGTTATATAGTTTGTGTTTGGTTCTTTGATATTTGTAGCTCTGGGGTTAAGGTTTAGGAAAGTTTGTACTCTATAGATATTTTCTATATATTTTTGGGCTGTATAGTTGTAAACTTTTTTATCTTGGTTTGGACTATCTCGGTATGTGGTAATTTTTGGAGGTATGAATAAGGGGTCTTTTTGTGTTTTTGGTATAAATGGTTTCTCAAATATCTTATTCATATTCATGTTCTGATATCTTTCTCTACTAACTCCTTTGCTTGTACCTGCAGAAGTAGATTGATAAACGTTATGGGTTTTATGGAGTGTCCCTTTGTCTCCTTCTAGCTCTGGAACTTTAATATCTTCCGATCGACATAGCTCTGCACACTGCTGAGTTAGCTGATTTGTAGCTATAGACTTTAGTTTATCTTCATTAGTCTTTAGCTTTTCTATCTCATTACTCATACTGTCCACTTTCATTGAAAGCGTAGTTAGGGTGTTGAGTATTTTTTCTAAAGTATCTTCTTCTATTATATCAGTCTGTGTATCTTTGTCTTGATATGTAATCTGCAATAACATTTTTGTTAGTACTGATTACTTCAATTATAAATGTGAAATTTAATATATTCAAGACTAGTCTCCGAATCTCTTTTGTTGTAACTGAATTTTGTATTTTCTTTGTTAACCACCAGCGTACCTGTGTATTATCTGTTCGTACAATAAATTTGTTATATACAATATATGGCTCAAATGCTAACAAACATTTATATAATGAACATAATTCTTTTCTATTTATTTCCCATTTTATTTTTGTTTCATTGAACGTACCTGAGTAGTATCTACAATGGTGTTCTAATTTTTCTGTTTCATATCGATATTTAAGTACTCCTCCATAACTATATTCACTAGCATCTGCTTCTACTATATATATATAAATTTTCTATTTTCATCTGGAAATTGTAATTTTGGTAATTCTTTACAAAGTAATTTTATTTTTTGAACTTGTTTTTCATCTTCTTCATTATAGTTATATTCTACATCCTTTTTTAATTTTTTCTGTAGTGGTTTTAAAGTTTCTGCTAATTTTGGAATATATTCTCTTACTTGGTTTACTAGTCCTAAAAATGATTGTAATTTCTTCTTTGTATGTAATTCTTCTTTCGAATTTATTATTTTTTGTACTATATGTTGTTGCATTTTTACTCCACTCTTATCTATTTGTATTCCTAAAAATTCTATCTGATTTTTCATAATTTCAGCTTTTTTTTCGCTTAGACTTATTCCCGATTTTTCTATTATATCTATAAACTGTCCTAATAATTTTATATGTTCTTCTTTAGTTTTTGTATATAATAATATATCATCTATGTATACTATACAATTAAATAATTGTTTAAAATAACTATTCATAAAATGTTGATATCTACCTGGTGCATTTTTATATCCAAATGGTAATACGTTCCATTCATAAAATCCTTGTGGTACCGTAAATGCGGTTAATTCTTTAGATTCTTCTTCTAACTTTTAATGGTAAAATCCTGATTTACAATCGAATTTGCTAAAATAATTACATCCTTGTATTTGCCTTATTTTTAATATCTTATTCGGTATTGGATAATTATATGTTATAGTTTTTGCATTTAAATTTCTATAGTCAATAACCATTCTACTTTTCCCTCTTTTTTGTTCACTATGTTTATTTACTATAAATGCTGGACTATTATGTTTACTATTACTTTTTTGTGTATATTATTTTTCTAATAATTCATCTATATGCATTTTAAATTCTTTTAAATCGTCAAAGTTATATGTTAATGGTTTCTGGATTATTATGCTATTTTTATCTATTAATTCAATTTTTATAGTAGTTTTATGTTTTTCCCATCCTTTTAATGGATCTTCACTATATAATTGTTCTAATTTTTTCTTAATTATTTCTATCTTATTTATAGAAAATATAGTTATTTCTGTTTTATTTATCGAAAATACTACTAGTTCTATTGTATCTTCAGTATTTTTTATATTTTCTAACTTTTGTGTAATTTTTTCACTTACTTTTATCCAATCAGTTTTCTTTCTCATTTTATTGTTAACTCTGTTTGCTCTTACTTTATGTTTACATAGTGTTGTAAACCACCAGTCTGTTCTAGTTATTATATGTGGGTATAATTTACCTAAAAACGGCATTCCTAAAAGTATATCTTTTGATGTTAGTTCATAATTATAAATTTCTTCTATTGTTAATATCTTATCTCATACTTGTATTTTTACATTCCTAGCTTTATAAGTAATTAGGCTTCCTTCATTATTAAATCCTTTAACTATTATTGGTGTTTTTAATTTATCCCATTTACTTTCTGGTAAGCAATTATATCTACATAAATTAGTTTCTGCTCCTGTATCTATCATGGGCGTATAATATCTACTGTAATATCCTTCTACTACTATCTTCATTAATACATATATTTTCATTTTATGTTAAGGCTCTTCTTAAGAATAATTTCTCTTTGTTATATGTTAAGGTTAATTGTGTATGTTCTATATTATATGGTTTTACTTGTTCTAGCCATTTTATTCCTAATATTATATCTGCTTTTTGCATTTCTTCCTTTACTTCAAATTCTATTTTTATTTTTCTAATTCCTATTATTATTATTTTTTCTGCTATATTTTTACTATTTATTAAACTTCTTGGTAGATCTGGGCACATATCATTATCAGTTTTTATTTCTTCATTTTTTACTAGATATTTTGCTATATAATTTTCTTCTTGTCCTGTATTTAAAAGTATTAAATATTCTTTTTCATTTATTTTTCCTGTTATGTAATATTGGTTTAAATTACTTGTTGAATTTATTTCATAACTTGTTCTTTTTGATGAGCTTGATGATTCTGGTTTTTCATCAGCTATTCTTTTCGTTGTACTTATTCTATCATTTACTATTTCTAAATTTTCTTCTATATCTATGTCTCTGTAGCTATAATCATTATAATCTATTATTTTTACAATTTGATCGAATGGACTTTCTATTCGTATTTTGTTAATCTTATTTTTTTCTGTTCTTTTATGTTTTTTTGTTAATACATATAAATTTTTGCATCTTGCTGTAAATATTTTACTTCATGGGGTTAATTCTATTCCTGATATTTTCCAATATAATACGAGTGATTTATCTATATTTTTATCCGTTACCGCTACGGAATAATTTGCACTTATTATAAATTTAAATTTTTGGTATATTAGATTTCCTTTTACGGCAGTTATTATGCTTTTTTCTATAGGTTTTATAATTCTATCATCTGCTAAATATAATTCTATTGGTGTATCTATTCCTTCTCTAAAACATGTTTTTATTAATATCTCTGTACCTCTAAGATGTACATATTTTATTGGATCTCCTTTACTTTTTATATCATTTATCTCTTTATTAATTATTCTTTTTATTACTAGTGGTCTACTAGCTTTGCCTTTTGCATATCTACAGTCTATTACATGTTCCTTTTGGCATACTACATAATATTCGTCCTTTTTTCTAGTAAAAATATTTTTTATTGTTGGTATTTTAAATATTTTTCTACACTTAAATCTAATTCTTTTCCTTTTATTTCATCAAATATGTTACTATCTAATATTATTTTTTGTTTTGTTCCTTCATCATTTAAATATTCTTCCTTTGTTATTATTTTTATATCTTCTTCAGTCATTTGATTCATCTATTTCACTATCTACTTCATTATCTGTTTCGTTTTCTGAAATTTCATATATACTATCCTCACTTTCTAATTCATAATCTATATAATCTACCTGCATATATTCTGTATTATCTATTTTTATTTCTGATATTTTTTTATTTTTTGGATTTTTAGGTAATTTACATTCTCTAACTAAATGGCCTAACTTTCCACAATTATAACAAGTACATTCTTTTATAGATTTCTTCTTTCTATATGGTCTTTTGTATTTATAATTTTTTACATAATATTTTTTTCTTGGTTTCTTGTATTTATATTTTGATTTTTTACATTTCGTATATTTCTTATATCTTTTTCTTTTCTTATAATATCTTTCTTCAAATCCAAATTGGGGTGCAATTTTATTTTTGCAACATGCTAAATTTCTTATCAATGTTTTTTCCATTTTTAATTCTTCTCTATATTTTTCACATAAGTTTCTATACCATTGTTGTAAAAATTTTATTCTTGCTCCTAACGTATCTACTATTTTTGCTTCTTCCCAACTTTTTATTATCTTTGAACTAAATAGTTCGGGTAATTTATTAAAATATAATTTTCTTATTTCCTTACTTTCTTCTATACTATATGCTCTTTTATAATAATACTCTTTAAATGCGCAAGTATATTCATCTATATAACACATACTACATATTGCTAATTTTAACATTAAATTCCTATTTGTATCTTTTTCTTCATCTTGTTCTTCTTCTATTGTTGTCATACTACCAAATTCATTTTTTATAGCTGTTTCATATTTTTTTAATAATTCTATAGGTGTTAGTTTAGTTGTTGTTGATGATGTTCCTTCTATAGGTTTATTAGTTCTTAATACCTTCTTGCTATTTTCAGTTAGATTTGTAAACCATAATTTTACTGATCCTATTAGTGTTCTTTCTATATATTCTGGTGCATCTGTTATGTTTATATTATTATCTAATAATTGTTTTGTCATATATCCTATCCATAATTGTATTATTTTTTCTGTATCTATTACACAGTCTAGGTCTAAAAAGTTGTAATTTTTATTAACTATCTGTTTTGGTGTCCATCTATCATATTCATTATATTTTTTAAACTTATTCTTATAATATGTAGGTTTTCTTATTTCTGATGTTCTAGGTATTATATTTTCATCTTCTTTTTTATCAAGAGTATTTATTTCTGTATATGTTTCACTATCTTCTGAATCATAATTATCTATCTCTTCAACATCTATATTATTTATTTCTAATTCTTTGTTTTTTATTTCTAATTTTTCCTTAAATTGATTTATTTCATTTAGTAATTTTTGTTCTCTATCTTTTTCTTCTTTTTCCTTTTGTCTTTGTTCATACAGATCTTTTAACATTTGTAATTCTTTTTCTAATTCAGCAATCCTACTATTTTTAGTTTCTTCTATTTTTCGTATTTCTTCTGTAGTTTGTTGTTTAATTTTTTCTATTTCCTTTTTCCTATCGATTTCTTCATTTTCTCTTTCTACTCTTACCATTGCTGTCAATTTATCTTCTAATTTTAATTCTTCTTTTTCTAACATTAGATATAAATGTTCACCTATTTTCTTATATCTTCTTCCTAGATTAGAAAATACTATTTTTATTTTTAATCCTTTGTGATTTTCATATATTTTTTCATCTATTATAAATTATTCTTTGTTCATTTTATTGTGAATAATTCATGTTGATATATATATATTCTAAACTATCTATTTGTGATTCTAATTTTGATATTTTATCTTTTTGTGTATTTATTGAGTTTTTACTAACTCCGGCAAATATATTATAATGTAGTCTTTCTATTCTTATTTTTAATTCTTTACGTTTTTTAGAAATAATTTATTTTAATTCTTTGTATTTTTGTATTTTACTCATTTAAACCATATTTATAATATCTTGGTGGATATCTAAATCTAATTTTATCATAATTAGGTGGTATGTGTCTTATTCTTCTAGATTTTAAATGGATTATTAATTTTGCTTCAATACTAGATATTAAGGTAATTAGGTAGACTATTCTTTGTGGGTTTTCTTTTGTTTTATGTAGACTTATCTATTCTAAATAATTACTAATAAAAGATTCTTTAAATTTTCTAAAAGTTTCTCTGTTTTTAAATGGTCTTCTCATAATTAATTCAATAAACATATATAACATATTCAATAAATTCTAACATGTCTAACATATATCTCACTGCTGTATTTTCTAAATAACTGGGCTCTGATACCATTTGTAAGGGGGTGCAGACCTAGATGGATAACTGTCTTATGAAATAGATTCATCATGTGTGGCATATAGGTCATACTGTGATAGTACTGGATGCACAAAGTGTTGATACTCCATATCTACACAGAAAGAAGATTAAAATTAGTTTTGAGCATACAACTAAAGGTCAAACTTTTTACACATGAATGACAATACTAACTTAACATTGATTTACGCTTAATAAGCTGATATGATAACAACAATATTTGACAAATTAGTAAGCTACAAAAATGATTAATAATATTATACTGCATACTTGTTTGTTAGGTATTGAAAAATGTTAAATAAAATAATGATTAAAGTAGTATACCTTAAAGTGGAAATTTTTTGATAAAGTAGACTTTGAGCAAAAATAAACATAACTAATATAGATGAAATAGAGTGAAGTGAAAAAAATGAATGAAATGAATGTGCAGTATATAAAAGAAAATTAATAAGGTAAGGGAGACAGTTTACCTTGTAAGGTAAGGGATACAGTTTACCTTATAAGGTAAACTCACCATTTTACCTTACATTCTAACAGTTAAACTGACGGTGTTAACTTTATAATAGACAAGGTAAACACCTGTGTTTACCTTGTCCCTTTTAAAATTTTTTAGTGTTGGGGTGCCCTTTTGGAATTTTGATTAAAAAAACTTACCTTTTACGCTCCGGATTATGTCTTAATCCTTAAAAACATAAGTAAATCAATAATTAACTTAACCAAACTAGGCTAATATTGTATCAATTAATAATTAACGCACTTGGGAGGAAGAGTCGGAAATTATCGCAATATAGCCTAATAGTTCCTAACATAAATCATACAACAAAAATTATACAACAACATAATCATTCCCCCATGAGCTCGATTGGTACAAACAACAATCAATACCACAAACACTAGCCCCAAAAGACCACCGGTGCACAATCAATATACATACCCCTATTGGCACCTACCTGGCCTTGTGGTTATTTTTATATCCGTATAGCCCTATAGGCAACAGTGTATCTATATGGCCCTAAATGTTATTATATACCTCTGGCTAGGTACATAAGGCTCTTGTATCTATATTTGAGTATATACGGCTCCAGTATCTGAGCACATAAGCCTCCTATATATGTATCTAAGCACACAAGAATCATGTATATGTATCTAAGCACATAAGAATCCCGTATATGTATCTAAGCACATAAGAATCCCGTATTTGTATTTGAGCATATAAGACTCTTGTATCTGTATCTAAGTATACAAGTCCCATATATTTGTATTTGAGCACATAAGGCATATGTATTTGTCTAGCTTGTAGGCTCCGAATAACTAGATAACATGAAAGCTCTATATATGTACCCATAGGCTCTGAATAACTGCTTAGCCGGAGGCTCGATATATGTCTAGACCATACGCTCTAAATAATAACTTTGCATGAATCCCTTATATCTATCTAGACCATAGGGTCTAAATGACTTCTTATCCCAAAGGATTTGAGTAACTGATTAGCCCGAAGGGTCCGAATAGCTAGGCTGGAGATTTTGAATAGTTCAAGCATAAAAAGCTCGTTGTGTCTGTACTAAGCCATACTATCTTATAAGTTATAAACGAACAACTAAATTGCTCAAATAAAAACAGGCAAGCGTTTATCATATGTGGCCGATAAGAATGTCTAAGTAATATCTAAAGCTCGGTTGCTAACTTAGTCATAAAAGTTCTAACAGAGATGTAGTGATCTAGTCTAGTAGCCAACAAAGAACAATGAATACAAGTCATTCATCAACAATAATCTACCTTATAAAACTGTAGGCTATAAAGGAAAATGAAACTTCTATACCTACTACTTTAGGTTGCCCAGATAACAATCCTCATTGTTACTGCTTCCTTAGATAGTTACTAACTTTATAGCTTTTGCTATCCTAAGAACTCACATGGACCTTGCCTTATATCTAATCCCCTAATGTTTTCTCATTTCTATCCTTTGATCACATATGTATTGTTCTTATGACTAATGATTATATATTTCGTTGCTTTTCCATTAAGTGTGACATTAATGCTAACTGAGTATGAGTTCCTGACAAGGGTTAGCTAATTCAAAATAGTTCAAAACAATACAACCTAGAAGGTCTACGAGACATTCTTTGGTTACATAATAGATTTAGAATTTATTGGACAATGAGGTTATACCAACAAGAACTAGAATATCCTTGACATATATTCTCCGTCAGCTCCTTGAAGGATAACACCAATCTAGTTTCTGTGAATGAGTCTATGGTTTCACATTGTATTAAAGTCTATAATAGGTACGCCAATCATAGTCCCTATGTTCTAAGCATCGTCTATACCTCGAACCACTTTCTAACTAGACCCAAGGAATTAATAGGATAAGGATTTCAATTGGGAAATGGCTTTTACGTCAAAGGTCAGACCTACTAAACCATATATTTGACGCAAAGTAACTACATTCATGGACTTAGCTCTGATGTATCTCACACATTTCCCTACAGGCCATCCGAGTAAAGCTATAAACATGTATATATATGTACTTATAGTATGTTTCTTGGCCATATCAATCAGTATTAGTGCTTAACTCATTCAGTTTACACCTAAACTAATATTATAGCCTTATATTGTATTTACTTGATTAGTTCATTGTAGAACCATCTTAGGCTCAACTCCTTTTAACTACGACTAAAAGAAGAGACTCTACCATTCTACAGATGCTAGTTATCTTATCTTTAATCTAAGAAAATGGGTTGAAAGAAAAATGTTATATCCATGAAACCATGTAAACTTGATAGCTTTGATCAATGTCCATCGTATGTTGAAGCATGCGTGTACCACATTCAACTTTCACCTCTCAAGTATTTCCAATTAGACTATTGGTAACACAGATAGCCGAAGCACTAAAAGATCTCACCCAACCAAATAAGCACATGTATTTTCCCCAAATAGTTGACTCACATCTATATATGAGTATCAAGTCACTCCACCAACATATCACAAAAGGAAATCAACAATGCACCTAAACTCCAAAAGCTCCACAAAATCACAGAAATTTTAGAATTTTTTGGAAATCACAAATCAGGCCAAAAGGAAAAAGGAATCACCTTTACATACCATGAATTCGAATTCAAATTCAAACAAATGGATGAAAATAAATCCACGGAATGGAACCACTTTGCAAACCTATAATGTGTCTCTCTCTCTCTTTTTGTTTTGCCTTCATATTAAATGTGATTTTCTAATTTGTCTATCGTACGGTTTCTTCATTTTAATAAAAGTAATGTTAAGTTGTTCATGATGATTTCTAAGAATTATATCACTAAGATGGAATGCATACAGTAGTAGTGGAGAGGTAAAGCTTGCTTGGCATGAACATGTAAAACATATTGAAAGTCATTCAATCAACAGAAGTAGCATGAAAGGGTATGTACTATTTGATAACATTAATTCCAAAAGGAGAGATTTTTGCTTAACATATATATATATATATATATGTGGCTGCTTCGGTACTTGCTTATTTCCTAAAGATGTTGTAAGTATCTTCAGTTTCAAACATAATGCCAATATCATTAAATCATTTTCATTCCTATCCTTAAGGAAGGCAGTAATAGTAACTACCATTTTCCCCTTTAACCAAGCACCTATGAGGAATACATGATGCCAACGTAATACTTTTTCACTCATTCAATAATTAATAAATGAATTGGCTAGGCAAGTAATTTCTCTTCATAGCTAGATTTAATATCTCCACTTTAAATTATTAATAAAATATAAAAATATTATAAAGTAAATACATAAACAAATATATCATATATCATGACTAATGATTTTTTTGTTAATATCAAGGCATTCGGAAAGACAATACATAATATACTTTATCAAATCTTAATTCAAATCGAGTGGCCCAAAATGTGCAGGATGTCACAATGAACACCTCAATTTTAGGCTCGTACGCCTCTGACATAAGATAATGGATAACTTTGAACACACGGGGAATTACATTCTTCCCCTAAGGAACATTCGTCATCGAATGTGGATAATATGCATGGTTAAGTCCAAATGTCCTTTGAATCCCCACAAAACTCTTCTATTAATCGCACCATCCCATACCTACCAAACATCAAAAATTACATATTATGTGCCTAACATGGCCACTGATAGATAATAGTTTCTCATCATGCCCCATAAGGCCATGCATGAAAACAATATCATATTTAAAACTGTAACATACCTCAAGCATAATAAATCTGCTTTCGAAGATGTTATAACACTTCAAATAGAAGCCAACTGCTTCTACCTCTTCTGAATTTGTCCAGATCTAACAACCATAATTCTCTCTCTTATGATGTAGATAATAAATGATTATAATTCAGAACTATAACACGATATGGACGATGAAGTAATATTATCTAATCTTAATAGCCCGATAGTTGCCGATTATAAGTGTGGTGCACAACACTTATAAATAAGACTACTAAATACAGCTTGCAGACTCCGTAAGACACAAAATTGATATGATACCGAGTATGTCATACTCCAACATAGAGATATGACTACAACCCGCTGCCAATCTAGACCAGAGCCGACCCTTGCTAGACAATTATGCTACTATCGTAAAACCAACCATATAACTAAAAAATACACAAGTATATCTTGAATTAAGAATGAATTGTTGGCCAATGTAATGACCCTCCAGGTCATTTCCTCAATTTGCATGTATTGTTGGTGTTTCGAGCCTTCCCACAATGGCTACAGGTTATTTATAACTTGTCGGAACTGTCGGTACAATTATGGATAGTTTGTTTGGATTTTAGCCTTAGTTTCCTGTTTTGGAGCTTTTCTTGTTTAGGATTTGGTCTCAGACCAAAAATCCTAGAAGATTACCTCGGATGAGAATACCTATAGCATCATCAACTCTGAAATATTGATTTTATTATAGGAGACCATTAGTTTAGGTCTAGAGGCTTCCGAACTCATTTTGGACTATTGAGAGCATTATATGAAAAATGGAACTATATGTTAGGGCCTCACATTTAGGCAAAATGAACGCGGATGAATGTTTTAATAGTTTTATTCACTTTGTAACGTCGAATTGGTATGGTATGATAGTTCATTTGCATGTACGATATTTTAAATGAATATCGAACACTCAGTTGAAGTCCATTTTGGAATTAGAAAAAATCTAGTGCGCTTACTTGATAGGACCACTTTAGTGCCAATTGGGCCGCTTTAGCGCTCAATGCTTTAGCATCCATGTGATGCTTTAGTGGCCCTTGCCTGATGTTAGGGGTCTTCTTTAGCGGTCAATGGTCGTTAAAGGGGGAACCACTTTAGCGCTATTGGGGCTGATTTAGTAGTACCCGCCAATGTTGCCAGATGGCTAAAGCGGTCGAGTTGCTTTATTAGTGGTAGGCTCTTTAATGCACAGGTGTCCGTTTTAGTGGCACCTGTAGCCTTTTGTTCATATTTTCTCCACCTGATTTTCCACCATTTCTTCCACTATTGTCACACCAATTTTAGAACTCAAAGAGAGGAAAAAGCATAGAATTATCTAGTGAAGCTAAGGTAAACTAGCCCAATACACCTTGGTCATTTTCCATTAATTCTTTTTCAATTTTCATCCTATTTCATGATAAATTCTTAAAAATTAGGTGTTAAATTCCTAAACTTCAAGGGTTGATTTAATACCCGATTTATGCCCTATTTGTTCTTCGAGGAACCCCACAACGAATTCATTTTCGAATTCCATTTGCTGGCTCCACAGGCCTATTCTTGACCTAAATTTTGACCCAACCCTTAATATAGCAATATAAGTCTCATTTTACTCCAAATAATGTGTAGACTACTATTTGATAGCATAGAGGTATTTTGAGATTTTAGAGCAAAAGCAGACAATTAAGGACTTCCGATTTGGCATTGAGGCAAGCTTCTATTTACTCTTCTTCACCAGATAGTGTATTATATCTGTTGCGTGTTAGATAGAGATGTGAGGATGCAATTGTGGGTAGAACATCATGACTTAGCCTAAATTATGAGTTCAGGGATTAGAAGGATGAATTGACCCTTAAGATGAAATACGTATTATGCTTCTAGGATCCTACTACCCTAGGTTTCTAGCATGCCAAGCATAGTCGAGGCTAATAACCCTTTAGTATAAGGTTTACTACCTTACGTGGTGGATTATGATAGCTTCCCCGGATGATGATATGGTTATACCGGTGATATATTATTGGAACCAAGGAAACGATTATGATATTAGTTATATTAAGGGAAGTAATTATCCTTGTAAAGGACGTGGCCGTAGTTTATAGATGTTTTGATGCTAGTAATTTTATTGCTTGGATATTGGTGATAGAATGCATAGATTTGGTATATTCATGCTCATGAAATAATAAATGGTATAATTCCAACTTAACGTGGTTTTAATATTGTTTTACTAAAAAGGGATTTACTATAATTTTTTACCTTTAAAACGGATTCTTTCATAACATGAATCATACTACCTTAATGGATGATTTATGAGCTTTAAAGGCTAAAAATAATGTTTTAGATATTTGACCAAGATTTTACTATTACTATTTACTTTGGTTGTGAGAGATTTTTACCCCTTTCTTCACCTTCATGATGATTAGGCTCGGAGTTTACTCGGGTAATTAATATATGGACTTACATACTTTTAGCCATGATTCAAGTCCATGAATTTACATATATATACATCTCTTCGGTACTGGATGTGTATTGGAAATCCTATATTAGGACTCTATCATTGTATACTGGTACTCTCACACCCCCTGATTTGCTATTAAATATAGCACTTTCAAAGCTTAAAATGAGAAAAATATGCAAGTTTCTAAGGTTGTTTTGTTAGATATGATGCATTTTGGGTATGTTTTGTAGGAAATCATGTTTTGGATGCTAGGTTCATGAAAAAAATGAAAAGGGTGTTTTTGGTTACTTATGGGAGCAATTATGGATGTCCAGGACACTTTTTAGATTGTTCGTGACCAAACCATGTGCCAGAAATGGAAGAAGAGCTAAAAAATAACTTTGGACACATACTAAGTCAACATGCGGGCTGCATGTATCACATGTGTACTACATATGGGCAAAGCATGTGTCAGAAGTCCAAAATCCTGAGAGCTAACCTGCAGGATTTTTTGGTTTGGGAACATGCAGTCACTACATGTGCCCACCCTGTAGGCCACATGTGCCACATGCGCCCAAGGCTAGCACACATGTAGGGACCATAAGTAGCCACCGACCTTTTTTTCTCCTATTTTATTCAGGCTTTGGTTATAGGGTTTTCTCATGTAATATAAATATCCCTTATGTATTTTTAGTAGACGTTTCAAACTCTTAATACTTACAAATATATTTTGATTCCAACATTCAATTCTGGCCTTTTATTTCTCTTGTATTTGTTTTCGTTGATTATTTTAGTTACAGTTTTGGGTGTTTACTTATGATTATTGTGATTTTATCTTATGCTTTCAATCATTAATGTTATTGATTACTTTATAAGCATGAGGGGCTAAAAACCTTTATATAGGGTTCTGGAAACGCTGACAGATTGATGAAGTAGGGTTAGTGTTATTGTTATTTTGAACTATACCCATGTGTGCATTGTATTATCTTCACTTTAATAGTTTTCTTAATGGGAGCACACATTATGATCTCGCCTAGATTATTGTGACTTACTCCAAAAGAGGTGTAGTAAATAGGAAAATATAATAACGACAGTAATTTGGAGTTTAATTGTGGATCCACCTATTAGGTTTTATCCACATAAGATGGTTAGATTTCATATAAAAACTAGAGACTCAAAAGTTAATAGTTAACTAGGATAAAGATAAGAGTTATCAAGGCAACATTCTGAGACTCAAAAGGTAAAGGGTGAAATCCTTTTGCTCATACAAAAGACTGTAAAAGGTACATAACTTATCGATTCTGCGTGCAAGGTATCGGGTTAATTCAACAAAGCACTATAAGCCTACAAAGTTGAGAAGCCAAGGGGATAAAAATCCTAGTTTCACCTATGACTTATTACCACTGAAGTTGATACTCACCACTTGTTGGATATTGCTACTGAAAACATCCATTTACTTTTCAAGTTTTGCCCATTGATTGCAACTGCTGAGAACCAAGAGTTCATATATTCCTTAGGTATTAAACCCCAACCTTAGTTGGATTACTATATTTGGCAGTGGCCGGTATGATATTTTGAGAGGAGATGTATATTGGACGTCAATAAATTTTTCCACTATTGCTGAGGAATACGGTGTTGAGTTATGAATTGAAATTATTACAAATTTTAACTTTTCATTTTATTTTTGTTATTAGTTGGGTATACGCCGGTGTGTACCTAGCACATGCAGTATAGGTAAACTTCCAGTGTATTCAAATCCAGAGAGGATTCTATAAACACCTAGTAGATGGTGGAACAAAAAAAAAATGATAATCCTAAAGGGGTTCATGACGTTGTACCTCTCCCCCTCCTACTGGAGTTCTGGATATTGTTGATGGATAAAATAGTGAGCTTTTAGATCAAGCTAAAAATAAGAGTAGGGAACTGGAAGAAGCTTATCAGATAGCTAGTATGGCAGAACTAGATTCATGGAAACAAGAAGCAGAACGCCGAGCAATACTTAGTGGAAATTAGAATAGAGCTAGAGGTGTCTGTGTTCAAGTGATCCCATCATACCAATATGTGCAGACATATATAGATGATGAAGAATATTTAGAATACATTGAACTGGCATAGATTGGAGCCATTATTCCTTCTATTTTACCCACAGGCATTAAGTTTGACATAACAAGTGCAATGATCAAACTCTTAAATCTAAAGGGCATATTTATGGGTTTACCTGTAGATGATGCCAATATGCACTTTGCAAATTTTATTGGGATCTATAATTTGTATACCATTCTAGGCATTAATTGGGAATCACTTAGACTAGGTTGTTACCCTTCTCGCTTACAGGAGAAACATCTTTATGGCTAAGGGAACTGCCAAGAGGCTCTATCACTAAATAGAACACGTTACGCATGCAATTCTTGAATTGGTTATTTTCTCTATCTAGGATGTTGTAACTTAAGGATGAGATCTATAATTTTAGGCAGTTGCAGTTAGAATCTTTGTATGAGGAATGGTTTAGGTTTAAGAAGAAGCTAAGTATGGTGACCAACCACAGAAAGTCAGGGATGAGCTTACTAGAGATATTTAACTGAGCCTTGACCATCAACTCCATGGTAGACACCATATCTAGAGGATCTTTTATGACATTACACTAGGAGGTAGATTTGGAGATTCTTATAAGATCTCACTCCCTAACCGAGGGTGGAAAACTAGGGAGACTGAGAAGCTATCTAGAACGTATGCTCTTGGTGACTCCTGTGATTAAAAAGTACCTGATGATTCAGTAGTGCAAAAGATTGCATTGCTCAGAACTGATCTTAGGTTATTGGCAAAGTAATTTGCTGCAATAAGTTATGAGAAAGCAAATGTGGTAGCATCATAGGTGTCGGCTTCCAAAGCTTATAAGTCAGAATTTAAGGAGGAAATAAATTATCTGGATCATTAGTTAGTGGGTTTCTGAGCCCTAGGGAAAGGGAACCAAGGTTGGAACTATTATGACAGATACAGAAACCCCAGTAGAGAACGAGATGGTGACTAGAAAAAGAAGGATTTTTAGATTTGATATGATTATGAGAGTTGATAACTTTATATTTTTGGCTGAGTTTTTCATTCTGGACTGAGAGGCTGACACTGAAATGCCCATCATATTAGGGAAACCATTTATGGCCATAGGTCGATAGTTGTAATGGAGAAAGGAGAGTTGAAGTTCAAAGTCAACAATAAGGAGGCCACATTCAACATCAAAAAATCAATGAAATATCCTAACGACTCGAGGATGGTGTCGGTGATTGATTGTATTGATGACCCTAAAGGATACTCCTATGGGTATCTTATTGAATTCTGAGTAATCAAGAAACCTGTGTTGTGTTGGGATGCTACATCAAGTGCTACATGGGAGGCAACCCATGAACTTGTTGCTGAAGTCTGAGTACCTAACACATCCATGTCATGCCGCAATAGTAATTAAGCACTGAGTGGGAGGCAAGCCACTATTTTAGTGTTCACATTTTTGTTATTTTTCTTTTGTAGGTTTTTAGCTCATGGACTTACCAGGAATATGGTAAAATTACTACATTGATCAATTTCCAGGATGACCAACCCATCATGGTCATAAGTCCCACACGTGCCAGATAAGTTGAGAAATATTTTAAAAGATAAAATTTTAAGGATAAGAATGGAATATTGTGGACTTTGGTACATATTTATACTTTTGTTACTATAAACTTAAGTTTGAGGACCATGAGTAGCTGTAAAAATATAAAATTTCCAAGTTTGTACTATAAGAAAGCAGGTCAAAAATTTTGGCCCTGCACATGTTGTCCTCATATGGCACATGTGCCCTATGCCTAGTCGTATGTGGCAGGAATATATAGCTACTGTGGTGAGGTCAGTTATGGGCCCAAATTATAATTAAAATTTTGGGCCCACCAATATAGATTTATGACGTAAAACTGCCCCTCCCCCACAACCTATATTTAAACATCATTAGTCTTATTTCAACTCATTCAAATCCTCAAAACTTCAACTTTTCCCTTTAAATTTTAACTTCCCTCTTAGTATATAAACTAACCCCGCACTTAAGTAAAGGATAAATTTAAACTTATTTGAGATACCAACTTGTCCCAACACACTAAAAGCAAGTTCCAACTTTGGGTTTGCTTGATTTTTTCATTGTTCACTTCCGTATATTCATAAAAGAGGTAACTTTCTTAGCCCCTAATGGTTTTTTATTTATTTATTTATCTATTGTATAAACAAGTTGATATGTGTATTTCAATGGAAAATAGATAAAATCTATCATACTTGTATGTAGGAGCCTGGAAGTAGCCTATAATCTTGATGTTGGGCCTTGGGGATTAAATTCGAATATTAGTCCCTAAATAGAAGTTGAACTTGAAAGAGAAGAGTAATAAAACAAGTTGAGTATGTTTAGTTTGCTTTGAAAATCATGATTCTTGATAGGTGTGTTCACATTGGACTAGTTGGGATTTCAAATAATGTATAGGGGTGTGAAAATTGAGGAAAAATTCAAACCTTTTGAATTTTAAATTTTTCTTCAACTTTTGCAATTCCTCATTTTTGTTGGAAACTAACAAGAAGTTTTACAGGTACATATGGCACCTAAAGAATCTAAGAAAAAGAGGTCGAGGTATCTAAGAGATGGGATGAGTTTTTCGAGCCTAGTAGTTCGGTAGAGGAGTACCTGATTCAATTATATAGATACGTTGCAATTAGGGTAACGTACAAAGTGATCTGAAAGCAGGTATGCTAGGTATCCAGGCAGTTATAGCACATCCTAGGATGAAGTTAACCTAAAGATCACCCCCACACACTCCTCTACTAGATGATAATAAGGAGGAGGAGGTAGATTTAGAGTCAGGTACATAGTTTACAGCTCAAGACCCCTAGTCTGAGGAGCAGTCCTAGGATTTATCTAAGGATGCAGAGCAAGATAAGTCATCAGCGGTACCCTAGTTTGAGGAGGCTATAGCCACTCATGTACAACAGTTTGATTCACCCCAGTTTGAGAAGGGTACAGGCTTTCCATGATGCACCAGTACAATAAGAGTATAATCCCACACCAACACATACCTCGGAGTACCTCTTAATAAAGAAAATTTGAGGTGATGTGTAGATAATATGTGGGAGATATTTGATAGAGAGTGATACGCTCAAATTACACCTCTCTTATGAGAGAGTAAGTGATCGCTGTCAAATATAGAAACTAACTAGGTTGGGTGTCGAATCCTATAAATAATATAGTGTTCACTAAGTATTATGATTATTATTAGACTGTTTATCTAATGTTCTGAAATAAAGAGGGTTTGGAAATGTTAACGGTGCTCTTTTGAAATTGTGTTACACAAAAGTCCAGCTACTATGAGTAAATGTAGCTGTAATTTTAATGAGAATGAATTAAATAGAGTTATGCTCACTAAGATGTTTGAACAATTAAGGTTGCGAGTTTATGTTCAAAATCTAACTTATGTATCTAATTGCAAGAATTATTGAATTCTAAGGATTATCCATATGTTTCTCAACCTAATGAGTATTTCACCCTTTAATTCTCTCAAACATAAAGGATTCATGCATTATTCAATAACACTCTCATGGCGGTTGATCCTGTTAAGGTATGAACCCGTTAACCCAAAAGGTAAACCTATGAAGTTCATGTAAATCACTATTTTTCCCAACATCTACTTTCTTGTCAGACAAGTGGAGTTTATAGGGTCAATTGTTACATTTTTAACCAAGAGATATCATTAAGATGAAGAAAGATTCATGCAGTTTCGATTGATATTAGAAACCAAACCCATTCATAACCCTAAAATAATTCTCTACATCAAGGCTCACATAACCATAGTTATGAGAGTTTAGCCACTCATCTCCATATGAGAAATCAGGGTTATATTGATGTTCATAAATAACTTTAGAAAAGTACTTACAAATGTCACAATATTGTTCTTCTTGATCTTTGATGGAAAATATCAAAACAAATAATCAACTCTCAATTTCTAGATTCAAATCCCAATGAAAAAGTAGTACAAGACTCTCAATAAAGGAGAGAGTATGAAACTGAAGACAAAAGATCTCTAATAAACCCTAATACTTGGTATTTATATGCTGCTAACTAAAAGGATTTAAAATTTGAAATCATAAAATTCGCGTCCAAAGTGATGGCCAAATTGGTGGTCCGTCGGAAGGTTGACGGTTTACCATTTGGCCCATCGCTGCTGATATGGGAAGGTCACTTTTTGGATAAAACTGATGGCTAACTTGGTGGTCCATCGCAATACTAACGGTCCACCGCTTGGTCCGTCGCTGAGTACTTCAGGGATCCTGATTCTGGATGACACTGACGGCCCATTTGGTGGTTAATCACAAGACTGACGGTTCGCCATTTTGTCTTTTGCAGCAAGACGGTCAAGTTGGTGATCCATATCATGACTGACGGTTCACCATTTCTACCATCATAGAGTCTTCTAAAAAGATGAGTTCTGGTTTGATTTGACGGTTAACTTGGTGGTTCATCGCAACACTGACGGTCCACCATTTTGACCATCAGAAGTATTTTTCTGCTACTCTTCTGAAACTTTTTCTTCAGCTCGATCCTTACCCAGAAACATTAAAAACCAGCATTAAAAGCAACCTTAGTTTCTTGAAAACATACAACTTTTTCAATAAAAAGATGAAAAATATTCCGTCCAATGGTTGAACATCAACGCCCTCATATTAAGATCATTGCTTGTCCTCAAGAAACTCAGCATCTAACTGTAAACATGAACCATACCATGACAAGCAACCAAATAATGAATCACTTTGATGTAACCATTCACTTATCATTTCACTCACATTAGTTTCAACTAACAGGTTCTACACCCAGCATTGATTATAATTCAGCACACACAAACATGGATGTCATGTCCCACAGAGAATAGCAGAGCTAAGAAAAACTCTAGTTGCCCTCACAACAATAAAGTCAACCACTCTTTATACTACGTGGACATAATCTAAACTCTCACGCTCATCAAATAAGTTACAAGCATAGTCCAGGTACCCATAAGATTTCCCTTGCCATTTAACACACCCTCAAAGCTGATTTGCTAGGATTAAACAGGTCTTTTCTAGGCTTGTAATGAGGCTTCAAGCTAGGTGAGGGTACTCTTTTGGGTAAAGTGACTCATTAGGGCTTAAATCTTCTTGCCCTAGCAACTTTTCAGCCCCAAGCTACAATTTTCATCAACTTGCTTACAATCTCCCTTAATCAATTCTACTTAATTTTTTTTTTAAATAAGCATCAACCACCCTCAACTTATGCTGATGTAGTAAGCTAAGGTGCACAATTTCTTTGGATAGATCAGGGCCAAATAACTTTAAACTATATTCTAAACCAACTTTTCACTGGGTGCTTACATTTTGACAATAGTAACCCTCAACTTAGGTGTTTTACCTAAGTTAAGGTGTACAATGCCCTATATTGGGTCAGGTCCAGAGTTGAATGCTAATGCCCTGCATAGAGTTAATTATAGTTATGGGAAATAAATAAAACTACTAAAAATCTCAAAACGGGTTAGAGTAAGGGAGAGATCTTAGAGAGGTTAATTATTTAGGCTAAGTGGACTAAAAGTACAAGGAGGCCTGCCATCCTATCCTATTGAATCAGTTAGAGCATAGTATCAATAACTTGGGCAAGTTAGCACTACACTATGCAAGAACTTAAGACAAATCCTCACACACAAAGAGGCAACTGAGTTAAACTTCTTCTGTTACTCTTAGGATTTCCATCACATGATTCATGCACCTCTTACATGTTAATGCCAAATGCAGACTCACTGAAGGTTACGCACCTATGCTACATGATCAGATTAAATAATCACACATATATGCTCATAGTCTTATAATAATATCATTCATTATACATATCTACAAAGGGATACTGAAACAGAGAAGAAAGAAAAAAAATCTTTTTATAAATAACATTAAACACAATATTTACATCACAAGCTTAGGAAATTAGAAATGCAAAAATAAGACACCTTGAAATTTTGATTCTACTATATAGAACATGGAGGGAAAAGAGATCAGCAACACAACCCACCATGGTACAAGTATACGACCCCTACAGGAAAATAAATGCATTATCCTCAAAGCATTGATTTATTAGTACAAGGAAACGGTTTTGGTTATTTTTTCTCTTATTCATATGAGGCATCTGTGAAGTGTAGCGAGGCTTCTTCATCCTCACCTCATGCAATATTGGCCTCTAAGGTGGTAGGGGCACTCATAACTTTAACCCCTAAGATTAGAGGAATTGTCTCTCAAACTGATCCTATACTATGCCCCCTTGCTGGGGCAGCACTAGTGGATACCCGTGCTGCTTTGTCTTCTTCTTTCTTTCTCCTCTTTTCTTTATCTTTCAGTGACTTCTTTTGAGCTCTCTTAATATCATGATGTTCTCATTGTTCTGGTGTCATTTCTGCTCTCTTTATCCTCTTTGCTTCTTTTTTTGCAGCTTTTTCATCTATTTGCCTACCCATCAAGTCCACAATACCCTCATCAACATCACTTTTCACCAAGGTTAGGTCGAACACAGGCTGCTGTGATTGCCTACTTTTCATCTCTACAACATCCATCTTTGTTTATTCAAATTCAGCCATCAGCTTGGCAAGGTCAGTGAGGGACAGTGAATCGAGCCTTTTATTGATACGAAGTTCCATGGTGTCCATCCTAGTATGAATGGTTTGGAATGGATGAACTGCATCATCCATAATTTTATCAACAAAAGGCTTGAAGTTTGCAGCCCTCTTATCTTGCTTTCTCTGAAACCTATTTTGCGTCTTCAATGACTTAGCAAAGTTTTTTGGTGTGAACCTATATTCAGGAAAATCTGCTCCACCCATAGATTGTGCGGAACCTGACCATGTAGATGTGACTTGGGGTATGTACTTAGGTGGCACATAGGTGGTAATGTGTAAAGGCATACTTGTGGTAATCTTTTTAGTATCAGGAGCTGGTGCAGATTGAGTCTGGTAAGCTGGAGGCTTGGTGAAACGTATCTTGAACTTTGAGTTATCTTTTGACATCTCAAGGTCTTATTTGTGTATAGCCTGGATTTCATTATCTACTCCGAGAATCAAAGGCAAACCAGCCTGTCTGTATAAAGCCGTGATTAAGCACAAAAATGGAAATGAACTGGAGAATTTGTGTGCCCTCACAAATATCTCATCTGCAATTATCTGGACAAATTCAATTTGAAGCCCTGATATCAAGCTTTCCACCAATACAACTCTATGTCTATCCAAGTTTTCATCCCTTTTTGTTGGCATTAACCTCAAATGAACAACAGCTTACCAGAATTTAGCCTTAAAACTAAGGGAGTATTTTATAATACGCTTTCGTGAGTTGGTCAACCAAGAGGGGTTACTCTCCTTTGACAAGAATGAGGTCACCCAAGGCCTTCGATTAGAAGTGTTTCTCAATCTGTACCCAAGATCAGGCACAGCAAGCGGGGCCTCATACTCTGGTAGAGCAAGATCTTATTAATTGTTTGGGCTAAAATATCAACAGTAACTCCTCGGATAGGTACAGACTCTCTGTTCGACAAATTTGTAATTTATGTCCCCTTTGGGTAGTCCTGTTCTACCAGCATAAAATAATTTGCAAAGAATTCTCTTACCCAATGGTTGATAGGTTGTTATTGGATGGCTCATCCATACTAGTTCATACTCGTTGAACTGGCGTTCCAAATCAAGATATTCATGTAAGTCCTTGGTCACAATCTGATGCTCTTCCATAAATGACCTTTTGATCCCTCTCGCATTGGGTGTTAACCCATCATAGAACTTCTCAAATGCTACCTCTATCTACCATCTAATTGCCTCCCAAACTTGAGTATCCTTACATCTAATAATGTAAGCATCCTCAGTTTTAGTTTCTACGTTATCTACTTTAGTTTACCCTTCTACATTGGCATCCTCAGTTTCAATATCAGCTGGCTCAGGTGGAGTGGCATCAACTTAGGCCTCATTTGGGCTCGAACTGGTACTTCTAGTACTATCCTTACTCTCCTCTCTAGACTGGAAGAGTAGTGGAATTTCCCTTCCACATTGTCTAGTGTTATATCCGAATGTGGGTTTGCCTCCATCCCTTTGAGATTTTCCTCCTCTATTTACTATAGTTTGGGAGCCATAACACCTGAAAAAGAGGTAAGAAATTAGTCCACAACAAAAATCTATCAAATCAGTGCATTTCATGACTTGACGGTCAAAATAGTGATTTACCAGTGGTGGGACGATCCACCACTTTAGCCGTCGCGCCTTATCTAGTATCCTGGATTTTTCATAGCCCTGCGATGGTTAAGTTGGTGGTCCATCGCCAATCTGAGGGTCCACCATTTCAACTGTTGCACCTTCCTCTTCAGTTTCAGCTTTCAATTTGGCATATATTCGAGCATTTGTTGAGCAAAATTGTTTGTTTAGCAACATTTGACAACAATAAAACAATCAAGCACAACTTTTCATATTTTAATCATGTAGATTACTCAGACTTTACCTACACAGATTATGCTCAAGCTCCTATTTCAAAACCTTCAGTAATTCAAGGCATCAAAACTATAACAAGATGCTAATTCCTTTACAAAACAACTTTCCAAACATAACCTATAGCTAAATGCGTCATTTAGAGAAAGAAGAATAGAATTATGCACATACCTTGATTTTGCACAGAAACAATCTTGCAACTTTAGAGAGAAAGACTAATTCAAACAACTCTTCAATTATGATCTCAACTTGACTGTAATGAAGAGAACAAGAAGAACGGATGTGTTTAAATAGGAGGAAAGGAAGGAGATGTAGAGTCCTAGAGGTAATAATTTCCTTCAGATTCTTTCAATTCAAAGGAAGTTGAACAACCTAAGGATTTAAAGGGGTTACAACGTATGTAACCACCTTATTTTAACACTTTAAAACCTTTTAGGCCAAAAATAGGTCATTTAACAAGGCTTCTGATTCAACCCGACTCAACCTAGGATTAGGGTTACAACGACACCTGGCCCGATGGTCCGTCAGATTTTCGATGGTCCACCAGGTCGGCCGTTGAATCTTACCACGACTTGTGCAACTCTGATTCGTTATGATGGTATTTGGGATGGTCCACCATGTTTTTGACGGTCCACCAAAGTAACCTTCATACCTTACCAGAACCCAATCCATCTAGGTTAATTTTGACAGTCGATTAAATGGTCCACCAACTTTGGGACGGTTCACCACTTTAACAATCAATTTGATCCAGTGAATGAATTTTTCTGCCTATCTGCGATAGAGGAAATAGTGAACCATCGTAGAAATGGTAGTCCACCAAATTGGCCATCACTTTTGTTCCAGTAGCTCAGATTTTTTTTGCCCTTGTTTTCAGCTGTAGCACTCCTCCCTTTTTTTTAAAAAAATTTTAATCCTGCACACTTCACAAATGCATCAAAAATTCACTAATAACAACACACTTAAATACAAAAAATACTTTACACTAACACATTGTGGGTTGCCTCCCACTAGCGCCTGGTTTATTGTTGCGGCACGACCTAGTTATCTCGATTACTCAGACTTCATCTAGATAGAAAGTAGAAATATTCTTTATCGAGTCTTTTGGACTTATATACAGTTTCACACGCTGCCTATTTATCTTGAAGACACTTTCGTCTTCATTTTTAAGTCCCACTACAACAGACGAGTAGACTTCACTCGCTTAAATGGGCTAGACCATTTGGATTTGAGCTTAGTTGGAAACAGTTTGAGTCTTGAGTTGTATAGAAACACCAAGTTGCCTTTCTAGAAATCCTACTTTTCAATCCTACTGTTGTGGTACTTTTTTATTCTTTCCTTATATAGATCAGCCCGATCAAAAGCTCCGATATGAAACTCATCCATCTCATTAGCTACCCCAGTCTCATATTTACTGCTTCATTCCAGTTTAGATTAAGCCGCTTTACTCTCCACATTGCTTTATGCTCTAGCTCAATCAGCAAATGGCACGCCTTACCATAAACCAATTGGTATGGAGACATGCCTATGGGCATCTGGAATGCCATTCGATATGCCCATAATATATCATCTAACTTCCTAGACCAATCTTTTTGGCTAGCATTTACAGTCTTGGAAAGGATAGCTTTCATTTCCCGATTAGAGAACTCCACTTGCCCACTGGTCTGTGGGTGGTATGGGGTAGACACCTTATGCAATTTGACTCTATATTTTGCTAAGGCAGCTCTAAATATCTTTTTGCAAAAGTGTGATCCTCCATCTCTTATGAAGGTATGTGCTATCCCAAAGCGAGAGAGGATATTTCTCTTTAGAAATGCAACCACCCGCTTCCCTTCATTATCAGACAGAGCCAGGACCTCGACCGATTTTGACACGTAGTTAACAGCAACTAGTATGTACTTCATTCCAAATGAGCTCACGAAGGGCCCCATAAAGTTAACACCTCATACATCGAGCAGTTCTACCTCCAATATCTTGGACATTGGCATCTCATGGAACTTTGAGATAGACCTTTGCCTTTGACATTGGTCACATCTCTTTACAAACTCATAAGCTTCCTTGAATAAAGTGGGCTAGTAGTAGCCGCTTTGAAGCATTTTTTCGGTAGTACGATCACCAGCATGGTGACCTCTAACTGGGGAAGCATGGCTTGCTTCCAATACACTCAACATATCTAATTTTGGGATGCACCATGTAATAATACCATTTGCACATCACCGAAAAAGATATGGCTCATCTCAGAAGTAATGAGTCACATCATGGAGAAACTTTTTCCTCTGATAAAAGGAAATATTCTCTGGTGTCACCTCACTTACCACATAATTTATGAAGTTAGCATACCAAGTTATTTTTTGAGCACTGTAGCCAATTCTTTCTCTTTAGGAAAGGAATCATTAATCTCAAGCTTATTTTTTACTGCCTGCTCGCCTTTGAGTCTGGATAAGTGATCAGCCACCTGATTCTCACATTCCTTATGATCTTTGACCTCGAAGTCAAATTCCTGAAGTAGTAATACCCACTGGATCAACCATGGTTTAGTATCCTTCTTCACCATTAGGTACCTCAAGGCAGCGTGTTCAGTGTGTACCACTACCTTGGTACTAGCAAATATACTCAAAACATCTCAAAAGCATATACCACTACTAGAAGTTCATGCTATGTGATGGTGTAGTTTTTCTAAGCTCCATTCAATGCTTTACTGGCATAATAAACTGGATAAAATAATTTCTTTCTTTTGCCCCAACACAGATCTAAGGGCAACACCGCTTGCATCATATATTATCTTAAATGGTTTTGACCAGTTCGATGCAACAATGATAGGGGCCTCCACCAGCTTCCTCTTAAGGCATTCAAATGCCATAATGTAACCAGTGACAAAGAAGAACTTAGTTTCCTTCTCTAAAAGTTTGCAAAGTGGATTTGAAACTCTAGAGAAGTCTTTTATAAAACTTCGATAACAGCCAGCATGCCCAAGAAAACTACACACTCCTTTTGCTGAGATGGGAGGTGGTAGTTTCTCAATAACCTCTACCTTGGCTCGATCGACCTCTATCCCTTTTACTAAAATTTTGTGCCCAAGAAAAAGTCTCCTTTACCATGAAGTGACATTTCTCCCAATTAAGTACGAGATTGAATTCCATACACCTCTGTAAAGCCTTACTCAAGTTCTCCAAACACAACTCAAATGAATCTCTAACCACAGAAAAATCATCCATGAACACCTCCAAGGTGTCCTCAACCATATCGGAGAAAATAGTCATTATACACCTTTGGAAGGTAGTGGGTGCATTACATAACCCAAATGACATCTGCTTGAATACAAAAGTTCCATACGAGTATGTGAACATCATCTTCTCCTAATCTTCAGTAGCAATACAGATCTGATTGTAACCAAAATATCCATCTAAGGAGCAGTACCACCTCCTTCCTGTAAACTGATCAAGTATTTAATCCATGAAGGGCATTGGGAAGTGTCCTTTAAAGTCCAAGATTTTAGTTTGAGGTAGTCAATACAAACTCTCCAACCGGTCACAGGCCTGAGAGAAATCAACTCATTCTTTTCAATTGTAACAATAGTTATACCCCCTTTCTTGGGAACACATTGAACCAGGCTTACTCATTTACTATCGAAAATAGGGTAAACCACTTTTGTATCTAGCCACTTAATAATTTCCTTCTTAACAACCGCTTGTATTGGTGGGTTAAGTCAGCGTTGATGCTCTATTGTAGGAGTATATTCTTTCTTAAGTTGTGTCTTATTAGGGCAGATGCCAGGAGAAATTCAAATAATATCAGTAATAGTACAACCTACTTCTTTTTTGTATCTTTAAAACACAGAAATAAGTGATTCCACCTGCTGCTTACCCAGGTCAGCCACAATAATAATAAGTAGTGTATTACCATTGCCCAGGAACACATACCTCAAATGACTAGGTAAGTCCTTCATCTCCAAGATAGGTGGTTCTTCTATAGAGGACTTAACAGGTGGACTAGGATGATTTTCTAAGTCCAAGTACGACTTCTTGGGGGAATATGAGTATGAACCCATGCTCGTTAAGGCACATATAGTCTCCTCATAATCTTTTAAACAATCCTGATCAAAATTCATCAACACTGCAGTCAAGGTTTTAAAAACAAATTTATTTTCTATCAATACTTCCTGCTCCTCCTCATAATAAACATCTACCATAGAAAACACACTCATTTCTTTCTGCTGCTTTATTGATTGGCACACATCAAATCACACCACTTCATCATTCAGCCTAAATAAAAGCTCATTAGCTCACAAATCAATCAGCACACTTTTGGTTGTGAGAAAAGGTCGACTCAAGAGTATGGGCACCTCGAAATCCACCTCCCAATCAAGAATAATGAAATATGTAGGAAATATGAAACTAAAAATCTTCACCAACATATCATACAAAATACCGACAGGTCATTTAACTGGCCTATCCGCCATCACAAGTCTCATATTAGTGGGTGTGGGATCTCCTAAACCCAACTTTTTGTAAATAGCTAGCGACATCAGATTGATGCTAGCTCCTAAGTCGCATAGATCTTTTACAAAGTCAAGAGGTCTAATAGTGCATGGGAGAGTAAATTCTCCTGGATCTACCTTTTCTGCACCATAGACCTTGTAGAAATCGTACCACAATGATACAAAATGTCTATCAGCTCAAAACTAACCGACCACTTCTTTGTGACGAGGTCTTTCATGAACTTTGCATTCTCGGGCATTCGGTCTAATGCCTCCACCAGTCATAGATTAATCATCAACTACTTCAACATACCCATAAATTTTCTAAACTTCGTGTCATCAACTTTTTTCTTCAATCGATGAGGAAATAGAGGAGTTGGCTTTGGAAGAGTGGTAACCACCACTTCAGTCTCTTTTCCCTTATTTTTCTTCAACTCATTAACCTGCTGACTATTGGATAGTGTGTCATCAATAACTTCATCTGATTTACTAGACTCTACCGGATGATAAATCTCTACTTCTTCTACATCATCAGCTACAGTAGCAACTGCAGGCTTACCCACATGAGGGCCTGCCAATACCTTACAACTTCTAGTAGTGATAGCCATGCAAGAGCCATCGCTTTATGGGTTTTAAATGGTGTCACTTGGCAAAGTTCTAGTCTTTCTCTAATTCAAAGCTGTCGAGAGTTGGCTCATTTATTTCTCTAACTACTTGATAGAGGTAGAGTTCGAGTTCACCAACTAACTCATAGAAGATAAATCCCTCTTCGTGGTAGTCACTCCAGAGTTGGTAGCTTAAACTCTCTTTCATAATTTCTTTATCATGTCCTCCATGGATATCTTGCCAGAGCTTGTTGCAGCACTATCTCTACTTTCGGGAGGTACATATAGTCCACTTCTATCATTCTTACCTTTCCAATTTCCTTGATCTCTATCCTTATAACTAGCCTTGTCATAGTAGTTTTGACCTTGATTTCCTTGGATATTACATCGAAAACCCCCCTAATTATTCAAATAGTTAGCCTCTTCTTCTGAATCAGAATCATGTCTGCCTTTAGCTGCAATAGCCTTTACTTTTTTAGTTTTTGTAGATGATAGATGCTTAGTTAACAGATCCATCTGCATCTTCAAGTATGCCATGTCTTAATTATGTTCTTCATATTTGTTATGTTGTTTTGCAGTCATAACAACAGATACAGTAGGTCTTGCTACCACATAATCCTTGGTATGCTAAGCTTTACTTTGTTTAGTCATCCGATCAAGTATCTTCGAGGTCTCCTAAAAAGTGAGATCTACAAATGATCCCCCTGTAGCATTATCAATAATTGGCTTTGTAATAGAGTTCAAAGCCTGATAAAGAGTCTCTATTAGATAAATATCTATCATATTATGGTTTGGCCACTATGTTAGCTTCTTTTTGAACCTCTTCCATGTCTAATGAAAGGCTTCGGTTGGGAGTTGCCTAAAGTTGTTGATCTCATCCCTCAACTGTACTCTTCTAGAAGGCAGAAAGAACTTTTCTAGGAATGCCTCTTTCAGTTGCCTCCAGTTGGTTATGGAATCGAGCGTCAACTCATTAAGCTATAATGTTGCCTTTGCAGATAGAGATAATAGAAATAAATGCATCTGGATGGAATTCTGTCCGACTTTCAGGTTATCAAAGGACTTGTAAATAGTGGCAAAATTCACTAAATACTTATCGGGATCATCTCCCGAGAGTTCAACAAATAACTTCTTCATATGAAGAAGCTAGATCATGCTACTGGTAATATTGAACTTTGCTCTTATTGCTAGAGGTGTAGGAATAATAGATCCAGTGGCACTAGCTCCATCCATTCCATCTTCATCATCATTAAGATCAAATTGAACAACTTGATGATCAGGTCTTGCCCTGAAAGGATGGTTTTTGTACATATTTTTGTTCACTAGTGTAGGTATATTCTCTACATGCCTTTGATTAGTGGGATCTAACAAGTTGTCATCCCCTAAATCATCATTATCATGTTTAGGATGACGTGCCTGCTGGCTATCATTCTGCAGATTTAGTTGAGCTCTAGCCAATGCGGCTAGTCTCTTAGCATCTTGGGGTTCTATCATTTTGCCAATAAGTTGCGATTCTGGATATATTGGTACTAATGGTGCACCTGATCTTCGTGTACTTGGAATACATAACAACTCCCCTACACAAACAAAAACAACAAACAAAAGTAAAATTTGGGAAACTTGACGAAAGGTTAATTAACAAATATAAACTAAATTGACAATCGTATTCCTCGACAATGGCGCTAAAATTTAATACGCCCAAATTACACCTCTCATATAAGAGATTAAGAAGTCGCTGTCAAATATAGAACCCAACTGGTTTGGGTGCCAAATCCCATAGAGAATACAGTGTTCACTAAGTATTGTGATTGTTATTAGACTGTTGATCTAAGGTTCCAAAATAAAGGGGGTTTGAAAATGTTAATGGTGCTCTTTTGTATTTGTGTTACACAAAAGTCCAACTACTAAGAGTAAATGCAAATGTAATTTCAATGAGAATGAGTTAACTTAGGGTTGCGAGTTTGTGTTCAAAATCTAACTTATGTATCCAATTGTAAGAATTATTGAATTCTAAGGATTACCCATATATTTCTCAACCTAATGAGTATTTCACCTTTTACTTCTTTCAAAATTAAAGGATTCATACATTATTCAATAACACTCTCATAAAGGTTGATCCTGTTAAGACATCAACTCATTAACCCAAAGGGTCAACCTATGGAGTTCATGTGAATCACTTCTTTTCCCAACATCTACTTTCTTATCAGAAAATTAGAGTTTATGGGCTCACTTCTCAAGTTTGCAGCCAAGAGATGTCATTAAGATGAAGAAAGATTCATGTAATTTTGATAGATAGTAGAAATCAAACCCATTTACAACCCCAAAATAATTCTCTATATCAAGGCTCACATAACCCTAGTTATGGGAGTTTATTCACTCATCTCCATATGAGAAATCAGAGTTATATTGATGTTCATAAATAACTTTAGAAAAGTACTTACAAATGTCACAATATTATTCTTCTTGATCTTTGATGGAAAATATGAAAACTAATCATCAACTCTCAATTTCTTAATTCAAATCCTAATGAAAAAGTAGTATAAGACTCTCAATAGAGGAGAAAGTATAAAACTGAAGACAAAATATCTCTACTAAACCCTAATACTTAGTATTTATATGTTCCCAACTAAAAAGATTTAAAATTCATAATAATAAAATTTGCTTCCAAAGTGACGGTCAAATTGGTGGTCTGTCTCAAGGTTATGGTCCACCATTTGTCCCGTCGTTGCTGATCTGGGAAGGTCACTTTTTGGATGAAATTAATGGCCAACTTGATGGTTCGTCGGAAGACTGACGGTCTACCGCTTGGTCCATCTCTGAGTCATTCAGGGAGCCTGATTCTGGATGACACTGATGGCTAATTTTGTGGTCCGTCGTAAGACTGACGGTGTACCATTTGATCTATCATAGTAAGATGGTCAATTTGGTGATCCATTGTATGACTTACAGTTCACCATTTCTACCATCGCAGAGTCTTCTGAAAAACTGAGTTCTAGTTAGATTTGACGGTTAACTTAGTGGTTCATCACAACACTGACGGTCCATTATTTTGATCATCAGAAGTATTTTCTTGCCACTTTTCACAGACTTTATTCAGCTAGATCCTTACCCTGAAACATTAAAAAACAACATTAAACACAACCTTAGTTGCTTGAAAACATACAACTTTCTCAAGAAAAAGATGCAAAATATTCCGTCGAAAGCCTAAAAATCATAGATAGTCTTATTTTGATGGACAGATGACCTATAAGGCTTATTTATAAGGATCATCAAATTAATTTATTTGGGCTTAGCAGAATTCCATAGTTGTGGGCTGCTTTTTATCATTACTAGTTAGAGTTGAGGAAGACACCACTCGATTCCTAAAGTCCGACTATGGTACGTGTGTTTTATGTATCACACCTAGCTATAGTAGTTAATATTGGGCTTAGATTTTTAGGTTTGATGAGACAAATGGAGCTACCACTTCTTGATCATACACTTATAAGAGGGGTCAAAGTTTATCTTTAAGCAGAGACTATCTGGCGGGTCATTTTTTGTCCAAATTATATAACTCTCATAACAATAGAAGAGTGTGACTAAATACTAAGAGTCATACGTAGTCAACATATTATGTGAAAGACTGAGCATAGATAAGAGGGTTGAGATGGCTAGTAAATAGCCAGCTATATTTCTCCATTAGGTGATGCAACCCCATGGATCGAGGGGCATAGAGTGATTGAGAGGGATTGTTGACCTTTGAGGCCAAGTTTTTGTAGTTGCTCATTTAATATCGACTGTTCCCCATAGCTTCAGATAATACATTGACTTTGGAGGGAGCAGTCCTAGTTGCTAGTTTGATGGCCGGATATTCTTTGAATTTTGCATCTTTTCTCTAGCATGAGATCCATGATAGAAAATTTAGGGAGATAACTAATATTCTATTCCTTTGCATAATTCATAGACTATGTGATGAGGTTGGTTTACTTGAGATACTGGGAGTAGATGAGAGGGTATATATGACAGATACTATGTAGATAAAGAATATGATGGATCTGGCATGTCCAGGTGTTCCCAAGAGATCTAGAGAACTTATTACAGTATCTTGGGCCTAGACTGAGGGCCCGTATATTTCAATAGAGCCTAGTGACTCACATAAATATGATGTCGGATTTAATGTTGATACAACGATAGAAGAGCAGAGAGAGGCCCCAAATATGAGTACTTAGGGTGATGGGACACCAACCACTTCTTCGTTATCCTTAGATTCAACCTCAAAGGAGATTAATATATCTTTAGAGACTACTCGCCCATCCACTAAAAATACTAGTATCGGTATGATTACTACCTCTCAAGAGTTCTTGTAGAGATTAGTGGACAGATAGAGGGACACTGATGCCTGGTTGTGGGTTATTAAGACCAAGATAACTACCTTATATGAGCAAATATATTTAGGTGTTTGGACTTTATTCGAGATGGCAGAGGCCAAATGGGAGGCCGCACTATGAGCTACCTTGTCTAAGCTATGTATTGACTTATATGTATATCTTGTTGAGTTTGAGAAATAGGTTACAACCTAATTTATAGATACAGCGGAACCATATCTAGCCCAGATGAGGAAAAATATGGATATATTATGAGTAGGGGCACGCTCTTTCATAGACATCCATATAGAAGCCACTTCTTAAGTCATACCCCCAGTGGTCAAGACATCACCTCCGTGCACACCTAGATATTATAATTTCTTTGCATTTGATGATGAGAAGGTTTTGGTATTTTGAACAAAGAGAGGTCATATAGGAGACTTGTAGGATTCTAATATGCCATATAACCAATCCGTTAAAAAGTCCAAACATGATTTGATAGATTCTGCAGTCACTGAAATGTTAATATATGAGTGATAGTAGTAGGTGCATCTTTTAGTAGTGCACCGCCACCACCACCACCTCCGCTAGCTAATATGTCCCCATCTAGAGATGCTCATGACACGAACGCTTAGTGTGTCCCAGGTATGTTCACACTTCTCTTTGTTTTATATTCTTTTTATGAATTAAGGAGAGTGTAATATTTTTTAGTTGGGAGTGGGGTATACCATAGTCGCGCAGGTTTTTATTGTCATTCCTTTTTTTTCTGTCGGCCGTGGTGATATTATAGAACTGGCATATTTAGGATAATTTATGTCATAATGTGTTGTGTCTCTTATTGTGTTGTGTTTTTGTGTAATTAGGAGATTTAAGTATTTAGGGTAGTAGTCATATTTTGATTATTTTTTTATACCCCTCTAAAAATTTTGTGTTAAAACTATGTGAATATATATATGTGTGAACATTGAGTATCTTTTTTGGAATTAGGATAAGGATTAGTGATATGATAATCACTATTTAAAAATTGCATGAACGAGATAAGTAATAGTTTGTAATATTGACTCTGTGCTATGTGTGTGTGAGATGCTACTTAGTTCTCTTTATGTGTTAAATTTAGAACTTGCCAGATTAGTCTTGCTAGGTTAAAAGGATAGCGGGTTAGGAATGGATATAGGTCATTTTTTGTTTTAGACCACTTTTAGCCTAAATGACCTTCTTTGTGTGAAATAGTATCCTTTGATCCCTGTTTTAAGCCTTATATCCTATTTCTTTGTTTTTACTATTCACCTTCCCATTTGTGTTTCAAGGAACCTATTTGGACCCTAGTTCTCCTTGGATATTATGCACCTCTACTCAAGAAAATTGCCTAAGTTAAGGGTGACTATAATAGGGGTGTATAGTGTAAGTAGGTATGTAGAAGGGTAAAATAAGAGAAAAAGTTAGTAAGCTGGGTGTGATAATAAAAGAAAAAAAAAGAAAAATTGTGAAAAAAATAAAATAGATAGAACAAAAGACCAAAGCTAACCTGAATATGCAATAAAAAATGGGTGGAATAAAAGAAAAATTATCTAATAAGTTAGAACCTAAAATTAGTGTAGCGCCCAGGAGGTTTAGTCACTTGATATGTCTATATGTACCATACCGTCCCGCAATCCTACATTACAAACCAAGAAAAGTCCTATAGTGATCCTAACTTGACTTCCTGAATGCTATGATAAAGAAAATAAGGGCAAGCAAATAATATTTGATGCACATTGATTAGAACTTCTCTTTTGAGTGTGGGTATCTCTTAACTGCCCCTGTATTGACATGCATTATTTTATATGAGTGATTTGGGACTTCTTTGTTGTGAGGATATTTGAGTCATATTTCTAGCTATTTTGTTTTTTGGGTAGTTTAACTTGTGCATATATGTGGTTGTCTGTTTATAATGTAATCCCATACCTTGATCCAATTATGTCACATTGTTGTGCTTTATGTTTATACATAGTTGGCTTTGAAAAGTAAGATGGGGGGGGGGGTGATGTGTTTTGAGCTCAACGTGTTGACTGAATGCCTTGAATAACTTAGATTATCTTAGTTAAGAATCGTGTTTTGTTTTATTTTATTTTGTTGTGTTTTGTTTCTTGAGGAGATACAAATGTTCTAAGCTGAGGGTGTTGATGTGCTATAGAAATATAGCACTTTTGATGCTTAAAACAAGGAAAATATGCATATTTTTGAGGTTGTTTTGTTAGATATGATGAGTTTTGTGTATGTTTTACAGGAAATCATATTTTTGATGCTAAGTTCATTAAAAAGATGAAAAAGATGCTTTTAGCTACTTATGGGAGCATAATGGATGTTCAGGACACTTTTGAATTGCTCGTGACAAAACTATGTGCGAAAATTAAAGAAGAGCTGAAAAATAACTTTTGACATATGCTAAGTCAACAAGCAGACCACATGTATCACATATGGATCACAGGTGGGAAAAGCAAATGTTAGAAGTACAAAATCTCAAGCGCTAACTTGTAGGATTTTTTTTCTTGGCACATGTGGTCACTATATGTGCCCACCCTACGGTCGTATATGCCACATGCACCCAAGGCCAGGGCGCACGTAGGGACCTGTAAGACCCCACAAAATCATAATCATTTCAGTCTTATATAGCATGTCAAAAAGGGGTCCCGGACTTAGAAAAATTCAGGTAAGTGTTAAGACATAGAAGTAATTTTAGCCTTAGGAATTGGATGATTTTGTTTTCAGTTTTTTCAACCTTAGAATGTCAATTTTTAAATCGATTCATGATCAGGATGTGGCTCATACATGGTTTAAGTAGTGGAAAAGTAGAGAGCCACAGATATAGGGTCGAAAGAGTGGGAAGAGTTTGCCACTTCCTTTCTAGATAGGTTTTTTTAATTTGAATTGAGAGAAGCAAAGGTTTAAGAGTTTATTAACCTGAAGCAGGGAAGAATGACAGTGAAGGAGTATTCCCTTAAGTTTACTTAGTTAGACAGATATGCTCCTTATGTGGTAGCTAATAGCAGGTTTAAGATGAGTAAATTTATGTCTAGTGTGTCTGGCAGTGTGGTCAAGGAGTATAGGACAGCAATGCTGATTAAGAAGATAGAATTGGCTAGTTCGATGGTCCATACTCAATAGATAGAGGAGCAAAATACTATAGAGAAAGAGATGGAGAGCAAGAGCGCTAGAATAGGTATCTTTTACTTTACTCATCCTAAGTCAGAGGGTGGTAATCGTCCCTATTTCTGCCCAAAATATTAAGTTTTGGCTCCGTCCACATCTAGTTCTCCTGTGCCTAAATTCAAAAATGGTAATACGGATAGGGCACAAGGCTCTAAATCTTAGGGTAGTGTTAGCAGTGCCCGAAAAAATCCTCTTTGCCAGAAGTGTGGCAGTAACCACCAAGGTATCTGAAGGGCTAGCAGTGATGTATCTTTTGAAAGTGGAAAGCAAGACTATAGGATCAGAGAGTGTCCAAAAGTGAGTTCATAGAGTCAGCATAATCATCCCCCACCTTAGTTCGATCGCCCGTCTCAGTAGGGTGCCACTTCCAGTGCCACCAGTAGGCAATGGCCAAACAGGCTCTATGCACTTCTGTCCCAATAGGATTGAGAAAGTTCTCTTGATTTGGTCACTAGTATGTTACAAGTTTACCATTTATATGTATATGCTTTGCTTGATCTAGGAGCTTTTTTGTCCTTTGTAACTCCTTATATAGTTGTTGACTTTGGAGTCAGTCCTGAAATTCTAGCAGAGCCCTTCTTGGTCTCTACCATAGTGGGACAATTTATCATAGCCCGGCGGGTATACAGGAACTATTCGGTTGTGATATCTTAGAAAGTTTATTTGCAGATTTAGTAGAGTTAGAGATGACAGATTTTGACCCCATTCTTAGCATGGATTGGCTTAATTCATGCTATGCTTTAGTTAATTATAGAAACAGAGTTGTTCATTTTTAGTTCCTAAACGAACCTATCCTAGAATGGAGGGGTAGTACTTCAACACTTAGGGGTTGGGTTGCTTCATAACTTAGAGTGAGAAAAATGATATACAAGGGGTGTTTCTATCATCGTATTCGAGCTAAAAATTCTACTTTCAATACCCTTAATCTTAAGTAAGTTCCAATATCAAGTGAATTTCCAAATGTGTTTCCCGAAGATTTCTCGGAGTTATTCCCAAAAGGGAAATTGACTTCTGAATAGACCTTCTTCTAGATACTCAGCCTATCTTTATTCTGCCATACATAATGGCTCCAGCTAAACTTAAAGAGTTAAAAGAACAATTGAAAAACCTCCTTAATAAGGGATTCATCAGAACTAATATCTCCCCGTGGGGCACACCAGTTTTATTCTTGCGTAGGAAAGATGGTTCACTCAAAATGTGTATTGACTACCGTCAAATGAACAAATTTACAGTCAAGAATAAGTATCCACTTCCTAGAATCGATGACTTGTTAGACCAACTTCATAGTGCCAGTTACTTTTCTAAGATAGACCTTAGATCAGGCTATCATCAGCTTAGAGTCAGAGAATGTGACATCCTAAAATTAGCTTTAAGAACTCGGTATAGTCACTTTAAATTCCTAGTCATGTCATTTGGTCTTACTAATACACCAACAGTTTTCATGGTCTTGATGAACCACGTGTTCAAAGTACATGGACATGTTTATCATATTCTTCATAGATGACATTCTTGTCTACTCTCGCAGTGAAAATAATCATGAAGACCATCTCAAAATAGTATTACAGACTCTCAAAGCCCATTAGTTGTTTGTCAAATTCAATAAGTGCGAATTTTTCCTAAGGTCAGTAGCTTTGCTTGGTCATATTGTTTCCCGTGATGGCATTAGAATTGATCCTCAAAATACCAAAGCAGTGAGAAACTGGATCAGACCCATCTCTCCATCAAATATCAAGAGTTTCTTGGGTTTGACTAGCTATTACCGATGGTTCATTGAAGGATTTTTTTCTATTGCATCCCCATGTCTAGATTGACTCAGAAGAAAGTCAAATTCTAGTGGTCAGATTCTTGTGAGAAGAGTTTCAGGAGTTAAAGATTCGACTCACTACAACTCCAATTCTTAATTTTCCTAATGGTTCAGATGGATTTGGTGTGTATTCTAATGCTTCTAGAGTTGGTTTGGGGTGTGTTTTGATGTATAAGGATAAGGTTGTGTCCTATGCAGCTATTGTGTTTGCCTTAAAGATATGGAGGCACTATTTGTATAGGGTACATGTTGATGTGTTTATAGACCACAAAAGCTTTCAGTATGCATTTTCTCAGAAAGAATTGAATTTGCATCAAAAAAGGTGGTTAGAATTGTTGAAAGACCATGACATGAGTGTTCTATATCACCCCAAGCAAGGCCAATGTAGTGGTTGATGCCCTCAGTAGGTTGTCCATGGGCAGTATTGCTCATGTTGAGGATGTTAAGAAGAAGTTAGTTTAGGAAGTTCATTATCTTGCCAGACTAGGTGTCTGGTTGGTTGATTCAACTGAGGGTAGTGTTTTGGTGTAGAATAGGTTGAAATCATCTTTATTTTTTAGGTAAAATAAAAGCAGGACAGAGATCCCAGTTTAGTTAAGTTGAAAGAGTCAGTCAGAGACTAGAAGGTGAAGGTTTTCTCCTAAGGGGGAGATGATGTGTTGCATTATCAGGGTAGATTATGTGTAACATGTGTGAATGGCGTGAGACAGCGGATTCTTCCAGAATTACATGGTGTGCTTTACTCAATTCATCCAGGGGCCACTAAGATGTATCGAAACTTGCGGGAAGTCCATTGGTGGAGTGAAATAAAGAGAGATACTACAGAGTTGGTGGCTAAGTGCTCCATATGTCAGTAGGTTAAGATTGAGCATTAGTAGCCTAGTGGGTCTATTAGGGAGTTCAGTATCCCCACATGGAAGTGGGAAGGAGTGAACATGGATTTTGTGACGTGTTTTCCATGTACTCGTTGTCAGCATGATTCAATTTGGGTCATTGTGGACAAGATGACTAAATCATCCTATTTCTTGCCAGTTCATACCTCTTATTCTGCAGAGGACTATGGCAGGCCCTATATTAGAGAGTTGGTTAGGTTACACGGTGTCCCATTGTCCATTATTTTAGATAGGGGTATGCAGTTCATCTCTTATTTTTTAAAAGCCTTCCAAAAGGGTCTTGGTACCTAAGTTCACCTAAGTACAACCTTTGACCCTCAAACATATGGTGAAATAGAAAGGACCATTTAGACTTTAGAATATATATTAAGAGCGTGTGTTGTTGACTTTAAAGGTAGTTGGGATGACATTTACCTTCGACTGAGTTCGCGTATAATAACAACTATCATTCTAGTATTTATGGCTCCATTTGAGAAACTTTATGGGAGGAGGTGTAGATCTCCCATTGGTTGGTTTGAAGTAGGTTAGGTCATAATAGTAGGGCCTGACTTGGTGTTTGATTCCTTACAGAAAGTGCAATTAATCAAAGAGAGGCTTAAGATAGCTCAAAGACGACAGAAATCATATGAAAATATGAGAAGAAAAGATCTCTAGTTTGAGATTAATGACTTTGTGTATTTGAAGATCTCTCCCATGAGAGATTTCACAAGATGGGCAAGCTTAGTCCCTGATATGTTTGTCCTTATTGGATTCTTAGTCGATTTGGTACGGTAGCTTATGAGCTTGAGTTGCCTGTAGACTTAGCATCAGTGCACTCAGTGTTTCACGTCTCTTTGCTAAAGAAGTGCATAGGCGACCCAACGGTTGTAGCTCCTATAGAGAGTGTGGATATTTAGAATAGTCTTTCTTATGAGGAAATCCCAGTCAAAATCCTTGATCATCATATTCATAAACTAAGGAATAAAGAAGTTCCTTTTGTTAAAGTTCTTTGGCGAAATCATTTTGTTGAGGGAGCTACTTGGGAAGCAGAAGCAGACTTGCAAACCAAGTATCCTCACCTCTTCTCCATAAACTCAGACTCAGCCTAAGGTAACAATCTTTATTGGATTTATTTTATTCCATGTTCAGTTATAGCTGCATAACATTCTCATATCATTCATGCATTCATGAAATAGTTCAGTCATGTATTATGTCTCCAGAATTCAGTCATGCTTCAATTATGCATGTCAGTGTAAATACAGTTCCTCAGTTACTCTCAGTTCTATCATTTTCATTCGAGGACGAATTTTCCCAAGGGAAAGATATTGAAAGCCCGTAAAATCCTAATCATTTTAGTCCTATATAGCATGCCAAAAAGGGATCCCAAACTTAGAAAAATTCAGCTAAGTGTTAAGACTTAGAAGTAATTTTAGCCTTTGGAATTAGATGATCTTGTTTTTGGGTTTTCCAACCTTAGAATGTCGATTTCTTAAATGATTCATGAAAAGGGATGTCAATAGATCATATTGGGCGAGTTTTGGAATTTTCAGACTTCGTTTAGGTCATCTTTGGATGGGAAAAATAGCAAATCAATGCGATCTTAATGCGTCGCATTGGCTATTGTGTTACACCCATCGATGAGATGTATCGTTGATCATGTCAATCCCATCAACGCGATGCGTTGCCAATTACGTCACTGGGGAGTTTTGCGTATTAAAAAATTCAAGTTTTCAAGGGTATTTAGGTTCTTTCCCCTTACCCAATTCAGCTAAAACACGAAATTTAACTCTCAAAAAGAAAAATTTCATTCTTTATTCTCAAAATCCTCTCAAGAACTAGCCCTAGTTTCATCAATCTCAAGATCAAGTCCCAAGAATTCACCATAATCTTTACGAAATTAACAATCAAGGTATGTTAGGTGTTCATCCTTGGGTTTCTTTCCACCCTTTGAGTTCAAGAACCCTTTTTAAAACTTGAATTATGATTCACATGTTGTGAATTGAATTATGTCCATGATAGTATTGTTGTATGGGTTTAAAGTTAAGATATTTTATGAGTTCCATGAAATTATTTTAGCCTGTGTGCTGAATTATGATTCTTCATGTCAAAACCCTTGAATTGCAAGATTACATGTTGAAGTTATGATGCCCTATGTGTTATTCTTCATGTATCACAATCATGCACCCCAAGTGTTTGATAGAATGACCATGTAAATTGAATAGTGTAATCATGACATGTTAGCATGTGTTTTCATTCATATACAAGTCCATGGCCTCCAAGTGTTTGATAAAATGCCTCAGTGAATGAATTATGAACAATGGACTATTGCTATGTTTGCAAGATTTGTTATGCTTTATTATTGATGCTATCGAGTCCTGAGGGTATTTATTACCCAAAATCTAGTTGTTTACTTAGTTGAAATAGATATAGAATAGTCTCAGAAAAGGTTAAGGAACGTAGCACTCAGTCAGTTAATAGAACTCAGTAAACTCTGTCCAGTTCAGCCAGTCAACACGATCAGTGTCAGTTCATTCAAGCCTAGTACAGTCTAGTGATTAGTTTAGTGTCAATTCAGTTGGGAGTAGTATTTAGCACCGAATGAACCTAACGATGGGAGAATTTATGCCAGTAAAGTATTTGATCCTTAGTAGCAGTCCCTTCTTTACAGAACTACATAGCCAGTATAGGGTAAGTCGTCCTTCTGCCAGATTAAGGTTAATGCAATTATCTATTTATTTCATGTGTCTTCCTGCCAGGTTAGGGTTGACACAACATTGTTAGTATCCCTTGGAGAGGTGATATCACCCTTCCAACTAGGGTCACAGGCTGGACCCTAACTCACTTTATAATCGGTGTATGTCGATTAGATAAACACTCTCACAGTTATAGTTTCAGTCACAGTATTTAGTAAAGAACTCAGACAGTTCTACAAAACTATTGCTATTAGTTATCAGTTACTTATCAATCAAAAATCAGTTTTTCATTATCAATCTAAACTTTCAGTTATCAGAACTCAGAATTTCAGTTTCAGTCTAATTCAGACAGACGTTATATGTGTAGTATTACAAATTCAGCATGTTCAGTAGTTATAGTATTACATGTACTCTCATCCAGTTACATCATGATGTTCATTTAGCCAGTATCATCTCATGCATATGAACCCATGTATATTAGGCCCCCTCACTTAGCATACCAGTACATTCCACGTACCGACGCATACTCTTTCTTTGAACTATGATGGCTCATTCATAGGTTTGGACGCTCAGGGTCTTGACCGTACTTAGAAGCTCAGGCTATCAACAACAGATATAGTGGTGATTCCTTATATTTTGAGGACTGAGTTTATTTATATCAGTATTTCTATTAGCTTAGTAGTTATTTCAATCGGATTTAGTTGGGGGTTTTTCCCATCAACTCCATATTCATACAGTTATAGGCTTTTAGACTAGCATAGTCGCATATTTGGTTTTTTAGATGTTATTATTAGTACATTCAGTTATTCTTTCAGTATTTTGAAAACCTTATGGCATATTCAGTTATACTTTCGCATATGTTTTCAGTATTATTATTCAGTGCTCACAGTAGGTACCAGTCATGGATTAGCTTGTGATCCTTTGGGGTCGAAAGCACTGTGTGACATCCAGGGTGTAGACTCGGGGTATTACAGGACCACAAGTAGCCATCGACCCTTTTTTCTCATATATCATTTGGTTTTTGGTTTTAGCCTTTTCTCATGTACTATAAATACCCTTTATTTGTTTTTTTTAGTAGAAGTTACACACTGTTGATACTTACAAACATATCTTGATTACAAGATTCAATTTTGTTCTTGGAATTCTCTTGTATTTATTTTGGTTGATTAATTTATTTACATTTTTGGGTTTTTACTTCTAAGTATTGTGATTTCATCTTATACTTTCAATCATGAATGTTGTTTATTACTTTACAAACATGAGCGGCTAAAAACCCTTAGCTAGGGTTGTGGAAATCCTAGCGTATTAATGAAGTAGGGGAAGTGTTATTATTGTTCTGAATCGATACTCATGAGTGCATTGTATTATATTCACTTTAATAATTTTATTAATTGGTGCACACATTAGGATCCTACTAGATTATTGCTACTTACTCCAAAAGATGAGTACTGACTAGGAAATGATAATGACAACAGTAATTTGGAGTTTAACTGCCAATCCATGCTACTAGTTTTTACATAAGTAAGATGGTTTGATTTCATCTAATAACTAGAGACTCAAAAGGTAATAGTTAATTTGGATCAAGATAAGGGTTAGTAAGGCGACATCCTAAGACTCAAAATTTAAGGGTGAAATCCTTCTGCTCATCCAAAAGACTGTAAAAGGAACATAACTTATCAATTCTTCATGGAAGGTATTGGGTTGGTTCAACAAAGAATGATAAGCCTATGGAGTTGAGAAGCCAAGGGGAACATAATCATAGTGTTTGCCTATGACTGATTACAACCAAAGTTGATACTCACCACTTATATGACATTGCTACTCAAATCCCCTATTTACTTTTCCAGTTTCGCCCGTTGATTACAACTACTAAGAGACACGTGTCCATGTATTCCATAGGGATTTGAACCCAACCTTTGTTGGGTTACTATAGTTGGCAATGATCATATCATTTTCTTAGAGGAGTTATATCTTAGACATCACCCCCCCCCTCGAGGCCTTTTCATCTGTGAGACATCATGCTAGAGAAGGGAGTTTATCATAATTTCTACCCTTGAGAGTCATTAAGCTATAAGAGATGCATACCCTAGTTTACATTATTGTAATTAGTTCAGTTATATTAGTATGGATTATACTTCTATTATTCTTGCGTGTGCATTGCCTATCACCAGTATGCACTTATATTTATCATCCTTTTGAGGGATGCATAGGTATAGGTAAGGATCGATGATTGTAGTTTGTTAAATACTGATTTTACCTATTGAGTTATGGGGACTAATTTAGGTATTGTTTATCCGAGCTAGTCGGTTACTTTATTGTTATTGTTATTTTGGCTAGTTCATGACAGGTTGATTATTTGACTGGTACTAAGCTTCGAGGTTTGATTCTTATTATTTTCTATTTAAATTATTTTATTATGGATAATGATCTCATGTTTAGACATATGGATTAGCAATCCTAATTATGTTAGCACTAGTTCCTAGTATGATTAGGAGGTATAAAAGAAGCTAGTATGACTACTTTAGATTGTATCTTTGAGTTAGCCTTTTTTTATGTATATATCTATCTATATGTAGTTATGGAATTAAAACATATCCCTCTCTTCCTTCATTCATTCATATTGTATATCTTTTTCTTGTCCTTTTGTTGTACTATATATCCTTTTTCTGCTCATTATTTGTATACTTGCTAGCGATATATGGTATAGTGCTTCGATCATTAAGTATAGCTAGAATAAAATAGTTTATCCTTATTTTAAACTTAGCATTATTATGTTAGTTTCCTAAATAATTAGGTGTACTTTACATTCTTTCTTGCATGTTATTTTGTATTTTCATTATCTTTGAAGCTCAATGGTAGTTGCCTACTAATTACCATGGGTTTGGTACTTATACTACACTCTTGCAGCCTATAGATCATAGTACAGGTTCTCCTTATTATTGTGTACATAGTGCTGAGAAGGTATGGTTCGAAGACATAGGGTGAGCTACTGGCTTTTAGAGTATTACTATTCTCCCTATTATATATCCCACGACCTAAACCAGGGCCTAGTCGTGATGTGTATCTTAAGCCCACCGCAAGCTGGAGACCACCCCCTTAGCCTAACATCCAGAACACAATAAAAGAATAAAGAGAAAGCCAACCAAATAGTAATAAGAATGATAGATAATCAAATGTAAACTCTATGAAGAAAACAAACACCCAACCCACACTTGCCCACCAAAGCCTCTATTGGAATACCAAACTAGGTCGGTACATACCCCCGATCATGAAAAAAAGAGTTCACAATTCCTTAAATCTAAAAAGAAACATAATGAAATGGCAAGGCTTTTCATATGATGGAAGCTTACCACTTCACAATAACTCGGCCAACACACGACACCACCTAACACTGCATATGTGTAATATAAAAAAACTAGGACCCAATATCATGAAACAATGTAGCATCTAGGGGTGATTGAAGTCTCCCAAAAACTAACTTCCAAAAGAAGTATGTTGAGGTTGATGCCAATTATAGTAACCAAACTTGGTTGGGGTCGATCCTACAGTGAAAACATTGAATAGTTTCTTAACTTGATGTAGTTTATGAACAGTGAAGAAAAGTATATAGGGAGGATGTGTTGATAAATCTCACCCTTTACCATGTGAATCTCAGGGTGTCACCTTATTTCTCCTTGTTTATGACTTTATTTCACTATCACCTTTTGAATCTCCAGTGATTAGATAAGTTGATTGAATAGTATGTTGGAGGTGAATCTCAAATTATTGTCTTTATCTTATTTTCCTAATTACAAACTCCTTTGTGAAGATTTTTCAAATACAAGTTGTCCTCAAGTTTCTGCAGTAGCTTTGAGGTCAATTATTGTGAATAAGATTAAAATAAATGCACAAACCCTGGAACGAATTAATTTCCCACTTCCTTTAGTTAGCTAATCTGCCAGGGTTCCCACAACTCTAGTAAGGGAGATTAACCTCTATTGTTCATAAATGAATCCATGATTATCACTATAGAAAACATGTAATTGAGTACATAAGAATAAGATGAATAAAATCGCAAGTATTCAATTAAATAAAGGCCCAAAATCTTAGGAATAATTGTAAATAATGTAAGAGTAATGTAAAAAGTAAGTAACCTAATAAAAGATAAACCCTAGGGTATTTATAGTATCTAAAAGATACTTAACAATCCTAATATAAATGGAAAACGTAATGACTCGTACTATGCCTCTCGTACCAATTCTAGTGTCTGATCTTCTAGGCTTCAACTTTATGTTCATCTTATGACTCCTGCTCACAAGTTGTACCTTGATCATAAGATTCATGGCCTTCACTTATATTCACCTAGGACTTCTTCTTTTCTTCTTTTGAACATTGGTTTGCCTATAGTTTAATCATACGAGTGGTACTTTGACTTCTAACTAGTATTCTTCTAACACTTCAACTCTACATTTCTTCCTTGGGTTATGTTGTCTTGACGACTTCATTGTACGATCTATATCCCATTTTATGACTCGGATGCTCAAGTTATATCTTCTCCATACTTAGTTTCTCAGTTTGACTTTGGGTTCTGATGTGATTACGAGTCAGACTCTGAGTCATATGAGGTGTTGATGAATCATTTGAAGACTCTTACCTTCTGTAGACTTGGTCTTTTCTAGGTCTTTTTCTTCCAAATTCTTCATATCACTATACTAGATCTATTTTACCTGCAATAACCACAAAAGCATATCATATCTACTAAAATGACCTAAGTACAAAAATAATTTCATGGTTTTAAGCATCGAAAGTGTCATGCTTCCACGACACATCAGTACCCTTAACTTAGAAATTTGTGTGTCCTCAGGCTAAACAAAAATAAAAAATTATCACAAAAAAACACGATGCTTAAACAAGAAGATCCTAAGATACCTATGGTTGTAACTTTTTGAATCAGTTTAAACCTTTTTTATTCCCAGTCCTAATTCCAACTTTTTAAAGATCAAACCGTGTATATGATATGGTACATTGAATGACAAAAAGGGATTTGATGATGGAATTACATTAGTAACAAATAACTACGTGTAGAATCACTAAAGGACTTTTTTTGGTGGTGTTGAAAACAACGCTCTTTCTCCCAAAGAAGTAATACTAATGTATACAGAATACCATAGGCTTGACCATATGCTCTCATCCTAAGTTTTCGGACAGTCAAGGTAGTATCACTAAAGGAATTTCTTTGTCTTGTAACGTTGGTTAGGGGGCTGGTAAGGTATCTTTTTGGGATTTGTTTAGTGACTAAGACTCCTTGAAACTACTGCATTTTTTGGGGTCCACTTATTTTTCCCTTTTTCCTTTATTTTTGCCCTTATGTGTCCTTTTTTATTTTAACACACATTTGATGGTCCAGGTGTGGTTTTCTTTTCTAACGTTCTTTTTTTCTTTTTCTTGCAACTTTTTCTTCTTTTTCTTTTGTTTTCTCTTATTTTTACTACACTTGTCTTTTTTCATTTTTCTTGAACACTTTTTTCTTCACACTCATTTTTCCTCTGCACCCCTATAATAGCCATTCTCAACTTAGTCGATTTGCCTGAGTTGACATGCACGGTGTCAAAGAAGAACCAGGACCAATACAGGTTCATTGTAGAAACAGGTAGGTGAAATAGGTGTAAACAACAAAATTTGTCGATTAAGGATAAAATATTTAGATCAAAGAGATTCATTCATTTGGTTGGGAATTTTGACTCAAGTGGACTTATAACAAATGTCCTATGATCATCTCCTACTCGACTATCCTAGGCCTAGGTAAAAGCAACTGAGTTATACTGCTAAGCACTGCTTATCTAGCTATGCATAATTTTTCCTTAGTTGTTCTGTCCCTAATCCTAATGCCATTATTAGATTATCATTTGTCTCACACATAGACAGATCACATATTTCACACAAAATTTTAGGAGGGGTGTGAATTTTCAGCACAAAGATTTTTTTCAAATCAGACCATTTTTAACATAATCATTCAAAACAAGGTCTACTGCCACAAGTACTAATTCTCCTCTTATTTTAGCAACTTCAAGCACATAATACACAGCAAAAACACTAGAAACACAGAAAAATAGATAAAAATAAAATATGCCAGTTCATAAAAAAATTTCAGATTGTGGCCACGACTTTAAAATCATGGCAAGTATAGCCCATAGAGACTTGGTACACCCCTACCCCCAACAAAAAGGTTATGCACTATCCCCAGTGCATGTAAAAATGAAATGCAAGGGAATTGGAGCATACCTGGGAGCTCAAGGTGCCAACTCAAACTGCATCAGTACATAGACCCTCAGCTCGGGTCCCACTAACATCATTATGAGTACCACCATCTACCAAAATTTAATCCAAAAAAGTGGCACTCAGCAGGTTTGCAACACCGCCTCCCTCAGTATCATCAACTGGCGGTCTAGAACCACCAGCTCCATCAAGCATCTTCTAGGCCCTCACATACTGGTACAACTCATCTTGTAGGTTATCTATCTTAGCCTTCTTTGTCGCATCCTTATTAGCCCGCTTTCTCTTTTTTTATCTCTCTTCTTTAATCTTAAGTATTATCTTTCAAGTCCAGAACAACCTATATATTATCAACATGAATGTCAGGCATGACTTTTGTGACCACAAGCTCTGGGATAACTGTTTTTTCATACAACTCTGTAACCATCCTTTTAATCTCTGCCAATTCAGCTTTCACCTCCTTAATATCTAGAGTTTGGTTGCTACCCAACTTTTGGGTCATCCTCATCTCAAATATTTCTAACTATAGCTACAACTGTCTGTCCTGTTTTAACAGCTATGTATTAACCCATGGCTTTACGTCTCTTTAATGTGTCAGACCTTAGCCTCTAATATGACCATTCTAGTCATAGCCTCAGATCATACTGCATGTGGAATTATAATAAAGCTAGAAAGCATACCTCTCAGGTGTGGTGGTATAGATTGCACTAGAGGTGGGACACTAGATGTAGCCTCTGCAATTGAAGTTCGTGTGGTCTCAGTCTGTCCACTTGTCTTGAAAATTTCAGTAGTCTCAGCAGCCTCAGTCTGAATGCTTTGTCTAAACATCTCTGCTAGCATATCTGTTCCATTCCTCTCCTGTCTTTCCATTAGGTTGGTTTTATCTCTAATTAGGACCAAGTTTGAGGTATTTATGGCCTCTATCTTCTTATTAATACCCAAGGTTCCTGCATCCCCAAAATAAACACGGCTACATAATCATATATGTCATGCCAGTAGTGAATTCTAACCCCTATAGCCTGATCTCTTATTTCCTAAGCTATAAACTCTCCTACATAAAACTCAGAGCCTACTATCATAGCTACTCATATAGAACTCAACATAGTATCCCTAGTAATGGGTCATAACCTATGTTGTGCAAGTGTCCACCATGACTTGGCCTAAAAGTTAAGGGTATTCTTCTATATCTTATGAGGAGTCACACCCAATCTATAAACTACACAAATTACGTCTTGACCATTTGAAGTTATCCGATTGGAAATCCACCTAAAATGGCCCATCTTGTCATTAGATCCTAACTACTTCCTTATGATTTTTTGCATCTCGTCCATGTGGTACTCTATCTCACCCGTGTTAATTGGAGGCTGATATTTAGATCCATATAGAAACCTAGAAATAGTATGTGGAGAGATGTTTACCCGCACCCCTCGAATCATCAATGAGGTTATGGGGCCACCACCTTTCCATAGCTGAAACTATAGATACTGTCTATGTATCTCTTCTTTGTACTCTGCATAGAACTCCTGCACTAGTGTACGACATATCTATCGGGCGCTCTAGTTATCCACTCAAACCCGTACTGCCAGAACTGCTCCTCAAACCTGGGCAACTCTGCTATTCTAATGGTACTTAAGTGTCTATCGACCTACATATTCCTTTTAGTTATCTATTCCTGAGTCTACTCAGGCCATTATTATATTTTTCCTGTATTCCAGGGTACCACTATGGTAAGGCTTAACTCACTCCCAAGATTTTGGGGTGAGACAGTCGTTGTCAAGTAACCTAATATAAATTGGGGTCAAATCTCAAGGAGTGAATTCTATAGACTTCTAACCTATGGGTACTCAAGTTACTATACGGTTACCTAGAATGATAATGGAAACAACATGTATAAGTAAATGGGGGGATTTGATTTGTTTGAAAATTCTTCACATAAACTTCAACAAGTGCTAGGTGAATGCTATCTTTGGTTTTTATTCAAGATTTGGAGAAATCTTGGGATTCTATCTCCTTAGAGGTGAACCATGTGGGACAATTGGATTATCATGGGATTTAGTTTTTAATTAATGGATATGCTAGGTAGAAGATCATTAGGGTTAATCTTTCGACAAAACTCCAACGATTTCACCCATTGGCCCTTTTAAGCACCTAACAAGTCAGGAGTTTATATAGCCACCCAAAACCTAAACAAAGCATCCTTATTTCTAGGATGCTGCTCTTGACATGATTTACACAACATAAACACTTATTTCTGAGATTTCAAATGGTAGTAAATTAGAGGTTTAGTTGTTCACCATTGTTTTCTCCCCTGATAACTCTCTTTTAAGGTTCCTATGGGTTACTAATGTTCACCTAAATAATTCTTTAGAGGATGACAAAGGGTTTCATATCTTGGAGCTTTCACCCATCAAACACATGGATATTTGGAGTTTTCACCCATTAAATCCCAACACATAAGATCAAGAAATGGTGAAATCCATACTCAACAACTAAAATCCACGCAAACAGAACAATACCCACAGACAATCAGACTCTAATTCAACATAATCCCAAGACTAAATTATTTAGCTACTCATGAAGAAAGTAAAGAGAGATATACTATGTGGGTCAACCAATGCATTCATTCTTTGTCAAGAAACTAAGAAATTTGAGCCTCCAAGGTTGATTACACACTTGCCCAATTAGGGTTTCAAGCTTAGAATTCAAAACTATATTATGAGATAAGTAATACCCAAAGGAGAAAGTGTTTTTGCTTATGTATGATTTGGGATTCGTCCATAAAATTTTGTGATTCTTCCCTTGGGCTAGTTCCTACTAATCCACGATTATGTATGTTTAACCTTGACTGCGGCTACACGACCGCGGTTAGGTTTTGCGATCATGCAAGTCAAGAGTTTATATAGCCACCCAAAACCTAAATCAAGCATCCCTATTTCTAGGATGATGCTCTTGGCATAATTTACATAACCTAAACACTTATTTCTAAGATTGAAAATGGTAGTAAACCATAGTCTTAGTTGTTCACCATTTTTTTGTCCCCCGATAACTCTCTTTCGAGGTTCCTATGGGTTACTAATGTTCACCTAAATAATTCTTTAGAGGATGACAAAGCGTTTCATAGCTTGGAGCTTTCACCCATCAAACACATGGATATTTGGAGTTTTCACCCATTAAATCCCAACACATAAGATCAAGCAATGGTGAAATCCATACTCAACAACTAAAATCCACACAAACAGAACAATACCCACAGACAATCAGACTCTAATTCAACATAATCCCAAGATTAAATTATTTAGCTACTCATGAAGAAAGTAAAGAGAGATATACCATGTGGGTTAACGAATCCATTCATTCTTTGGCAAGAAACTAAGAAATTTGAGCCTTCAAGGTTGATTACACACTTTCCTAATTAAGGTTTAAATCTTAGAATTCAAAACTATATTACGAGATAAGTAATACCCAAAGAAGAAAGTATTTTTGCTTATATATGATTTGGGATTCGTCCATAACATTTTATAATTCTACCTTTGAGATAGTTCCCATTGACCCACGATCATGTATGTTTAACCGTGACTGTGGCTACATGACCGTGGTTAGGTTTCCTAATCGTGCTTTGCTTACCACTTGGACTGACAACGACCGTAATTGCGATAAATGAAACTGACTGCTTCAGGTTTCCAGTTGCACTCCTTTTGCTTCTATTTGCTTCTTTTTTGGCTCCATCTACATATACTAACCTTCTTTACTTCATATCTATAAAATGTGGATGTTAGAGCACTTAAATCCGGATAATGCCTTATTTTCTAATACAAAACATAGTAGTGTATGTGTATAATTTGTACGAATGAGTGGTAGGATTACCACTCACCAACACCCCCAACTTAGACATTTGCTTGTCCTCATGCAACACTACCTCTTACCATGAGGCCTTTATCATGTGTACCTTTATTTATATTCCCAATAACCATAAAGACTCCAACTTGGTTGCTACCATAAATAACTTTTAACACATAGATATAAAAGTATTATCAATGCCCTTCATCATAAAATAGAGTGACAAAGGATGCAATCGATCTTGGGGAGCGACTATGTGACAATTACTAACACTCTAGAAGTGACTCACAAGCTGACTTCAATTATGTTATACATCCACTTATCTCATTACGCGGAAGATGAAAAAACCACCCACCTCAATTAATTCACATGCACCCTCACAAGAAAAGAAGGTTCACACACCTAGTTACCACTTACGCAATAAGGAAAATTAAGTGAAATCACTTTCTCTCTCAAGGAATTCTCCATCATACAAGTACTATGACATAGGCGTGCCCCTATTTTCAATCTATGATATAATGACCACACTTAGTTGGAAATCACAAAAATCTTTTTGATCTTGTTATGTAGGTTTAGGGTAGGGTAGGATAAAAATTTCGGACAATAAGGCTATAACCTCCTTGAACTTCTACATCAAATCTCATCACTTTTTTCTTATTGAGCCACTTGTTTTTCTTTTGCTGCTTAACCTACTTTGTCTCTTTTTCTTTACTTAAAATCTTTTCACATTTTTTCTTCAATTCTTATGCTTGCATCAAGCTTCATGCACTCATTTTTTTGACGGACTACCTTTTTCTTCAAACAAATATGCTTACTTGCTAGGCTCATTAGTTCTTTTCCTTTTTATTACTTTGTGGCTCAATCTACACTTTCTTTCTCTTTCTATCAACTCCAACTTAGGCTTTTGGCCTCAATTTCTATTCTTAAATTCAAAGAGAATAAGGTTCAAGAGAGGATGAATAGAAGGGTCATGGCTTATAATATGGTTAGCAAAGCAAAGCCCAAAGGCTCAAAGAGGGTGACTAAGGGTAACTTATATGTATTGGTAGGCATTTTAGGCTAAAGTAGGTTTCCAAAATTACAAAATGGCCTATGATCATTTTACCCACTAAGAACAACAAAAATCTAGTTTTGAAAGACTAATGGGGCAAGTTCTAGATGGTACAAGTACATATGAGATATAGACAATTAAGCTCACACACACGACATCTGAACGTTTTAAAGAGGGGTCAATTATTCTCCTCAACTGAGAAAAGGGTGGAGTATCCCTTATTTTTCTGCAATCAACTTTCGTAGTCAAAGAAAGAGAGACTTTTTTCACAAATTTGCTCACGTCCATGTCCTTAACTTTTTGCAAAAAATTTTGAATGAAGGGGGTACTTGTTTTATACCCGACCAAGCATAATTTTCTACTCATGAAAACAACCCAAGCTATCTCCTTACATTGCAAACTATAGTATGGGAGAACTTCTATATGGTTACTAAGACCTCACCAATGGGTGTGAATGTGATCCCCAATCATTGATACCACAGGTACTCAAACCTCCCTTGCATTTATGTGTCCCCACTGCATAAATAATTAAGGATAAAAAGGATAAGGGTACTCCCTGAATCCATATCAAGGGCTCTATCACTCTTGGACCTTTTATCATCACCATCCTTCTTAAGATCTGACCACTCAGTTGGGGCCTCATCATCACTGTCCACCCAAGAAGTAGGAAGCCTACTTTGGGGTTTTAGAATATTCCATAGACCCTTCACCCCTTTGCACATCTTGGGAAAAAAATCATCCCTATTTTTCTCCCTAGTGATCATTTTTCATGTGTGCTCTGGAGGTCTCGGTGTGATGCTACCAAAGAGGAGTTGGCTTTCTCACACCAATTAATAGTAGTTTTTTTCTTCTTTTGGTACTTCTTGTACTCATCATAATTAGCACATGACACATATTGAGGCAAGCTAGCCACAAGCTTTTTAATGGTTACAATCTTAACTCCAATCTCTTCAAGAGGTCTCATAGTGGATGGCCTATGAGGCTTGGGTTTGCTATATATTGGATCTTCTAAGTTGATCTTTCTTTTCTTGCTTTTGCCTGGTGCGCCCTCTCTTCAAATCCTCAATGGGTAGATGGGAGCGCTAGGACGCACCTATGTATCACTAGCATACTCTTCCACCCCTGCTCTCATGTAAAGATCAGTAATCAGAAAGGGGTAAAAGAGATTTCTACCACCTTGGTTTTTGAAATGATCTATTTCATTGACCATAAGTTGACCAACATCTAAAAAGACCTGTCTAGAATACAATCAACCATCCGAGAATAAAATTCAGGGACTACTGTCATGTGGGTAAAAGGAGACACTCGGCTGTAAATGATGTGCAACCATATCTGAGCCTCGAAAGTGAAGTCATTCAAGGAGATGTTGCTTTTAGATCTGGTCCATGAGACTTCCTTTCTGGGACATGAACATTGGACCAACTAATACCCCGATTTACACCCCTTCACTTTGAATTCACCCATATCTGCCTGCTTGAGCCTATAATCATCATAGATGTGCTTATACCCAACTTTCACTGGCTTTCCCCGCATCTTTACAATCACATTCAGTGCATCTAAGAAATATACTTTACTAATATTGACATAAAATTCATGGACCCATTCTTCATTTGCAAGACATGGATACGGGGCAAAACACTTCCATCCCGTGGCTTCAAGTTTGTCGTGAAAAGTCGGTAGCTTCTGTGGTACATTCTCCAAATAAATTCCTCTTTCAAAAGCAACTTTGTCTTTGAAAGATCAGTGTAATAGTGAGTGTTTCATTCAGGAGTGATAGCCTAAAGACTATCAAAAACATGAAAATAGACACTAGATGGAAAAAATCAGAAAGCACACCAAAAGTAAAAACAACACACTTAGAAGAAAAGAGATGAAGAAGAGATGCATAAAGTAAAGATATTAGAGAGACCCTCACTTCCACCAATGAATAGCACTAGGAGGTGTATGAAAACTTCAAACACACATCACCAATGTAAGATCAAACCTCACTCTTAGGTGAGCCAAGGGAATTCACACTCCCTCAACTCCTCCTTTCTTGCCAAATGATAAATACAACTGAAAAACCTTCCAAATGCATTAAACCCTCAAAGTTTCTGATTCTACACTAAAAATAGAAGACTAAGTTCCAACTAAAGGAGATCCTTTCAATATTCATCAAAGCTAATGAGAATAAAGGCTCAAATATCTATTTTTACTATTACATAACAAAAGACTAGAATGTCCTTAATGAGAGCTTAAAGGAGGTGCCTCTTGAGTGTTAAATTGGAGTGTGCAAATTCCATCTTGCCCTTCCACTGAGGCTCCTCTTGAGTTCCTAAGTTCCCTTCTATTTCTTCTCTTGAACAAGACTTCAAAATGCTCAAACACATGGTCAATTCTGAAGCTTGTTCCTTTGAGAAGTCCTTGCAATCCATAAGCATTTTAGGCTTGTATCATCCTATCCATCTTGAAAGGAATTTTTCCTGAAATTCACACCTTACAAAACAAAAGAGAGTAAAGAAAACATACACATATTCCTCAAGGGAGGAGGGTTATCATTAGTACCACAAGTAATGTAGACAAGCCAAGGTTGTTCACTTTTGACATACATCTATATATCCTTGGTAGTTGTCATGAAAGACTTGGAACAAAGGATATAAATGAAGTGAATGGCATCAACATCAAAAGGAATGCCCATGACCAGAAGTTATTCCACCCACATCCCAAAGGGATTCTGGGATCAAATAGAAGTAGAAGACAATGGTCTAAGCCGAGATGACCCACTCCTTTTATTAGGTCAATTTGCTCATAATCATTCAAGGTATTACACAAACTTTGAAACACACCAGGCCACTATAAAAAAGACTAATATCATGGATTTCATTACACAAGTTCAAAGGACTATACTCAATTACAAGATCAATATCACAAGCATCAACACTAACTTGAAGGCTTTCAATTCCACAATTCACATATTCAAGTAATGAACTATACGTAGGAGCACATTGATCAAGGTACAAATTAAGAGAGCTATTAAGAGAAGAAACATGTACCCCTAAGTCAAGAAAACCCAAGACCAACACACCAGAGAGTACATGATGACATTTCAAGCTCAAAGAAGTGTATGGAGTATCCCTAAGAGTAAGTTGACCATTGTTCACAATAAAAGATCTACTAAGCAAGGGAACATGTACGTCTACTTCAACCATACCGACGACCATTTCACAAGAAGTCATATGAAAATAATTTAAGCTCAAGGGAATGTAGGGGTTAGCAATGATACCTCGGTTTAGGCTAGGGCAGTCCACTCTTTTGGATTCTTGGCCAAGGGATGCTTTAGGTTATTTTTGTGTAAAACTCCTCGTTGATTCTTCATTGATAACTTAGGAACTTGAACCTTCAAATAAGAAGAATCAATGCTAGGCGAATTTCTAGCATTTGTGTTAGTGAGTAACAATGGACATTCGTGGGTAAGTCCTACAAACAAATTTACCTTCCCCTTTCCTTGCTCACAATCTGAGGCCTTCTTTTCCATTTTCCTCTTTTCTTTACATTTTTATTGTACTTCTCCACCCATTTTCCCTCCATCTTCAGGCTTGGCCTCATATCCTTGGACATAAACTCTTCTTCTTCTCCTACTTGGATGGATTGATTTTAGTTTAGTGGATCTTGGGAAGGAAGCATTGGATTTGGTTGATGATGGGTTAGGATTTAGGGTTGTGGCATGGATTTTTGTGGAGGTTTTGGTGGACATAGTATATACAAAGCCAAATTTATTCTATTCATGTCACCCTTTATGGATTTTATTCCTATTCGTACCATCTTGATCTCATTTCTCAAGTCAAGGTTAAGACCCTCAATTTGAACAAAGATTGCTCTACCAATGTCATTCCCAATGGATTGTGCACTTGAACCCGTGGGCTCCATGAGTAAGTACATAACAAGAAGAAAAAAACAAAAAAAAGCAAAGACAACACCTAGAAAATGAAGCAAACACGTTAGTTCAATAAAACCTTACCACACTCTCACTCGGATCTCACCTCACACTTGGTCTCACAAGTGTTGAATATTTGGCAATACTTGGAAAGTGAATTGAGTGGTAAATATGCTTTGGTCCATAATAGATGTTTTTTGATATGACCAAATAAAAATGATGTACGGGATTTGAACCAACAAACTACTATTAATTAAAATGAGCAAAGCACACAAAATCGTAGACACGAAACAAACGGACTTTAAACTAATAACCAAACTATTAGGTACTTACTAGTTGTTAATTAGTGATATAACCAACAAAATTGAAAATAGAAACAGCAATTATAAAATAAGAAATCTAAATTTGAACTCAATTTGGTTGGTCACCAAAGTGATGATGTGGCGGCTTGTGATTGGGCGTTACTTTCAAAAATTTTCAATTTCCCAACTTCTTGTTTCGGCCACACTTGAACTAGAGAGGTGCTTGAATGAAATTAGGGGGTGAGGGGTGAGGGTGGAGGGTTTGGAGCCCTTTAAAAATTTCAAATGGATTAGAAAACAAGTGGTCCCCCCTTTGTACTTTCAATTGTACTTTGATATTCCCTTTGTCCCCTTTTCTTTTTGAAGATTGTGAATATGCTAGGGAATATTACTTTCACCTTCTCTTTCTTTCTTTTTGTGGATTAAACTAGGACTTTGAATATTCTTCTTCAATAAGTTTTGAAGATGATAAAGAACAATATGAATATTAAAGAGTTTACCAAGGTTTAACCACTAGGCAAATGAACCCTAAATTCAAATTTTCTTTTAGATCTAGGTTTCCTTTGCCAAGACAAGCTCAAATATCAACAAATCAGCCACAAAACTTCCATAATACCACGTCACACATTATCAATTACATTAAAGCTTCAAAACGCCACAACAATTGTGGATCTAGCATAAACACAACCAAATCATGTTTCAAACTTAGATCTAGACACTTTAAGTGCTAGAGAAAAAGAATCTAACACTTGAAACCAACAAAACACAATAAAATTTAGTAGATCTAACTTGTAACTCACGGATCTACTACAAACAACAAGACAACACACAATTTTTTTTTGTGATTTTTGGATTTTTTAACTCTTTTTTGTTGAGATTTTCTTAAAAAGGACACTAAAACAAAGGATTAGAGTTGTAGGAACAACTCTAAGCAAGACCCGGATACCAAATGATAGACTAAAGAATATCAAAAAAATGAAAATTGAAACTAGATGGCAAAAATCAGCAAGCACACCAAAAGATAAAGCAACACACTTAGAAGAAAAGAGATAAAAAAGAGATGAATAAAGTAAAGATAGTAGAGAGACCCTCACTTCCCCAATGAATATCCCTAGAAGGTATATCAAACCTTCAAACACACATCACCAATGTAAGATCAAACCTCACTCTTAGGTGAAACAAGGGAATTCACACTCCCTCAACTCCTCCTTTCTTGCCAAATGTTCAATACAAGTGAAAACCCTTCCTAATGCATTAAACCCTCAAAGTTTTGGATTCTACACTAAAACTAGAAGACTAAGTTAAAAACTAAAGAAGATTGATACGTCCAAATTACAAATCTTTTACAAGAGAGTAAGCGGTCAATGTCAAATATAGAAATCCAACTAGGTGGGGTGTCGAATTCCACAGGGAATACCGTGTTTAGTAAGTATTATGATTGTTATTAGACTGTTGATCGAAGGCTCCAAAATAAAAAGAGGGCTTGGAAATGCTAACAGTGCTCTTTTGTATTTGTGTTACACAAAAGTCCAGCTACTGAGAGTGAATAAAGATGTAATTCCAATGAGAATGAATTAACTAGAGTTATGCTCACCCATAAGTTCAAACAATTAGGGTTGTGAGGTTGTGTTTGAATTCTAACTTATGTATCCAATTTGCAAGAATTATTGAATACTAAAGATTACCCACATTTTTCTCAACCTAATGAGTATTTCACCCTTTACTTCTCTCGAACTTAAAGGGTCCATGCATTATTCAATAAAACTCTCGTGAGAATTAATCCTGCTAAGGCATCAATCCCTTATTCCCAAAGGGTAAACCTATGGAGTTTATGTGGATCACTTCTTTTCCCAACATCCACTTTCTTGTCAGACAAGTGGCATCCATGGGCTCACTTCTCAATGAAAAGTAGTACAAAGCTCTCAACGGAGGAAAAAGTATGAAAGAGGAGATAAAAGATATGGAACAAACCCTAATACTTGGTATTTAAATGATTCCAGAACTGGGGATTTAAAATTCAAACTTAGATTCTCCATGTTTTGGTTGACGTGTCAAGTGATGGTCCATTGCAAGTCTAATGGTTCATCATCTGCATCATCGCAGGGTGTCCAGTGATTCCATGTTCTGCTTCTGGGTAATGGGTAAAGTGACGGTCCGTCGTATGTCCGACGTTTTGTTGCCTGCATTATCACAGGCTGTCCAGAGTCTATGCCTTCTACTTTTTGTCGACGGTTTAGACTGATGGATCATTGCAAGGTCGATGGCTCGTTGCATAGCTGTTGCAGCTTAATTTGCCTTTGTTTCACTCATATTGTCCAAGTTATCCTTCACATTCAGTCCTTACCCTGAAAACACTAAAATACCATGTTAAATACAACCATGGTTGCTTGAAAACACACAATTATCATAAGGAAAAGGCCTAAAATGTTCTGTCAAAAGCTGAAACATCAAACACCCTTAACTGAAGGTAATTACTAGTCCTCAAGCAACTCAACACCGGGATACATATATGAACAACATCATGATGGGCAGTTCATAGTAAAACCAACACAATCATACAATCATTCCACTACCCATTTGGTTATGCCATTTCAACACACATGGATCCACTATTGGCATTAACTACTAATCAACATATTTATAGCTATAGATACGACACCCCAAAGAACTAAATAGAACAGATATAACTCAACATGCCCTCACAGCACACTTGTCATAACCCAATTTTTTTAGAGAGAGAGACAACATCAGCCACCCTCAACTTATGCTGATGCAGAATATTGAGGGGCATAATATCTATTTAGATTGCTAACTAGACTAGGGCCGGATGCTACTCTTTGCATTACTTTCAACTCAACCTCCTAGGCTATCAACAATCCAGCAATTGCCACCTTCAACTTAGGAAATTTACCTAAGTTAAAGTGCACAATCTCCCTAATTAGACCAGGGCTAAAGCTAAATGCTTAACACCTTCTAGAGAATGAATCAAACTTATTTACACAGAAAAACACTACCACAGCTCAACAGGGTTGACAAAGGGTACACAACATTTTTGGTGGGTCAATCATTTGGCTAAGTGGACTAAGAATACATGAAGGCCTACTATCCTCTCTTATTGAGTAAAAATACACGACAACATCTGATGAACCGGGCAAGTGCTAGGTGTAACACTTATGTCAGAACTACACAAATACTCACCCACATAGGCACTGAGTTAATTTCTATCCTACTAATTTTTGGGATCCCGATCACATAGCTAGACCTTGCTTTAGTACTAACTTTTAATGTCATTAACAGAGTCACACATAGTTGCACAACACTTTACCACTTGGTAAGAGGAATTAATTGTACGAAAAATGAAAAAGTCAATTTTATTTGCCACCAGCAGTTGTCATCCATATATGTACAATAAGGTGCCAACAGGAATGGAACTTTTATTTCATACAACAACATTACCAACCAAATATGAAACTAAAAATTCAACAAACCAAACATTAAAATAAAAAATTAACTCTTAGACATGTCGATAATATTGGCAACACATCCCTACAACAAACACACCCACCCCACACAAAAAATGGTTTGTCCTTAAATACATAAAATTTTAAGTACAAAGGATGGGAAAATACTTATCGAGCCTCTTATTCAATCTGAGGCACCAGTCAAGTATGGGGAATCGCCAGTGTCCTCACCAGGTGCAATGTTGATTCCCATGGTAGTGGGAGTACTCAAAATCTCTCCCTCTAGAGTCGGAGATAGCACATCTCTGACAGGGTCTGAAATTTGCCCCCTGACTGGGGCCGAACTAGTGGATACTTCAGCTTCTTTATCTTGAAGCCTTTTCTACTGCTTCTCTTCCTCTTTCCTTGACTTCTTTATTGCCCGCCACATCTGGTAATCTTTGAATTTCTTAGGTGACATGGTTTCCAGTCTTCACTTTTTCTCTTCTTTCTTAGTATCTTTTTCAGTCTTCTTGTCTGATTCTGCTACCTTCTTACCTTTGTCCTTGATTAGATGCCCAAATAAGTCCACAATACCTTCATCCTCATCACTAGTAACCTGTATTAGATCGAATGTGGTCTACTATGGCTGCTAACTTATCTTATCGACATCTGCCCGGAGCCATCTAACCTCCTCGATTACTTTAGCAAAATCAAGAATGGACATTTTATCCAACTTTTTGTTTATGCGCTCTTCTATGTTGTCCATTCATCACTGGATGTTTTTGAAGGGTCACAATCCATCCTCCACAATTTTCTCCACAAAGGGTCTGTAATTTTTCCCCCAAATTGCTATCTTCTTTTTGAAATTTTTAATGGTTCGCTCAGTCATTGCAAAGTTATCAAGGTTTAGCCTGTACTCAAAAGTTTGGGGTGGGAAAGACGCAGAGTCTGGGGTCCCATCCATTGGCATAGAGCTGAACCTGTAGAGGTGATAGGAGGCACATACATAGGCAACGGCAATGACATACCTGCAAGAAATTCTAATAGTTCGAGCATCGATGCTGACTGAGTTTGTTGGGCCAGAGGTCTGTTGATTCGTAAATCAAATCTTGAGTCATCCTTCATCTTTTTAACGTCCTACTTATGTAGTGCTGGGACCTTGTTGTGTACTCCACTGATCAAAGAAGCTTTGGCCTTTATTCATAACTCAGTGATAAGGCATGAGCACGGAAAAATAACTCATCAAAAATGATGTGCCCAAAATTTACGATCAACCCTTCTATCAAAGAGGCAACAATCACAGCTCTAGTGCTCTCTAAACGATCATCACCACCTGTTAGTGTAAGCCTCAATTGCATGATCGCCCACCAAAACTTGGAAAGAAAACTTAGTGATTTCTTTGATATTTTTTCATGGGGGTCAAGCAACCATGAAGGCTCACCCCCATCTGTCAGTGTCCTAGCTAAGCATGGCTTTTTTTTTTAGCCTGTGAAAATATCTGATGCTCAAACTCTTGAATAGCCCCTGGTATCTAATAGTCAGGCCCAAATAGAAATCTGTTCAAAGTTCTCTCTGAAATGTCAATTTTGACTCCTCTCACAGGAACTGTATCAATCTTGTTCATATCGACAGCCGATAAACCTTTAGGGAAGTCCTTCTCTAGTAATGCCAAATTATGGGTGAAAAATTCATGAACCAAGTTTGGTTGGTAAGGTCCAAGTGGCTTGCTCATCCAGGCCAACTCATATGCATTGAAATGGCGCTTATGTTTTGGATACTCATCAGGGTTGTTGTGATGATCTGGTACTCCTAAAAAATTATTCTTTTGATAGGCAACCTATCCATTGGTGCCATCCCTTTATAGAAAATATCACGGGCATCCGCTACTTGCCATCTTATGGCTTTCCTTAGTTGTTGATCTTTGCGTTGAATCATATTTGGATCCTCTTGTTCTGGGACATTTTCTTAAGCGGGGTTAGAATTTTCAACCTCTACCTCGAGTGGAATTGAAATGGAGGTACTGCTGTATCTACTTTCCACCACCTCGTCAGACAAAAAGGATAAAGAAATCACTTATTAACTTCGTCGAGTGTTATGGGCTGGTGCGTTAGACTGGGATTCTTGGCCTCTACCTCGGCATTTGATTTGTGGTAATTTTGGAGCCATGGTACCTAAAAATACAACATTTATCAATATATAGTTTTAAACCAGAGAAAAGAATTTTTTTTGACCAACGATGGTTAAAGGTGATGGTCCATCGACTATGCGATGGTCCGTCGACCCCAACTGTTGGGATCATTCTAGTAGCTATTTTTTTACAAAATATGCGACGATCCAATGCGATGGTCTTTCGAGTATGCAATGGTCCATCGAGTATGCCATCGACTGTAACTGGCAGATGCAACTCTCATTTTGGCATTTTGTCAAACACCTTGAGTGCATCTCATCTAAGGGTGACTTTTACAATATTTTGGTCGATAATACCTCACCCTAACTTACCATTCTTGGTCCATGGGTTACTCAGACTTCCCCCAGGATAGTATATGCAATTGTTCGACTAACATTAACAACATACCAACAAAATTTGTAAAAGAAATGACTTTGATGCACCGGGTTGTTTTCACCTATTTGATTTCTCATCATATTGAAGAAAAGGAAAGGAGAATTCATACCTAATTGTTGCAATATTGAATTACTACTTGGTCTTGCACAATACACTTTGAACAGTCAGATGAAGATTTGATTTAGTAAAGTGAACTTATGACTGGTGATGTGAAAATGAAAAAGGAGGGAGTAACATTTAAATAGAAAGGAAAAAAGGGGAGTTGAGAAGTTAAAAGGGAGAATGAAAAGGCACGGGTGCATTGAAAAGGTGGGAGTTACTTAACTCTTCAAATTATCAATTTCAAACCATTCAGATTAGATAAGAATAAAAATTTCAGCTATTTAAACTTATCTTACTTGACCTGCATAACTAGGGCTAAGTGTGATGGTGAAATAGATGGTCCGTCGAGTATGCAATGGTCCATCGGATATCCAATCATGACTATCTAGTGAACTAATCTTGGGGCAAACCTATGATGGTTCAAACAACAGTCTATCAAGCATACGATTGTCCATCAGATAATTCTATTGCTACATTTCCAGATTCTTGGTTTCTAGACATGGTTGTGACGATTGCTCGCGATGGTCCGTCGAGCTCGCGACGGTCCATCGAGCTTCCGATGGTTTATCGGGTGATCTTTCGATCAAGTAAAACTCCTTTAGCTTCTGTTTACTCTATATATTTGTACCTACACACTTTCACAACCCTTCAGCTTGCATAAATCAACAAAACAAACAACTAAATAACTAAAATAAATACAATACAACAACTCAATGTGGGTTGCCTCCCACTAGCGGCAGATTTATCATCGTGGAATGACTTAGTTTTATCGATTAATCAAACTTCATCGAGATAAAATGTAGCAATGCTTTTTATCGAGTCCTTTGGACCGATATAAAGTTTGACTCATTGCCCGTTAACTTTGAAGACATTTCCATCTTCATTTTCAAGTTCAACTACTCCAGATGAGTAGACTTGATTAACTTTAAACGGGCCTTACCACTTGGACTTAAGTTTACCTAGGAACAGTTTAAGCCTGGAGTTGAATAGAAGCACCAAGTCACCTTTCAAAAATTCTCTCTTTTCAATTCTGTGATCATGGTATTTATTCATTTGTTCCTTGTATAGGTCAGCTTTCTCATTCACTCTGAGACGGAACTCATCCATCTAATTAAGCTGCCCCAGTCTCATATGTGTCACCTTATTCCGTTTCAGATTCAGACGCTTTAGCGCCCACAGTGATTTATGCTCTAGTTCAATCGGCAGATGGAATTCCTCGCCATAAACTAATTAGTATGGAGACATGCCAATAGGTGTCTTGAAAGCTATTTGATATGCGCATAATGCATCGTCCAACTTCCTAGACCAATCCTTTATACTAGCATTCATAGTCTTGGCAAGGGTAGCCTTGATTTCCTGATTGGAGATTTCCACTTGCCCACTTGTTTGCAGGTGATACAGCGTAGCTACCTTATGCTTCTTAACTCTATATTTTTCCAAGGCAGCTCTAAATATCTTGTTGCAGAAGTGGATCCTCCATCGCTTATGATGGTACGTGGTACCCCAAAGCGAGAGAAGATATTTCTCTTTAAAAATGCAACAACCCGTTTTCCTTTATTATCCGTTAGAGCTACAGCCTCAACCCATTATGACACGTAGTCAACAACAAGTATGTACTTTATTCCAAATGAGCTCACAAAGGGCCCCATGAAATCTATGCCCCACACATCAAATAATTCTACCTCAAGAATTTTAGACATTGGCATCTCATGGTGCTTTAAAATGGACCCTTGCCTTTGACATTGGTGATATCTCTTAAGGAACTCATAAGCATCCTTGACCAAAGAAGGCCAATAGTAGCCACTCTGAAGTACTTTCTTCGCAGTCCGATCACCTGCGTGGTGACCTCCAACTAGGGAAGCATGGCTTGCTTCCTATATACTCAACATTTTTACTTCTAGGATGCACAGCCTAATAATACCATTTGCACATCACCGTAAAAGATACGGCTCATCCTCGAAGTAATAGGTCACATCATAAAGAAACTTTTTTCTTTGATGAAAGAAAAGATTTTCCGGTACCACCCCACTTACCACATAATTTGCAAAGTCAGCATACTAAGGGACTCTTTTGAACACTACAACTAATACTTTTTCATCAAGAAAGGAATCATCAATCTCAAGCCTGTCTTTTACTGCTTGCTCACCTTCAAGTCTAGATAAGTGATCAGCCACTTGATTCTCACATCCCTTACGATCCTTAACCTCAAAGTCAAATTCTTGAAGTAGTAATACCCACCAGATCAACCTTGGTTTAGCATCCTTCTTCTCTATTAGGTACCTTTAGGCAACGTGGTCAGTGTATACCACTACCTTGGTACCTAGAAAATATGCCCGAAGCTTCTTAAAATCATACACCACCGTTAAAAGTTCTTGCTCTGTGATGGTGTAGTTTTTTTTAGCTCCATTCATTGCTTTGCTTGCATAATAAACTAGATGAACTAATTTGTCCTTATTTTCCCCCAAAACAGCTCCAAGGGAAACACTGCTTGCATCATAAATTATCTCAAATGGTTTTGACCAATCAGGTGCCACAATGATAGGGGCCTCAACCAGCTTCCTCTTAAGGCATTCAAATGCCTTAATGCAATCAGAATCAATGAAGAACTTAGTCTCCTTCTCTAAAAGTTTGCAAAGTGGATTTGCAATTTTAGAGAAGTCTTGTATAAACCTCCGGTAAAAGACAACATGTCCAACGAAACTACGCACCCCTTTCACTGAGATGGGAGGTGGTAGATTCTCAATAACCTCTACCTTGGCTCGATCGACCTCTATCCCTTTTGCTGAAATTTTATGCCTGAGAACAAAGCATTCCTTCACCATGAAATGGCATTTCTATCAATTAAACACAAGATCAAATTCCACACACCTTTGCAAAGCCTTACTCAAGTTCTCCAGACACGGCCCAAATGAATCTCCAACCACAGAAAAATCATCCATGAACACCTCCAAGGTTTCCTCAACCATATCCGAGAAAATAGACATCATACACTTTTGAAAGGTAGAGGGTGCATTAGATAATCCAAATGGAATCTGCTTAAATGCAAAAGTGCCATACGGACATGTGAACATTGTCTTCTCATGATCTTCAAGAGCAATACAGATTTGATTCTAGCCAGAATATCAATCCAGGAAGCAATACCACCCCCTTTCCGCCAACCGATCAAGCATTTGATCCATGAAGGGCAGTGAGAAGTCGTCCTTTAAAGTCCATGAGTTTAGCTTACCGTAGTCCATGCAAAATATCCAACAAGTCATAGGCCTGATAGGAATCAACTCATTCTTTTCATTTGCAACAACAATCATGCCCCCTTTCTTGGGCACAAATTAAACCGGGCTCACCCATTTACTATCGGAAATAGGATAAACCACTTCTGCATCTAGCCACTTAATAATTTCCTTCTTAACCACCTCTTGCATTGGTGGGTTAAGTTAGCATTGATGCTCAATGGTAGGAGTATATTTTTTCTCAAGTTGTATCTTATGAGTGTAGATGTCAGGAGGAATGCCAATAATATCAGGAATGGACCAGCCTATTGCTCTTTTGTATCTTTGAAGCACCGAAATAAGTGCTTCCACCTGCTTGTCACTTAGGCCAGCCACAATAATAATAGGTAGTGTATTCCCACTGCCCAGGAACACATAACTTAAATGACTGGATGATTCTTTCAGCTCCAAGACAGGTGGTTCTTCTATAGTGGGCTTAGCAGGAGGACTAGGACAATTTTCTAAGTCCAAGTCCAACTTCTTAAGGGCATATGAGTAAGACCCTATACCTGTTAAGGTACAAACAATCTCCTCTTAATCTTCTTTACCATCTTGATCAAAATTTATCAACACTGCAGCAAGGGTTTCAACAATAAATTTCTCTCCTATCGGCACTTCCTACTCATCCACATAATAGACATCTTTAATGGAAAACACACTCATTTATTTTTGCTTCTTCATTGATTGGCACACATCAAATCACACTACTTTAATATTTAGCCTGAATAAGAGCTCAATAGGTCAGAAATCAATCAGTATACTTCTAATTATGAGAAAAGGTTGAACCAAAATTATGGGCACCTTGAAATCCTCCTCACAATCTAGAATAATGAAATCCACAGGAAATATGAAACTAGCAACCTTCACCAATACATTATGCAAAATACCAAAAGGATATTTGATCGACCTATCCGCCATCATAAGCTGTATATTAGTGGGTGTGGGATCTCCCAAACCCAACTTCTTGTAAATAGCTAGCGGCATCAGATTGATGCTAGCTCCTAAGTCGCAAAGATCTTTTGCAAAGTCAAGAGTCCAATAGTGCATGGGATAGTAAATGCTCCCGGATATGCCTTTTTCTGCACCAGAGACCTTGTAGAAATTGCACCACAAAAAACTAATCGACCATTTCTTTGTGATGAGGTCTTTCATGAACTTTGCGTACTCCGACATTCGTTCTAATGCATCCACTAGTGGTAGATTAATCATCAACTGCTTCAACATAACCATAAATTTGCTGAACTTGCTTTCATTGACTTTCTTCTTCAATCAATAAGGAAATGAAGGAGGTGGCTTTGGAAGAGTGGTAACCACCACTTCAGTTTCTTTTTCCTTATTCTTCTTCAACTCATCAACCTGCTGACTATTGGATGGTGTGTCATCAATAACCTCATCTAATTTACCAGACTCCACCGGATAAATCTTTACTTCTTCAACATCATCAGCTACAATATCAACTACAGGCTTACCTACATAAGGGCCTGCCATTACCTTACCACCTCTAGTAGTGATAGCCATATAAGAGCCATCATTTTGTGGGTTTTGAATGGTGTCACTTGGCAATGTTCCAGTCTTTTTCTAATTTAAAGCAGTCAAGAGTTGGCTTATTTATTGCTCCAACTGTTTGATAGAGGTAGAGTGCGAGTTCACCAACTGACTCATAGAAGATAAATCGCTCTTCATGGTAGTCACTCCAGAGTTGGTAGCTTCAACTCCCTTTAATAATTTCTCCATCATGTCCTCCATGGATATCTTGCCAGAGCTAGTTGCAGGACTATCTTTGCTTTCGGGAGGTACATATAGTCCACTTCTATCATTCTTACCTTTCCAATTTCCTTGCTCCCTATCCTTATAACTAGCCTTGTCATAGTAGTTTCAACCTTGATTTTATTGTATATTACCTCATAAACCCTTCTAATTATTCAAATATTAGCCTCTTCTTCTGAATCAGAATCATCTTTATCTTTAGCTACAATAGCCTTTACTTTTTTAGTCTTTGCAGATAATAGATACTTGGTCAACAGATCCATCGCTGCAATAGCCTTTACTTTTTCATTCTTTGTAGATAATAGATGCTTGGTTAACACATCCATTTGCGTCTTCAAGTGTGCCATGTCTTGATCACATTTTTCCTATTTCTTACGTTATTTTGCAGTCAGGAAAATAGATACAGTAGGGCTTACTACCACAAACTCCCTAGTATGCCATGCTCTACTTTTTTTGGTCATTCGATCAAGTATCTCCGAGGCCTTCTGAAAAGTGAGATGCACAAATGATACCCCTGGAAGATTATCAACAACTGGCTTCGTAATAGAGTTCAAAGCCCGATAAAGAGTCTCCATTAGAGGAATATCTATCATATTATAGTCCAGATATTGCGTCAGCTTTATTTTGAACCTCTCCCATTTCTCATGAAGGGCTTTAGTTGGGAGATACCTAAAGTTGCTGATCTCTTCACTTAACTTTACCCTTCTAGAAGGCGAAAAGAACCTTTCTAGAAAAGCCACTTTCAATAGCCTCCAGTTGTTTATGGAATCGGGCGTCAGCTCATTATGCCATAATTTTACCTCCCTAGATAGAGACAATGGAAATAAATGTATCCGTATGGCATTTTATCCCACTACCGAGTTATCAAAGGACTTGCAAATAGTGACAAAATTCACTAAATGCATATTGGGATTATCTCCCAAGAGTCCACCAAACAACCCCTTCAGGTGAAGGACCTGGATCATTGTATAAGTAATATTGAACATTGCTCTTGGTGCTAGAGGTAGAGGAATAATAGCTCCAGTGGCACCAACTCTGTTTATTCCATCTTCATTATCATTAAGATCAAATTGAACAACTTGACGATCAGGTCTCGCCTTGAAAGGACAATTTCTGTTCAAATTTTTGTTCACTGGTGCAGCTATATTCTCTGCACGCCTTAGATTATCAAGATCTAACAAGTTATCATCCCCTAAATCATCATCATCAGGTTTAGGATGACGTGCCTGTTGGTCATTATTAAGCTAATTTAGTTGAGCTCTAGCCAATGTGGCTAGTTTCTCAGCATCTTGTGGTTCTGTCATCCTATCAATAAGTTACGGTTTCAGATGTATTGGTAATAATGGTGCACCCGATCTCCATGTACTTAGGATACACAACAATTCCCCTGCACAAATAAAAACAACAAATAAAAGTAAAATTTAGGAAACTTGACCAAAGGTCAATTAACAAACACAAACTTAATTAACAATCGTATTCCCACGTAACGGTGCCAAAACTTGATACATCCAAATTATAATTCACTTACAAGAGAGTAAGCAGTCTCTGTCAAATATAGAAACCCAACTGGGTTGGGTGTCGAATCCAACAGGGAATACTATGTTCACTAAGTATTATAATTGTTATTAGACTGTTGATCCAAGACTCCAATATAAAAAGGGGATTTGGAAATGTTAACGGTGCTCTTTTGTATTTGTTTTACACTAATGTCCAGCTACTGAGAGTGAATGTAGATTTAATTCTAATGAGAATTAATTAACTAGAGTTATGCTCACCCAGATGTTCAAACAATTAAGGTTGTGAGGTTGTGTTTGAATTCTAACTTATGTATCCAATTTGTAAGAATTATTGAATTCTAAGGATTACCCACGTGTTTCTCTACCTAATGAGTATTTCACCCTTTAGTTCTCTTGAACTTAAAGGGTTCATGCATTATTCAATAAAACTCTTATGAGGGTTGATCCTATTAAGGCATTAATCCATTATTCCCAAAAGGTAAACCTATGGAGTTCATGTGAATCACTTCTTTTCCCAACATCCACTTTCTTATCAGACAAGTGGAGTCCATAGGCTCACTTCTCATGTTTGCAACCAAGAGATGTCATTAAAATGAAGAAAGATTCATGCAATTTTGATAGATGTTAGAAAATAAACCCATTCACAACCCTAAAGTTCTCTACATCAAGGCTCCCATAACCCTAGTTATGGGAGTTTAGTTACTCATCTCCATGTCATAAATCAAAGTTATATTGATGTTCATAAATAACTTCTGAAAAGTACTTACAATATTGATCTTGTCAATTTTTGATGGAAAATATGAAAACTAAAAATCACTTCTCAATCTCTAGGTTCAAACCTAAATGAAAGTCCATCTTGCCCTTCAATTGATGTGCCTCCTGAGTGCCTAAGTTCTCCTCTTTTTCTTCTCTTGAACAAGACTTCAAAATGCTCTAAAACTTTGTCAATTCCAAAGCTTGGTCCTTTGAGAAGTCCCTGCAATCCATTAGCACTTTAGGCTTGTATCAGGGTGCCATGAATCTGATGTGGTCAAACTTATCCATGAGGCTGTCCTGAAAGCACTAAATACATATTATATCTTTTAACATCATTTGAATTATGCAAGCTGTGCTAGATTGATCATTAAAGTTCATTGGACTAGGTGCTTGGGGTTGTCTGGCTAAAAATTTAAAGTGCAGGCTTTTTGAAATGGCAGGAACCTGCCCTCGGTTACCATGATCGCAAATCAGAACAACGTCTGCATTACTATAGTAGAGGTCTATGACCGCAATTATAACACCTGATCCTGGTTCCATGTCATCTCCGAATGTTCAAATTTCTCCCAATTCTAGACTGCTAGCATGTTCTACAATATGGGTGCAAATGATGGTCAAGTGAACAATGCTACCGGTGTGTTTGAATGTGCCCTTCAAATATAAGTACCACTATTGTAAGTTCATTTGAGCAATTTATCAATCACAAGGTATTTATATCATATTTGTCTACCTTTTTTACACACTATTGGGTACTCAAGGTTTCCCCACTTGTGTGCACACCTCAATCAAGCAACCAACACTACAACAATGATAAGTATGTCAATATGTAAAGCATAAAAATAAAAAACCTAGGACCTTTGATATTCATGCTCTCAATGGCCTATTTTCAAAAATAAAAGCAAGGATTTATGTCACCTACAGAAGTTGTGATGCAAGAGGGATGTGCACGAAGGCTGTTGGAGAGCTTACAAATTTGCCAACAATGTAGCTTAGATTTGAGAGGACAATTTTGAAAAGGGAGTGTAAGGAAAATGAATGAGACTAGGGGTTAAATAACTTAAATGACCATGACCACGTTCAAGGGCCATGACCGCGGACACCCGCATAATCGTAATCATGCATGGGGGACACAATCGTGGTAACTAAGAGGATTCTACTCCCTTATTTTCCCCTATTCAGCATTTTAATCAATTTTCATAGATTTTTCCCTATTCAGATTTTCAAAGTAGACTTGCACACTTTGCCTTTTTAAAACTCACTCAATGTAATCCAAAGTGCCACAAATGCATGGGTTATTCAAATGCAAAAGATAACATCTACACTATAATAACATAACAAAAAAGATATGAGCCACTCTCATGGAATATATGGGTTGCCTCTCACCTTGTGTCTTAGTTATCATGGTGGAACGATGTCTTGCTTCTTTCAATCTCATAGCGGGCCCTCAAACCCCTCATCTTTCATGGTCTCATTTTAAAAACCCACTACGGATACTACTTGGACCTCCGTGGTTTGCTTCTTTGACTTGCCAATTATGAATGAGACCTCATCTTCTTGCACCTAAAATTTTATCTCCCCTAACTTTAGCTCGACAATGGTTCTCTTGGTGGACAAGAAAGGACGACCAAGAATGATAGGCACCTCTTGGTCCATTTTATAATCTAATACAATGAAATCTACCAGGAGAGTGAATTTGTCCACCTTTAATAGGGCATCAAACAATACACCCACCGGCCTTTATATGGACCGGTCCATCATCAAAAATTGCATCGAGGTTGGTGTAGGAGTGTCCAAGCCAAGTTTATTATATATGACATATAGAATAAGCTTGATGCTTGCACCAAGGTCACAAAGATCTTTTGTAAACTCATGAGTCCCAATGGTGCAAGGGATAGTGAATGCTCCAGGGTCAATTTTCTTTTTTACAACTTTGCTATCCATGATAGCACTATACCCATGAGTAACTTTAATGGTATCACCCTCAACGAGCTTCTTCTTGTACATTAACTTCTTTATTAACTTAGCATATCCCAGAATCTCTTATATCACCTCCAGTAGTGGGATATTTATTGAGAGGTTGCTAAGTTTTTTTATAAATTTTCTCAATTTTCACTCTCTTCCTTTTTATGCAACTGTTAAGGGGTTTGGGGAGGAACATGGATGGTTTGCTTTGCTTCTCCTTGCAACTTTAAAACTTTGACCACTTTCTCACCACTTTCTTATATCTCTTTCTTGTCATTTACTTTTTTTATTTTAGGTGTTACCTCCTTTGAGTTAGACTTGGGTATATTTTCACTCACATCTACTCTAAGGGGATCTTTAAGTTCTTTCCCACTTCTAGTGACAATTGCTCGGACATGCTTCATTTTTTGGGTTAGCAATTATGTCACTCGGAAGTCAACCTCTAGCCCTTACATTTAGTTGTATAGAGATTTGATGGACTTAGATCTCAAATTGTTTGATGGAGGCGGAGCGATAAACCACCATTTAGGAGAGTACGAAGAAGTCACCCTTCAACTCATAGACCATTTTTTTTGTACCTTTAACTCCACTAAAGATTCATGCCAAAATATATTTGGTCTTGAACTTTTTAGGGTCAATGACATTTAATTCTTTGGGCTAGCCATATCATGAGGAGGAACATAGCAGTCATAGTCACGTTCTCTATATCTCCAATCTCTATCTCGATCATAATCCATCCCACCTTGCCTTTGATAGGCGGGGCAGGAAACGCTGGAGTAGGTTGCGAGGTACTGAATTTCTTCATCCAACTTCTTTACCTCATCATTATCTTCATAAGGCTTTGATGTTGCGACATTTACCATTTTTATGGGTACACCCATAACATGTTTCGTTAGAAGCTCAAGTTGGGTCATCATCTTGGCCATGTTCTTCTCCTTCTCCTCTTCTCATTTTATTTACTCATTAGTCACCATGAAGGTAGTAGAAGGGGACTTAGGAGCATCAGCATCATGGGTGTGCCAGCCCTAATTTTATTTGGATACTTCACCTATCAAATATAAAGCCGCAAGATGATGCAATTTCATAATAGAGCCATCCGCCGCATTATCCACAACTATTTTGTTTAATGGGTCAAGAGCTCTATAAAATATTTCAAAGAGTATCTTATTCGGGACCTCATGATTTGGGCATCAGGATAGCTTTCCATTAAACCTCTCCCACGCTTTAAATAATGGTTCTGCATTCAATTGCCAAAAGTTTACAATCTTATCCTATTTTTGAAGCCTTTTCGATGGTGGGAAGTATCTATCAAGGAACACCATGGTAAGATCCTCCTAAGATGTTATTGAGCTCGGTGGAACTAAGCAGAGCCATAAAACCTCCTCGCCCATTAGTGAAGATGAGAAGAGTCAAAGTCGGATGGATTCTTGGGTAATATATGCTATGTTAAATGGTGCACAAACCTCCATAAAGATTTTCAAATCAATATTTGGGTCCTCATATACTTGACCCCCATATAATCCTTTCATTTTCAATATGTGAAGCATAGTGTTAGTCATACGAAACATACCAGTTTTGATGGTTGGCAGGATGCGAATAGCCCTTGTTTGCCCTACTTTATTTAATTGTCCCTCATTGTCTAGTGAGGCATCAAAAGGTCCAAAATTACTTGTATTATCTCTCATCGCTCTGTTTAAACTTTGATCACCTACAAATTAGTCAAAAACATCAAATAAAGTAAATTACTCCACTCCGAGTATTCCTAAGTAAGAATAGAACCGCACAAGTGAAATCTATATTTCACTCCCCAACAACAATGCCTTTTTGTTATTGCTCAACTTACTCCCATGATTTTATGGCAAGGCAGTCATTTTAAAGTAACCCAATATAAATTAGGGTCGAATCTCAAGGAGTGAATGGCATACACTTTCAACCTATTGGTACTCAAGTTACTATAAGGTTACCCGGAATGCTAATGGAAACAATATGTATAAGTAAATAGGGGCATTTGATTTGTTTGAAAATTCATACACAAACTTCAACAAGTGCGAGGTGAATGCTATCTTTGGTTTGAACTCAAGACTTGGAGAAATCTTGGGATTATGTCTCCTTAGAGGTGAAGCATATGGGATAGTATTGGTTTATCATGGGATTTAGTTGTTAATTAATAGATAGGCTAGTCAAAGATCATTAGGGTCAATCTTTCGACAAAACTCCAACAATTTCACCTATTGTCCCTTTCGATCACCTAATAAGTATGGAGTTTAAATAGCCACCCAAAACCTCAACCAAGCATCCCTAGAACTCCACCCAAAACCTCAACCAAGCATCCCTATTTCTAGGATGATGCTCTTGACATAATTTACACTCTCTAAACACTCATTTATAAGATTACAAAGGGTAGTCAACCATAGAATTAGTTGTTCACAATTGCATGTCCCCTGATAACCCTCTTTCAAGGATGTTATACGTAACCTAATGTTTACCTAAATCCATATTTTGAGGATGACAAAGGGTTTCTAGAGCTTTGATCTTTCACCCATAAAACCCATTTCGATATTTAGAGTTTTCACTCATCAAATCCCAATGCACAAGTTAAAGAAACGGTGAAATCCATACTCAACAACTAAAATCAATGCAAACACAACAATACCCACACACAACCACACTCTATTTCAATATAATCCCAAGAGTAAATTATTTAGATGCTCATGAAGAAAGTAAAGAGAGATATACCATGTGGGTCAAACAAAGCATTGATTCTTCAACAAGAAACTAAGAAATTTGAGCCTCCAAGGTTGATTACACACTTTCCCAATTAGGTTTTCAATCTTAGAATTAAAAACTATATTATGAGATAACCAATACCCAAATAAGAAAGGGTTTTTTCTTATATATGATTTGGGATTCATCCATAACATTTTACAATTCTACCCATGGTCCAGTTCCCATTGATCCGCGATTGTGTGTGTTTGACCGCTATCGCTGCTATACAATCGTGGTTAGCTTCTGCGACTACGCTTTGCTAACCACCTGGACCAACGATAATCGTAGTCTAAGGACTGCAGTCATGGAAACTGAGGCTGACTGCTTTAGGTATCCATCTATACTCCTTTTGCTTCCATTTGTTCCTTTTTACCTCCATTCCGTATATGCTCTCCTTCTTCACTTCATATCTATAAAATATGGGTGTTAGTGCACTTAAATCTGGATAATATCTCATTTTCTAATACAAAACATAGTAGTGTGTATGTATAATTTGTACGAATAAGTAGTAGGATTACCACTCATCACCCTACCATTCAATAGTGTGCATCGGAGCAGGTATAAAATAAAGTGAAGGGTGTTCTACATTGATTAGTGACACATAAAATTCTTCTATACCATTAACATTTTCAGAACTTGCTTTTTTTAGAGTTGGATTTAGCATTATCTTCTACCTCTGAAGGTGGAGGTAAGTGAGGAGAGGAGGTAGTTGGGTTCTTTCTCCTTGGTCCTCGTAGAAGTGTTTTATCCAAAGTTTCTACCTTTTTTCCTTTTGTAGACTATTGTCCTTTTGGATCAACCTTTCCCTTTGTTGGGTATTTGTATAATTCACCGCTACAGTTGGATGACTCGGTAGCCTCAAAACTTGAAGATTATTTTTTTTCCTTTTTAGGCACTTGTTTGGAAGAAAATGCATCTTTTGAAGGTATTGTACCTTAATATAAGCCTACATTCATAACAAAATAATAAAATAAAAGAAAAAATAAGAAAATAACTGTCAGTGTGCTTGGTTTATATAAGGTACAAGTGACGGGTACTTGTCATATCAACTGGGTACAACTCGTATAACCAAGTTTTATGCTGAATAGTGTATGTATGATTGTTAACTAGGCTACTTACGATTCCTCCAAACAAGTCGTGATAACAAGGTAAGACTCGTAACTAATAGTCTTAAGCAGTCCAAAAACAATGCTCTAATATATAATATCTACCCATTTACTTATGACTTTTGTGTATAAGTCATCTGGCTTGGATACGTCTTGTTTAAGAAAGGCATACCTAAAGCAGAACCTTTACTTAGTTGAACTTCCATGTTGTCAGTGGATACGAGTCTCATTATGAACTCGTTACTTGTGGGTATAAGTAACAAGAAGTCTCGTATCCACTACAACATAGGAGTTCAACTTTAGAGTTGACTCCAATTTAAATTTTCCAAACTACCCTTAACTTTATGCAGTAATATCACCCACTTTTAGTCCAAACAACACACATTATCAACACCTAAAATCAATTTTACCCTTTTTTTCCAATTTGAACTCAAATCCTATGAACTAGGGTACAAAATTTTTACCCACAAGTAAATTTAACTTAAATCAAGTTGAAAATAACTCATATTTTCTATTCCAACTTGAAATATAAAGAAATTTGAATTTAAAACTTACTTGCTTGGTTGCGTTCTTAGATTTTCCTGATATAAACATTTCTTTCCCCAAATTCATGCCCAACTCGTACAACGTGAGGAATTTGATCAAATTGGTAATTGATTTGAATTGATTTCATGCCTTGGGAGCTTAAGATTCAATCAAAATAGTGGTATTGTGGTTTTGAACTTGTTTCAGATCTTGGGTACCTGTATCAGGTAGCTTATCCTTTATAAATCAATTTAGTTGTGTTGGGTTGACCCATGACCCTGACCTGATAAGCTTAGGTATGAGTCATGTGTATGGCTCGTACGTAGGATTACGAGTCTTTTCGTTAGCTCGTAAAGACCTGGAACCTTACTTGGGTTCTGGAGTCAATACGATTCAATGTGACAAGTCGTACCTTGTGGGTATGACTCATTTTGATAGTTGTATCCACTCCAAAAACTTTTACCTGGAACTGCATAATCTCTTAGGTCCTTACGACTCTTACTCATGAGTCTTACCCATAGGATCCGACTTGTAAAAAGTCTGTATGACCTATTTACTTGAACTTTTATTCCCTATTCTATACTGTTTATCCCTGCACACTGACCATTATATTACCCTATAAATAAATAAGTACAAAACATGGGTTTCCTCCCACACAGTGCTTTATTTAATGTCGCGGCACGACGTGGCTAAGTTGGATACTCAGATTTCACCAACTAGCTTCAACGGTTACCTCCCATACAACCCTTGATTTAACGTCGTGGCATGACATAATTACCTTTGTTACTAAGACTTCACCAAGGTCTATCTCAAAACTCATATTTATTTTCTTAGTGTTACTCATATAGTGCTTTACTCTTTGCCCATTTACTTTGAATGGGGCTTCACTATCTCTCTTATATTCCAAAGCACCACACGGGAACACTCTTAGCATAGTAAAGAAACCATACCATCTAGATTTCAACTTACCTTGAAACAAGCAAAGCCTTGAGTTGTAGAGAAATACCTGGTCTCTTTTTTTAAAGATTCTTTTCTCAATTTTGCAATCATGATCCAACTTCATCTTTTCCTTGTAAAGAGCAGAACTTTCATAAGCCCGGAATAAGAATTAATCCATCACATTGATCTTTTTCAACCTTGACTTGGCTGCATCTGGCCACTGAAAATTCAGCTTATTCAATGTCCACAGTGCTTTTTTCTCAAGCTCAACAGGCAAGTGACAAGCCTTTCCATACACTAGATGATAAGTTGAAGAACCTATTGGGGTCTTGAATATTGTTATGTAAGCCCATAATGCATCATCTAACTTTTGTGAACAATCAGTCCTATTGGCATTCACTGTCTTCGTCAAGATGGACTTTATTTCTCTATTAGACACTTTAACCTGTCCACTAGTCTATGGATGATAAGATGTTTCCACCTTGTGTTTCACTCCATGCTTCTCAAGCAAACTATTGAATGGGCGATTACAAAATTGTGACCTGCCGTCACTAATGATAGCACGATGGTACCATATTATGAAAAGATGTGCTTTTTCAATAATGCAGTGACACAACGTGTTTCATTTTTTAGGAGAGAAACTATTTCCACCCATTTGTATACATAATTTACAACCACAAGTATATAGTTAATTCTAAACAAAGTCACAAAAGGTCTATGAAATCTATATCCCATACATCAAAAAATTCCAATTCTAAGATAGGAATCAGATGCAGTTCATGACGTCTAGTGATATTACCTTGGCATTGACATTGATCACAAGCAAAAGAAAAATAATGTATATCATTATAGATTATTGGCCAATAATCCCCATATTGCAGGATTTTATGGGATTTGTATGTTCCTCCATGATGACCCCCAACTGGCGAAGAAAGACAAGCCTTAAATATGCTCATCACCTCTACCTCAGGTATACATCTACGAATAATCCCATACATATTCTGGATAAATGAGGCTCATCTTGGAAAAATATCCCTACCTAATACATAAATTTCTTTTTTCAATGAAAGAAAAGATATTTTAAGACTAGATCATTGGCTAGCTAATTTGTGCAGTCTACAAAGCATGGATTTAGATCTTAGGAAAATGCTAATAACTGCTTATCCAAAAATAGTCATCTATCTTAAGATCATCTTCAACCTTCTGAATAGCTTCCTCCTTAAGTCTAGACAAGTGATTTGCAACTTGATTTCTAGTGCCTTTTCTGTCCTTGACCTTAAATTGAATTCTTGCATCAAAAGTACCCACCTAATCAGTCTAGGTTTTATATCCTTATTTGCCATCAAGTACCGTAATATTTCATGGTTTGTGTGCACAATTACCTTCGACCCAATCAAGTAAGACCTGAATTTCTCAAAGGCAAACACCACTGCAAAAATATCTTGTTTAGTCCTTTGTAGTTCTTTTGCGCAAGGTTCAATGCCTTGCTGGATATTAGATGGGATGAAGAATCTTTTCTTTTCTTTGGCCTAGGTCAGAACCTAAGTCCACCCTACTTGCGTCACACCTAACCTCAAAAAGAAAGGACCAATTAGGAGACACCATGGTTGAAGCCGACACCAACTTCTTTTTTAGACATCCAAAAGCTTTCATACATACATCACCAAAAACATTTTTACCTTCTTCTCAAGAATCTTGCAAAGAGGATTAGCCATCTTCAAAAACTCCTTATTAAAATGTCTACAAAAACCTACATGCCCAAAAAACTCCAAGTCCTCTTCACAGAAATTAGTGGAGGTAATTTCTCAATCACCTCTATCCTGGATCTATTAATCTCTATGAATTTTTTTGAAATCTTGTGCCCTAGCACAATACCTTCTATGACCATAAAATGAAACTTTTCCCAGTTAAGTACCAAGTTGCATTATTCACACCTTCTAAGAGCATTTGCCAAGTGCACTAGGCAGTCTTACAGAGAATCACCCACAATTGAAAAATTATCCATAAAAACTTTGATAGTGCCTTCTACTATATTAGATAAGATGGACATCTTACATCTCTAAAATGTGGTTGGATCATTGCATAGACTGAATGGCACATGTCTAAATGCAAATGTCCCATAAGGACAAGTAAAGGTAGTCTTCTCTTGGTCTTTGAGCACAATAGTAATTTGATTTTAACTTAAATCCCCATCAATAAATAGTACTGTAATGCACCAAAATTTGATTCTCAGGATGCCACATGGTGCTCTGAACTACAAGTAGTCCTGAGCTAACCCTGGCTGCCTTCTACTAAATCTAAATCTAAAAATAGGGCGATATGAATATAAAATAATGAAATATATAGAAAAAGTATCTGAATTATCTGAGTATATTTGGAAATACTAGTCTGATAAGTCTAATAAGGAAAATACTAAAAAACTGAATGCTGCAACTAAAAATCTAAAATAGGATCTAGTAGTTCGATAAACCTCAACTGACTGAATATAGAGAGTCACTGGGACAGGACCTAGTTGACTCAAACTGTCTGAAATAAATATTGAATCATCTACTAATAAACTAAAAATCTGAATAACTAAGTCCCCAAACTATATGGACTCACAAACTGTAGAGATACAGATGAGATGCTTGAAAATCACTCACGCTGTTGAGACTGAGCACCTGAAGTTACATTATGAATCAATATAGCAAATAGACGTATATGCGGATCAGTACTTTGGGAATGTACTCAGCATATGGGGGTGAATGCAATAAGTAAGCAATATCATCACAATTTATAAAATCATGCATGCTAAAGGTAAATGACTCACAAAGGCTGGAGTAATTTGAAAACTGAAGATCATAAATCATGAACAATAAAGCATATAGTATAAATCTAGTGAGCCATTACCCTTAGTTTTGAAATTTGTATTCTGTTCTTATTCTCAAATCATACAGGCTATGTGAAATCTATGAGTCTATATCTGAAGGCTTAGGTAAAGCAATATTTTAAACTCAAAAACTTTAAAGATGTAGAGAAAATACTTTATCTTAAGGGTTTAGAAATCTGAGAACTTATTCTTTATGGGAGATTTTTATAACTGACATAAACCATGTGAGCATTCATGGAGTCCAGCATTCTTGTCTGCATAAGAAGAAATCCTCATGTTGGGGATAAGAGTCATACCCTTGCCAGGGAATATAACCTATCTAAGTAATCACATATCTATCATCCACGAAGAAGTGGGACCAATCTAAATCCTATATTGGCACATAGTTCTGGGATATGAAACCATAGTAACGTACCCATCTCGGTGCTAAATACTACTCCCATTAAATCTGTATGCTCATTCTAATGGAAATCCACTTCTAAAATAGTATAATGGTCAATAATGAAAATCAACTGTATATCTATAAAGCTAAATCTATAAAAGGGATTTCATATCTATTTCTGAGACAAAAAGGTCAAATCTTTATTAATAATTTGAAAAGAATCTAATCATAAAGTGTTATAGCACAATCAATCTTGAAATAACAATCTTTAATTGGGGCTTAATGACCCATGCATCAAACTCATGTTAAAATATCATAATATTCACACTTGGTAATGTAAACACTTTTAAATCAACTTAAAATCTAGAAATTCCTATGATATGTATGAAAATATATGCATAAACATACAACTCAACTCTTAAATAACTTAAAATCTCATAATCTTATAAATAGCCAGATTGGGTATAAACCCTAACTTTAATTTCATGGGAAATCACATAAAATTCAGTAAATTTGTAATTAAAATAAGTTTTTGGCACAAGGATAAAAGGATTATCCTTGTTGAAAAACCCCGCATACCTCAATTGATGAACTATATGCTAAAACTAGAATCTTGGATCCCTATTGATGCTTTGGAGTTGAATTCTTAAAGTTGTTGAATTGAGAATCCTTAATCTTGAATTTCCTTGAAGAATTAATGGAGAAATTGGGTTTTCTTGTAGATAAAGTTGGAGATTTATGGTTTTTTTTGAGAGAGAATTGATGAAACAAATATAAAGTGCTTTGGAATATGCTTAATGATTTGTTTTACACAAACTGGGGTCTTGGGGATTGACCAAAATGCCTCTATTAAACTTTAAATCAGAACTGAAAAATGACCAAAAATCTCAATTTTCTAGGCCACCACGAACCGCCACTATCGTAGTGGCTCACTGGAAAAAGGATGAATGGGAACTGGGCATTCACCGCGACGTGCCACAATCACGATACCCCTTTAGATTGCCCCTTTGGCAACTAGCGCGATGCGCCAATATCATGTAGGCTCACTGGAAATTATCAAATGTGAAATATGACCTTTCCATGACGTGACATGATCATGGAGTCTCACTGAAATTTGACAATTGGGATTTTACACTTCTCCGCGATGCGTTATAGGCCCAAATCATGGTGTTTTACGATGGAAACTTAAAATTGTCATAACGTCTAACTCGGTTATCAAATTTAGGAGAATCTTATATCGTTGGAAAGCTAATTCAAATTCCTAAATATTGGAGGGTCTAAATCTAGAAAATTCTATATGTATGAAAAGTCATTCTCTCTTGAAGCCAATGCTTGACATTCTAAACATTAAATTAAACTAGGAAAAGTATAGGGTGTTATAATAAATTCCCCTTGTAAGCATTCATCCTCGAATGCGACTAGTTTGACTAAGGACACTGAAGAATCTGAAGCTATATGACAGCATGCACAATTGAAATAAATTTAACAACTGAATCTAAATTATACTAAGCTTCTGTGCTGATCTATGAGTATATAAATTTTCAATGAGGACGACTATATAGCTGAATCTCAAACTGGGAAGATACTGAATTAAGGAAGAATATTACCTTCGACTGAACCTAATTTGCCAAAAATAGGTGAGAGTGCTTGGCTCGCATATCTGCTTCAGCTTCACAAGTGGCGCCCTCAACAGACTGGTTCTGCCAAAGAACTTTGACCAAGGGAACTTCTTTATTCCTCAATCTATGGATCTGATGATCTAAAATCTAAAATGTAATCTCTTCGTATGAAAGGTAGTTCTAAATATCCAAGATTTCTAAAGGAACTACAACAGTGGAGTTACTGATGCACTTCTTAAGTATAGAGACGTTGAATACAGGATGAACAACTAATAAGTCTACGGGCAACTCAATCTCATAAGCTACTTTCCCAACACGACTCAAAATTCTATAAGGGCCAACATACCGGGGACTTAAGCTTCCCTTTTTTGACAAATATCTTCACCTCTTTCATGGGTGAAATCTTCAGATACACTAAATCACTAACATCAAACTCGAGGTCCTTTCTTCTTACATCTGAATATGATTTCAGATGACTCTGGGTTATTTTCAATCTTTCTCTAATCAAATGAACCTTCTTCATAGCTTCAAATACTGCATTAGGCCCAAGAAAAGTAGCTTCACCCACTTCGAAGCAACCTATGGGTGATCTACATCTCCTTCCATAAAGAGCCTCCAACGGGGCCATTTGTATGCTAGAATGGTAACTATTTTTATAAGCAAACTCAATCAATGGAAAATTCTTATCCCAACTACCTTTAAAATCAAGAAAACATTCTCTTAACAAATATTCTAGAGTTTGGATGGTCCTTTCTGCTTGACCTTTTGTCTGAGGGTGGAAAGCTGAACTAAGATGGACTTGGGTACCAACACCCTTCTGAAAAGATCTCCAAAACTGGGAAATAAACTGAGTAGCTCTATCTAAAATGATAGACAAAGGAACTCTAATCATTCTTACTAACTCTCTGATGTACAGCTTAACATAATCTTCAGTTGTGTAAGACGTGTGAATTGGCAAGAAATGCGTTGAATTAGTCAATCTGTCTATAATAACCCAAATCAAATCATGTTGACAATGCAAATGGGGTAAAATAGTCAAAAATTCCATATTCACCTCTTCCCACTTCCAAGTGGGGATAGCAAACTCTTGCAACGAACCACCAGGCCTTTGGTGCTCTACCTTAACCTGTTGACAAGTTGCATACTTTGCTATAAAAATATAATATGTCTTTCTTCATACCACTCCTCCAATAGATTTCCCATAAATTATGGTATATCTTGGTGGCTCCTAGGTGTATCGAATAATGTGCGTCATGCGCTTCAGCCATAATTCTCTATCTCAACTCATCAACACATGGAACACTCAATCTACTTTGGTATATCAACACACCATCTCCCCCTTGGGATAAAACCTATACATTTTAGTCTTTTACTGACTTCTTCAGTTTGACTAAACTAGAATTCATATCTTTCTTCTCCTTCATTTTCGAAACTAGGGAAGATTCAGAGCTACTCTGAACCTAAATATTCCCTTCGATTGAATTAACTAACCTAACACCCAATCTAGCCAAACAATGAACTTCCTGAACTAACTCCTTCTTTTCTTTCTCCACATGAGCAACACTGCCCATAGACAATCTACTAAGGGTTCTGCTACTATGTTCGCCTTGCCCGGATGGTACAACACACTCACATCCTAATCTTTTAACAATTCTAACCACCTTTCCTGATGGAGATTCAACTCTGTCTGGGTAAATACATATTGCAAACTTTTGTGACACGTGAACACATCAACATGCACCCCATACAAATAATGTCTCTAAATTTTAAAATCAAATACAATAGCAGCTAATTCAAGATCAAGGGTTGGGTAATTCTTTTCTTGAGACTTAAGTTGCCTAGAGGCATAGGCTATGACCTGGCCTCTCTGCATCAGAACACAACCCAAACAAACTATAGAGGCATCACAATAAACCACAAAACCATCTGTACCATAGGTAATCCTTAAACGGGGGCTGAAGTGAGCCGAGTCTTCAACTCCTAAAAACTCTTCTCAAAGAAATCTGACCACAGGAACTTAACTTTCTTTTGGGTCAATCTATACATAGTAGACACTATGGATGAGAAACCCTTAACAAAAAATCTGTAATAACCAGCTAGAACCAAGAAACTCCTAACATCTGACGGAAAGATAGGTTTAGACTAATTTCTTATAGCTTCTGTATTTTGGGGATCAAATCTAATACCTTCACTTGAAATAATATGACCAAGTAAAGCTACTGATCTTAGCCAAAATTCACACTTGTAGAATATAGTGAACAATTGATGATCTCTAAGAGTTTCCAAGACAATTCGAAGATTATCTACATGGCCATCCTCACTATGGGAGTACACAAGGATATCATCTATGAATACTATGACAAACATGTCTAGGTACTGTTTGAATACCCTGTTCGTCATGTCCATAAAGGTTACTGGGGCATTTGCTAGTTTGAAGGACATGACTAGAAACTTAAAATAAGTATAATGGGTTCTAAAAGCTATCTTTGGAATATCACATTCCCTTACTTTAAGCTAATGATAGCTGGATCTAAGGTCTATCGTTGAGAAATAATTGGCACCTTAGAGTTAATCAAATAAGTCATCAATTCTAGGAAGAGGGTATTAGTTTTTTACTATAACTTTATTTAACTAACGATAGTCAATCCACATACCTAAAGAATCATCTTTCACGCGAATATGATGGGAACGCCCTACGAAGAAACACTAGGCCTTATGAAACCTTTAACTAAAAGATCTTTGAGTTGTTCTTTCAACTTATTAAGATCGGTGAGAGCCATATGATATAAAGAGATAAAAATAGGATGAGTATCAGGAAGAAGGTTAATACAGAATTCTATCTCTCTATCAGGAGGTACCCCTAGGAGATCTTCTAGGAAAACTTCAGGAAACTCAGTGACCACTTAGACGGATTGAATTGTTGGAGTCTTAGATTTTGTGTGTTTGACTCAAACTAGGTGGTAAATACAACCTTTGGATATCAATTGTTTGGCTTTAAGATAAGATATGAAATGACTCTTGGGAGACACTAAATTACTTCACCACTCAAAAATTGGCTCATCTAGGAACTAAAACTTTAATACTCTGGTGCGACAATCTATAGAGACATAACAAGAGTGGAGCCAATCCATACCAAGAATAAGATCAAAGTCAACCACATCTAACTCTATGAAGTCTGCTAATATGATCTTATAAAGGATAGTGAAAGGAAAATTTTTGTAAATCTTCTTGGAAATAACTGACTCACCTACTGGGGTAGAAACCAAGAAAGGCTCAAGGATCTTCTTAGAACTTATCTCAAAATTTTCTGCAACTAATTGGGTCACATAAGAGAAACTCAAACCAGGGTCTAACAACACATAAACATCAATATGTAAGACATAAAGAATACCAGTAAAAATATCTGGGGAACACTACTGCTCCTGATGGGCTGGTAAAACTTAGAACTGATTCTGGCACTAACCGCCACAAGTACTGGATAAAGCACCCTAAGGAGGGGCTGGGCGACCTAGAGGAGCTAGTGCACTAGTAGACTCATGTGGGGACGAACATCCCTATTTCCCTGTCTAGCGTGCAGGCACTCTTTGATTCCATGACCCATCTGTCCACAACCATAACAACCTTTCTGACCCCATAAATATTCACCCATGTGATTCTTACCACTCTTAGCACATGGGTGATAATTGAGCTTCCCACTTACACTATTCTGACATCTGGATATAGACGACCTACCCCACTGCTCCTGTCTATTTCTAGGTGTAGGAGCACTAGATGAAGAAGGTGCGGTCATAGATGACCGATTCTAAAACTGTGAACAATTTACTCCTCCAGACCTGTTCTGATCATAATCAAACTGCCTTATTCTAGCTTTCTTATTTCCCCTCTCACTACCCTTCAATTTCTCTACCTTTATTTGTTAGGCATGAATCATCAACCTAGAAAGATCCATGTCCCCAATAAACATAAAAGTCCTACACTTCCTAACTACTAACCCAGACATACCAATCACAAACTTACTCATGCTTGACCAAGGGTAAGCCATCTGATCAGGGGCATACTTAGACAACTGGTAGAACTTAAGGCTATACTTCTTCACTGACATTGATCCCTACCTCAGGTTGATGAACTCTTCTATCTTTGCTTCTCTCATCTCATGTGGGAAGAACTTATCTAGAAATGCATCCTGAAATATCTGCCAAGTCATGGGACTTGCATTCTCTCTTGTACTTTTCTTCCATACCACTATCCAATCATATACAATATCCTTCAGCCTATAGTATACCAATTCCATACTCTTCTCTTCAGAAACATGCATAATCTAGGTGATCTTTTTCTCCTCATCTAGATAAAACTATGGGTCCTCACCTGCCTTCGACCCAAAGAATTCTGGTGGGTTCATTCTCATAAAATCTTAAATTCTGACTGTGGCTAAGTCCTTATTTTGCTGAAGTGGGACTACAACCTGACGGTTGCTCTAAATATTTGTTGTCATGGCTTAGGCTAGCGCCCCAAAACTCTGCATGTGACACATTATCAGTCAAAGGATTTACGGGATAAGGTGGTTGGTTATTATTACTGCATGCATTAGTTCAATAAGGAGGCACTTTCTATCCTGTAAAAGAACGAGTTAGAAGCAAATAGAGACACTAAATGCATGATAGATCATGAAAGAACAGATGATTTTCTAAAATTCTCCATAGCCTCTTGCTCATAGATGTGGCATAATGTAACATAGCTTGTCTAACTCCCTAGGACTCTCTAAAACCTTAGGCTCTGATACCAAGTATGTAATGCCCCAAAATTTGATTCTCGAGATGCCACACGATACTCCAAACTACAAGTAGTCCTGAGCTAACCCTGGTTGCCTTCTACTAAATCTGAATCTCAAAATAAGGAGATATGAATATAAAATCATAATAAATATGGAAAAACTGTCTAAATTATTTGAGCATAGCTAAAAATTCTAATCTCATTAGTCTAACAAGGAAAATACTAAAAATCTAAAACTGGATCAAGTAGTCTGACAAGCCTCTACTGACTGAATCTAGAGAGTCACTGGATAGGCCCCTGCTGACTTAAACTTTCTAAAATGAATAATGAAGTATTTACTAATAAACTAGAAATTTGAATAGCTAAGTCCCTAAACTGTGAGGACTCACCAACTGCAGAGATATAGATGAGATGTTCAAAAATAACTTATGCTACTGAGACTGAGCACCCGAACCTATATTATAAAATAATATAACACATAGACGTATATGTGGATCAGTACTTTAGGAATGTACTCAGCATATGGGGGTGAATGTAATAAGTAAGAAATATCATTACAATTTATAAAATCATGCATGCTAAAGGTAAATGACTCACAAAGGCTAGAGTAATCTGAAAACTGAAGATCATAAATCATGAACAATAAAGCATATAGTATAAATCTTGTGAGCCATTACACTTAGTTCTTAATTCTGTATTCTGTTCTTATTCTCAAATCATACAGGCTAAGTGAAATCTGTGAGTCTGTATCCGAAGGCTTATGTAAAGCAATATTTTAAACTCAAGAACTTTAAAGCTGTAGAGAAAATACTTTATCTTAAGGGTTTAGAAATCTGAGAACTTATTCTTTATGGGAGATTTTTATAACTGACATAAACCATGTGAGCATTCATGGAGTCCAACATTCTTATTCTCTTAAGGAGGAATCCTTATGTTGGGGAGAGGAGTCATACTCTTGCCAAGAAGTATAACATATCTAAGTGATCACATATGTATCATCCACGTAGAAGTAGGAACAATCTTAATCCTACATTAGCACGTAGTTCTGGGGTATGAATTCGTAGCAATGTACCCATCTCAGTACTAAATACTACTCCCACTAAATTTGGATGCACATTCTGATCGAAATCCACTTCTAAAATAGTATAATGGTTTATAATAAAAACCAACTGTATATTTATAAAGCTAAATCTATAAAGCGGATTTCTTATCTATTTCTAAGACCAAAACGTTAAATCTTTATCAATAATTTGAAAAGAATCTAGTCATAAAGTACTCATAGCACAATCAATCTTGAAATAACAATCTTTAATTAGGGCTTGATGACCCATGCATCAAACTCATGTTAAAACATCATAGTATTCATGTTTGTTAATGTAAACATTTATAATTCAACTTAAAATCTGGAAATTCCTACGATATACATGAAAATATAAGCATAAACATGCAACTCAACTTTAAATCACTTGAAATCTCATAATCTTATAAATAACAATTTTGGGTATAAACCCTAACTTTAATTTCATGGGAAATCACATAAAATTCAGTAAATTTGTAATTAAAATAAGTTTTTGGCATAAGGATGAAAAGATTATCCTTGTTGAAAAACCCCACATACCTCAATTGATGAATTAAACGGTAAGACTTGAATCTTGAATCCCTATTTATGCTTTGAAGGTGAATTCTTAGAGTTCTTGAATTAGGAATCCTTAATCTTGAATTTCCTTGGAGAATTATTGAAGAAATTGGCCTTTCTTGGTGAGAAAGTTTGATCTTTATGGTTTTCTTTTGAGAGAGAATTGATGAAACAAGCATAAAGTGCTTTGGAATATGCTTAATGATGTGTTTTAAACGAACTGGGGCCTTGGGGATTAACTAAAATTCCCCTATTAAACTTTAAAACAGAACTGGGAAAATGACAAAAAATCTCGATTTTCTAGGCCACTGTAATGTGCCACTATCGGGGTGGCTCACTGGAAAAGAACGAGTAAGAATTGGGCAATCCCCGTGACGCGCGACAATCGTGGTGCCCCTTTGGATTGTCACTTTGGCCACTGGCGCGATGCGCCAATATTGCATAGGCTCACTGGGAATTGCCAAATGTGAAATGGAACTCCTTTGTGATGTTCCATGATCACAGAGTGTCACTGGAATTTGAGTATTGTGATTTTACAGTTCTCCGCGATGCGCTACAGGCCCAAATCATGACGTTTTATGAGTGAAACTTTAAATAACCATAACTTCTTACTCTATTATTGGATTTAGGCAAATCTTATATCATTTGCAAGCTAATTCAAAGTCCTACACATTGGAGAGTTTAAATGTGGAAATTCTATATCTATGAAAAGTCATTCTCTCTTGAAGCCAACGCTTGACATTCTCAATGTTAAATTGAACTAGGAAAAGTATGGGGTATTACTAGTACCATCCTCTGCCTGCTAACCTATCAACATATGGTCCATAAAGGGCATAGAAAATGGTCCTTATGAGTCCATGCATTCAATTATATATAATCTATGCATACTTTCCATCCTGTGATTGGCCTCATCGGTACTAGATCATTCTTCTTGTTAGGCACAATAATAATCCCGCCTTTTTTTAGAACACCTTGTACCGACTGACCCCCTTGCTCTCAGTAATGGGACATATAACACTAATATCCAACAACTAGATTATCTCTTTAGTTACCACCTCCTGCATATGAGGATTAAGTCGATGCTGAAGTTTATACTTGGAACATATTCCGATTCAAGTTGAATTTTATGAGTACGCAAACCAGGTGGGATACCCATAATACTGTAATGGACCAACCAATGACCCTCTTGAATATCTATAATACTGATAACAGTGCTTCTACTTCTGAGTCAATCAAATCAGCTGCAATAATCACTAGTGTTGTTAGTCCCCAAAAATGTGTATCGCAAATGAAAAAGAAAGGCTTTTAACTCTAAGACTAATGGCTCTTCAAATCTAAATCAAGCTTATTTATTGCATAAGAATATGCACCACTCCCATAAAGATGCAAATATCATCTCATCATACTCCTCAATGTCATCACTGTCAAAGTTCATGATCACTGTTGGTAGCACTTTAACACCCAATCCCTTTTCAATAGGAACAACAACATCAAAACCATCATCTTAAAGAGTAACAAAATCTAAATCATATAATGAATTCATTTTATCATCATATACATCAAGCACAAATACCACTCTTAACTCATCAGGCTATTTCATGGATTTACATATATTGAACATTACCTGTTCATCATTGAGTCTCAACATCAAATGTACTAGAACCAAATCAATCAACATCCGTTCTTTAGCCAAGAATGATCTTCCAAAAATATAAGGACTTAGAAGTCCACTTTACAGTACAATATAACAAAATTCATAGGAAAACTGAAAGAAGCCACCTTCACCAATACATCACATAGAATACCAATTGGCTTTTTCACAACCCTCTTTGACATTACTTACCTCATAGTGGTTGGTTTAGGAGCTCATAACCCTTATTTTTTAAACACTACAAATGGAATGAGGTTGATGCATGCACCTAAATCACATAATACATGAGCAAAGTTGGAAGATCCAATAATGTAAGGTATAGTGAATGCACCAGGATCCTTTTTCTTCTCCACCAATGACCTAGTAGCTATAGCACTGTAATGAAAAATATTGTCGGCTTGCTCATAACTGACTGACCTCTTCTTAATGATTAGATCTTTTATGAATTTTGCATATCTTGGCATTTACTCTAATGTATCTACTAGTGGGATGTTGACTGACAACTCTTTTAGCAATGACAAAAACTTTTGATACTTACAATCTTCTTTTTTCTTTTTCATCCTTTGAAAAAAATAAGGATAAGGTCTCGGGTTAGGTTTTGAAATTGACTCCTCGACCTTATCTTTTCCTTTATCTTGTTTGCTACTACTATCCCCATCAATCGGATTATCATCATTCTATTTCTCATCTAAAACCAGTACATGAGGGGTTCTATGGTGGATTTACTACTTCCAGTAGTAATGTCATGGAAGTGACCATCATTCTTTGGATTAGCTACCATATTAATTGGGATAGTATCAGGCTGTCTTTGATTTACTGTGGCTGATATCTGACCAAATTGTTGCTCTAATTTCTTGATTGTTGTAGCATGTGACTCAACTTTTGGGTTTAGCCCAGATAAGTATGCCTTGAAATCCTTAAGGCAGCTTTCTTGAATTTCTTGCCCCTTGGCTTATTTTAACAACAATGCCTCCACCATGGATTCTAAATCAAATTACCTGGTGGAATATATTTTTCACTCTTCTCATTGTAGTCATCTTTTTGCCGCCAATCACTATCAATCTCTCTATTTTTGTCTCTATATCTTTCATTATAATGGTTTTGACCTTCATTCCCTTGCCCTTGGGCTCAAAAAATCTATAAATCTATGATTAATATACTTCACTTCTTCTTCAGATTCAATATCAAAAGTTCTAGATGTAGACCCTTGAGCCACGATTCCATTGACTTTATCAACACTCATTGTTGTGCACTATTTTATGGATCTGTACCTACACCACATTCTGCATCTCTAGTATGCCAACCTCTATTAGTCACCAAAATATCATCTAGCATATCAGTGCAGCATTTTATTTAAGATATATAAATGCTCCTCCGAAAATTATATCTTTCATTGCCCTTGAACTGACATCCAATGACATATAAAATATTTCAAGAAAATTTGATCCTCTGATTTTGTTATTAGGTACCATGCTCATCTTCTTCTTCAATCTAAACCACACCTCGTATAAGGATTCTGTCGGTAACTGTCAGAAGTTACAAATCTCATCTTTCAAGTACAGTGTTTTTGCAGAAGGAAAAAAATTATTTAGAAATTTTTTATTCAACTCATGCCAAGTGGTGATTCAACCTCTTGGAAGTACCCCTAACCATAATGATTCTTAACCTATCAATGTAAAGGGAACAACCTTAATCTCGATGTTTCCTGATCAACCCCCAGAATAGTGTATGACATGTAGATCCTAAAAAAAATTAGCAATGTGAATGTTCACATCATCAGTTGTTGATCCCAATAATACACCATTCAATTTCAACGATTGTATCATGCCACTTGTAATATCAAGCTTCATATTGGGGGGAAAAGTAGGAGGACTGATGGATCTTATCTTAGTAGGTTCAACATAAACCATATATTATTCATTATCATAAGGATGTAAGTGTTGATAAACAAGAATCAATAGAGCTCTGCCTCTCTAAAATCTATCTCAATGATCAGCTGTCTGTCTAGACCTGGCTAGTCCTTCTTGTAGAGCTAACCTAGCCTTTTCAGCTAATCGAGCCTCTTTCACTACTTTTCCCTCTTCCTCAATAGATGTTATTAGTTGTTGCTTCTAAAAATCTACAACATTATATGGATAAACTAGAGCATGTAGGAGTGTTGCATTAGGATCAACAGGTGGAAGGTCTTGAAACCTATCACAAACATGTCCTAACATTCTTCTTAGAGATTAAAGAATTTTTTCTGGATCTGGATCAAAAGGTATTAAGGGATTGCATCTTATCCTAATGTGTTACATACACCGGTGTATGTAAAATCAAGAACAAAAAATAAAGCCCGAGAATTTCATAAATGCAATTAACTACTCAAATCGTCGTCCCCAATAATAGCGCCACAATTTGTTGTCGCCCAAAAACTAACCTACAAAAGAAGTACGTTGTGGTCATTGCCAAATATAGTAACCCAAATAGGTTGGAGTCAATCCCACAGGTGAAAAATTGAATGGTTGCTTAACTTGATATAGTTCACGAGCAGTACAAAAAAATAAATGGGGGAATTTTGGAATTATCTGTAACTAGTAACCAAATCTTGAATGCTTTTGAGTTGTAAACAATAGAAGACAAACACTAGATTTATGTTCCCCCTGGATTTTCAACTCTGTAAGATTCTCGAATTCAATCCTCATATTCTACAACTCTACATGTAAATTCAACAAGATATGTATTATCAACCATGTTGTAAACATGTTGATAAATCTCACCCTTTACCTTATGAGTCATCATGGGGCGTCACCTTATTCCTTTTTGTTTATGACTTTAGTTCACTATCACCTTTTATGTATCAAGTGATTATATGAGATGATGGAATAGTATGATGGAGGTTAATCTCAAATTACAGTCTTAATATTCTTTTCCCAATTACAAACTCCCTTGTGATGATGTTTGCAAATATAGGCTGTCTCCAAGCTTCTGAAGCTTATCTAAGGTCAATTATTGTTATGAAGATTAAAATACATGTAAAAACCCTAGAATAGATTAATCTCCCACTTCCTTTACATAGATAATCTGCCAAGGTTCCCATAACCCTAATCAAGGAGATTAGCTGCTCATGTTCATGAACTAACCCATGATTATCAATAAAGAAAACATATAATTGATTGCACAAGAATAATATTAATAAAATCCCAAGTCTTCAACTGAATAAAAACCCAAGTTCTCAGGAATAATTATAAATAATGTATAAATAATGTAAGAAGTACATAAAAGTATGTTGAAGTAAGTAACCTAGTAAAATATAAACCCTAGGGTATTTATAGTATCTCAAAAATACTTAGAAATCCTAATAAAATGAAAAAGTTAATGTAATGTCGGCATATGGTACGACTCACTTCTCAACTCGTACCGTCATCATATGAGTCGTACTGTGCCTCTCGGATCCACTCCAGTGTTTGATCTTCTAGGGTTCAGCTTTTGTTCATCTTATGACTCTTTCTCAAGAGTCGTACCTTGATTATTCAATTCGTGGCCTTCACTCGTATTCACCTAGGTCTTCTTCTTTTCTTCTTTTGAACATTGATCTGCTTACGGTTGGATCTTACGAATCATACTCAGACTTTCAACTCATATTCTTCTGACTATTCAAATCTGAATTTCTTCCTTGGGTTATGTTATCTTGATGACTTCATGGTACGATCCGTATTGCATCTTGCTACTCGGATGCTTTAGTAGTATCTTTTCCATACTTAGATTTTCAGTTTTAATTTGGGTTGTCTTTTACTTATGAGTCAGCCTTCTAATCGTATAAGGTGTCGATGACTCATTACGATACTCGTACCTTCTGCAGACATAGTATTTTACAAGTATTTTTCTTCCAAACTCTTTCTAACACTATGCTAGACCCGTTTTACCTGCAATAACCACAAAGGCAATCATATCTACTAAAATAATCTTAGTTCAAGCATAATTTCATGGTTTTAAGCATCAAAAGTTTCATATTTCCATGACACATCAGAAGTTAGTGCGATAAGCACTGCCATAAAACTTAGGGGAAGAGAGAAAGTAATTTTGTGTCCAAAATTAGTCAAAACCAAATGCACACATTCATATACACACATATATATAGGATGCCAGGATAGGGTCAAGGGTCATGAACATGAGATTTTAAAACCATTAACCTGAACTATGTAGCTCCCTCCATCCGAAGGCAACCCCCGAGCTATATGGGTTAAGGTCCACCTGTTAAAAGGGACCCAATGTATGTTAGCCAAACAAATCAAGGAAAACCAAAGATAAGTCAAAAGACACCAAGGTGATATATATTCCAAAATATATGTATAGTTTCTACTATGCACATGATCATATAAACCCCTACGGCGGCTAACGTTGTTTCAAGTGTTGATCCACTTGGGACCTCCACCTTAACATTGAGCTACACAATTCCCTTTAATCCTAAATTTAAATAGTTTACTCATAAACTTAACCATTAACCCAGGAGTCATTTATTAGGGCATTTACCAATATGGTATCGTCATACCAATTATGCTTGATAGCTTATATAAATATTCAACCAATTTGATTAACGATTAGACACCTAAGTTCTATTTAACTTTAAAATCCATGGCCACCAAGAGAAATCTAAAACCATTTTTACCATCCATTATATTTTAATGCAACGCAATGTTCAAAAAGTAAGATCAACTATGAAATTTCCATATTTAAAACAAATGTTACAAAGGTGGATTGAGTTCATTACCATTATCAAGAAAAAATCCATCAGTTTGGGGAAACCTATCTCCCCCATTGAAATCATTATAACCATGCACACATTCAGCCCCCAAAACTATCTATTAAAGTGTAACAAGACATTTAAACTGGGGGAAATACAATTCAAGTAATAACCATTAAAAGCCCTCGACCCAATTTTAACCCAACAATTGAAATCACATGAACAATGATTAAATATATGCCATATTATAAGATTCATGTTAGGGATGAGAAACATGCCTGCAACACTAAAGAATTTGGATAGAAAGTAAGGATTGGAGCCTAGATATTGAATCCCTTGTAAAACCCTAGTGTTTTTGCTTTAGGAGTTAAAGAGGTGAAGAGTAAGGTTTTTATTTGATTAACTAAAGATAATTAGGGAACTTGTGTGTTTCTAAATCATGTGAATAATGTGGAGGGAGAATAAGACCAAAATAACCTTAATTAAAACATGCAGGAAATTCTGGGTCTAGCCATAACGACTCATGATGACTAACAAGAGTCATTTCCTAGACTCATTACTTGAGGACCAAAAACCTTATACCTTAATGTTATGATCATTATTCGCCCATCATGACTCATTTTAAATCATCACGAGTCATAGTGAAGACTCATGATCAAGGCAGACCTCTAGGGCAATCCCATTTTTCGAACAATAAGTCTTACCTCACAACTCATTACATGAGGTAACAACTTATTACCTGAGTTGTTGTCCTAGTAGTGTTAGACTATACTTTAGAAATTTGCCAATTCAAGAGTTTATCACCTAGGTGCATACTTGGACTGCCACGTTACACCCTCCCACTCCATAGGATCATTTATTCGTGAATGAAAAGTTGGGGCACCCATAGCATAATGACAATGAGAACACAATAAGAGGTTAAACAAACTCATTCCTCAAGAATTCTCATCCAAGGTTGGGAACAAGAATAGATACTTGAACTTCATATCTTCCTGAGTTTCCCAAATAGCCTTCTACATTTTGATTCCTCCAAAGCACATTTACCAAAGTTATATCATTAGTCCCCAATATATGAAATTACCTATCTTATATTTCAATTGATACTTCCTCATAAAATAAGGAATATGAAACACCAACATCCTTAAAAGTCACTTTCAAAAAAGGATCACCCACACACTTTTTCAACATGGACACAAGAAACACAGAATGAATCGGAGCTAAGCTCGCTGACAAATATAACTCATAAGTGACACTTCCAATTTTTCTTAGAATCTAAGGTTTTAAATGGATTGGAAAGGCCTTAGTGTCCATGGTGTTGGTTTAATTGGAAACCTTGTGTGGTATATAAAAGTCCCCTAAGTTTTGGATAATAACATTGCTTTCAAGCTATAGTCGGTATGACGATTCCACTTCATAATGCCTTGGTAATTAAATTATGGAATTGTTGGTTTGATTATGTGTTAAAGGTTTTAACTAAGTAATAATGGCAGGTTATGATAGCTAATCATCAAGGTGTGATTCTAATGGACAAATAGTAAAAACTCATATCTACAGACATGAGGATTGGTCATGGTGACCATATACTTTTGGGTTACACGGGAATCCCCTAAGTTTATACTTGTATAGATTTATCATTGAGGGTGAAGGGTACATAGGAATCCCCAGCCCCAATACTATCTTCAGTTTGTACGACTATATTTACTGGGTCCTGTTCAAGGGGTAACACTGGACCCATATAGCCCATGGATGGATTATGATGGTAAAGCTATACAACCCAGCGTAAAGTTTTTAATGCATGATAAGCCTGGTTCCCTTTTCCAGTATGATATGTATGTATATATGTATGTGATTGCATATGGTTATTTACTTTGGACTTGAATAATGGCATTATTTTATCCTTACTCCTGAGTACATGCTAGTTTTCATCATGCTAACCATCTTTCAGTGTTGTATCCCCACATGATGCAAGAACTAGCCATTCCACTCCTCTTGCTCAGTGACTTATATTCATGGAAAGCATAGAGTCAGATAAAAGTGGTGAGCTTCCATACTCCAATAGTCTCTATTTCATAATATTGACATCTTTACATTATTTTTATTTCTTTGACTTTGGTTTTGGATATGGTTAGGGGGACGTTCTTTGCTTTCTATTAGAGGCTTTGTGTGACTACTATGGCCATGAGCAGTATCGATATTGGTGTCAGCCTTTGTATTTGTATTAGCATTAAGGTTGAAATTGGTTGGATATTTGGTTGGATAGTTGGTTGGTTATGGTTATGGATTTTATCAATGTCCTTATATTGTTATTGTTCTATCTTGTTATATGTTTAAAATTCATCTGACATAGATTGCAAGCCAGTTTTGGTTTGGTATTGGGGGTGGTCTCCGGTCCCAATTGGACTTGAGGCACTCGATAAGACTAGGACCTGGTTTGGGCTATGTCGATATGCTCCGTAGTTGGTTTTTAGCATGAGAGCTAGAATGAGCAAGTTTACTTCTAGGTTGTCGCAAGACTTAATTTTGGAGAGTAAGGCTACCTTGTTGAACAAGGACATGGTTATCTCCAGGTTAGTGGTGTATATGCAGCAGGTTGAGAAAGAGAAGAAAAATCAGGAAGAGATATGAGAGAGGAAGAGTAAGATGTTTAGATTCTCTGATTAGGGTGGTGGCCAACAACAGAGTAGCTGGGATGGTGAAAGGTGGCCCAAGAAGAGGTGGGGTAATTCTAGGTCTCGATCTATGATAAGTATTCTTTTCCTAAAGTTGTCTGGTGAAAGACATTTTTAGAGTAGCGATAATTATAATGCATAGGATACTCAATCTAAGGATAGTGGGTCCCAATCAACTCCATTATATCCACATGTACTATAAATACCCTTTATGTGTATTTTAGTAGGAGTGACACACTTTTGATATTCACAAACATATTTTGATTCCAAGATCCAATTTTGATCTTGGAATTCACTTGTATTATCTTTGGTTCATTAATTTAGTGATGATTGTGGGTTTTATTACTTCTTATCATTGTGTTTAATCTATGCTTTTGAATATGAATGTTATTGATTTTTTTATAAGCATAAGTGGCTAAAACGCATAGCTAGGGTTGTGGAAAACCTGGTGGATTGATGAAGTAGGGAAAGTTCTTTTGTTGTTGTGAATCGATACCCATGCATGGATTGATTTATGTTATGATAGTTTTCTTAATGGTTTCACACATTGGGATCCCGCCTTGATATTCCTGCTTAGTCCAAAAGAGAAGTGACTAGGAAAAGATAAAACAACAAAATTTGGAGTTTAACTATCGATCCATGCTTTGAGGTCCTATCTTAGTATGATGGTTTGGTTTCATCTAATAACTAGAGACTCATAAGGTAATAGTTAACTAGGATCAATATAAGGGTTAGTAAGGCGACATCCTAAGACTCAAAAGGTAAAGGGTGAAATCTTTTTGCTCGTCCAAAAGGCTGCAAAAGGTACATAACTTATTGATTCTGCATGCAAAGTATCGAGTTGGTTCAACAAGCATGATAAGACTATGGAGTTTAGAAGCTAGGAGGAACATAATCCTAGTGTTCACCTACGTCTGATTTCAACCAAGGTTATCATAGTTACTTTCTCAAGATTACTGCATCAATTCCCCCAACCTCATTTACTTTCCTTGTTCTACCTATGGACTACAACTGCTGAGATCCAAAATTCCATGTGTTTCCTTAGGATTGACCCCAACCTCTATTGGGTTACTATATTTTGAAAGCTACTATATCATTATTTGCAAGAATGTGTTTTTTAGACGTCATCAAATTTTATGTCGTTGTCGGGGAATACGGTGTTGATTTGTAAATTAAAGTCATTGTAGTTTTCGATTTTTTTTTCTTTTACTCTTAGTTGGGTATATGCCAGTGTGTGACTAGCACAGAGAGTAGAGGTAATCTTTTATTCCCACTGAATCCAAATCCAGAGAGGATCCTACAAACACCTAGTAGGATGAAGGAGCCAAATAGAGAAATTTTTCCTCACAAAGTTCATGATAATATGCCCCCTCATGCTTAAAGAGTTTAGGATATTATTGATCAACAGATGAAGGTACTATTAGCTCAAGCTAAAAATAAGAGAAGGGTAGCAGAAGATGCTCAATGGATAGCTCAAGTGGCAGAGTTAGTTATGCAAAGAAATGAAGCAGAGAACCAAGAAGTACTTAGTGGAAACCATAATAGATAATCGAGGCAGCCGATCCCATGTGCTCCCAGCATACTATTACTTCCAACCATATGAGGATGATGAATAAGATCTGGTTATGTTGAGCTAATAGAGATTGGTGCCATTATTCCTCCTATTTTACCCCAGGCATTAAGTTTAATATATCATGTGCTATGAGCTAGCTATTATACATGAAGATTGTGCTTATAGAATTGCATATAGATGACACAAACATACATCTATCCAATTTTACTGGAATTTTAAATTCATATACATATCCAAGGGTGAGTTAGGAGGTGCTTAGATTGAGTTTGTTCCCTTTCTCACTTACAGGAGAAACATTTTTATGGTTAAGGAAACTTTCCAAATGATTTATCACTACATGGAATAAGTTGTGTAAATAATTTTTGAACTAGTTCTTTCCTCCATCGAGGATGTTGCATCTCAAGGACAAGATCTATAATTTTTGGTAACTGCAGCCTGAGTCCATGTATGAGGATTGGTTCAGGTTTAAGAAGAATTTGTTGCCTAACCTTCAAATTTTAGTGATAAACTTATTGGAGTTATATTATAGAGCCCTGGCCATCAGTCCTAGAGTTATGGTAAATACTATACCTGGAGGGGCCCTTATGAGATTGCGATAGGAGATAGCTTCTAGTATTATGGATCAGATCTCACTCACTAACTTAGAGTGGAGAACTCAAGAGACTAATAGCTTTTAACTTATGAGATTGCGATAGGAGTTCACTTTTTAGCTATAACTAAGGGCTTTGTCGTTATTCCCTTGCCAAAAACCCTAATCCCCTTCAGTATATTTGGCATTGTTGTCTTCTAAGCCCTTATTTACAAGACTCAAACTCCAAAACACTTTAAAATCTTCTTGAAGTAAGATTGGTGGCTAGGGTTTTGAAGGGTTGCCCTTCCGCTAGACTGGGCAACAAGGATTCTCACCCTCAGGCTTAGTCCACTACTTCAATAGCTCATTCAAGCCACCCAACTCCGAAGTAGGTTGCATCATCTTGTACCAGTGGTGGTTGAACTAGTTTTAAGTTTTGTCTTCTCACTAGGAGCAGGAAAGCTCCCCATATATGGTCACAGGTATTCTCTATGTCTTTCATCTTGATCCTATATGTTGTTAGATTCAAGGTCAAACCTTTCTTTTATAACCCCACTTATTGATATAAATTTTTTTGTAAATCCATAAAGTATTTCTGAGCCTTTTTTGGTTTCCACTCCTGTTGGAGAGTCAGTTATTGCTAGACGAATCTACAAAAAGTATCCCATTACAGTCTTTTATAAGGTCAATTTAGTAGTTTTAATAAAACTAGAAATGATAGATTTTGATGTCATTCGGTGTATGGACTGGCTCTATTCATGATATTCCTTAGTTGATTGTCATATGAAGTTGTAAGATTTTGGTTTCCCAATAAGTCACTCTTTGAGTAGGAGTGTATTCTAGTAGTACCGAAAGGTTGTTTCATCTACTATATTAATGCTCAAAAGTTAATCTCTGAAGGGTATACCTATCACCTAGTTTGGGTTAAAAATACTAAGTCTAAATGCCCAACCCTCTAGTCAATTTATGTTGTCAATGAGGTTTCTGAAGTCTTTCCAGCGGATCTGCATAGACAGTAAGGAAATTAAATTCGAGGTCAATCTTCTTCCAGTTACTCAACCCATTTTTATTTCTCCTTATCGAATGGCTCTGATAGAACTTAAGAAGTTAATGTAACAGGTCCAGGACCTCTTAGATAAGGTGTTAATCAGACTTAGTGTTTCTCTGTGGGCACACCAGTATTATTCATTCACTAGAAGGATGGTACTCTTAGGACGTGTGTAGATTATAGATAGTTAAACAAGGTCAGCATCAAGAACAAGTGCCATATCCCTAAAATTGATGACCTATTTGACCAGATTTAGGGTTCCTGTTGTTTCTAAAAGTTGATCTCAGATTGGAATATCATCACTTGAAGGTCAAGAAATATGACATTCCAAAGATTGTTTTTAAAACTTGGTGTTGTCACTTTGAGTTTGTAGTTATGTCTTTTGGAATAACAAATGTTCCTGTAGATTTTATGGACTTAATGAATGGGGTTTTCCAACAGTATTTAGACATATTTGTCCTTATATTCATTGATGACATACTTTTCTATTCTCGGAGGAAGAAAAAACATGCAGACCCTTTAAAGATAATTTTGTATACCTTCAAGAATAATCAGTTGTTTGCAAAATTTAGTAAATGTAAGTTTTAGTTAGAGTTTGTTACCATTTTGGTCATGTGATTTTGGTTGAAGGTATCATGTAAACTATCACTTAATAAATATAGTGAAGCGCTAGCCTATTCCTATTACTCCATCTAACATAAGGAGCTTTATGGTTTTAGCCAAATATTATAGGAGATTTGTTAAGGGTTTTTCCTCAATAGTCTCACCGTAGACCAAGTTTATACAAAAGAAGGTGTGGTGCTAATGGTTAGACACATGAGATAAAAGTTTTCAAGAGTTGTAGGACAGACTAACCTCAACACTGTTATTAGCTTTGCCAGATCGATTAGATGGATTTGTGGTGTACTGTAATACCTCCAGAGTTGGGCTAGGATATGTTCTAATGCAAAATGGATAGGTGATAACTTATACTTTCATATAATTTAAGGCGCATGAGAAGAGTTATCCAACTCATAATTTGGAATTAGCAACAGTTATTTTGCCTTAAAATTTTAGAGAGATTATACTATAGAGTTTGTGCGGATGTCTTCACAGAACACAAAAGTCTCTAATATGTTTTTTGCCAGAAAAAGTTAAATCTTCAGCAGAGGAGGTGGTTATAGTTTTTAAAAGACTACGACATGAATATGCACTACTATTCGGGTAAAACAAATATGGTGGTTGATGCTTTGAGTAGATTTTCAATTGGTAGTGTGTCCCCTATTGAAAAGGAGAAAAATGAGTAGGCCAAAGTGGTGCATTGATAGCTACATTGGGAATTCATTTCCATGATACAGATGATGGTGGATTGATGGTCAAAATGGTTCAAAGTTCTCTTATAGTAGAGGTGAAGGAAAAACAAAGTAATGACCCTATACTTTGTCAGTTAATAGATGCAATCCATCAACAAAAAGTGGAATTTTTCTCCCAAGAGGGAGATAGTGTTTTTCACTATCAGAGTCATTTGTGTGTCCCCAATATTGATGGTTTCAGAGAAAGTATGTTAGAGGCTCATAGTTCCAAGTATTCAATTCACCCTGGTGCTACCAAGATGCACCACAATCTGCAGGAAGTCTACTAGTGGAATAATATGAAACAGACATAGAAAAGTTTATGGATAAGCGTCCCAATTGTTAGTAAGTGAAATTTGAGTATCAAATACCAGGAGGTACATTTCAGGATATTAGCATCCCTACTTGGAAGAAGAAGGATATCAATATGAATTTTACTATGGGACTTCCTGGCACTAGACGCAAGCATGATTCGAATAGGGTCATCATTGACCAAATGACCAAATCAGACAATTTCTTGCTAGTTAAGACCTCAGATCCAGCTGAACATAATGCTAAATTATATATTCATGAGTTAGAAAGACTCTCCGGGATTCAATTATCCATTATTTTAGACCATGATACTTAATTTATGTCAGTTTTGGAAATTGTTCCAGAAGAACCTTAGTACAAAGGTAAAGCTTATTAATACTTTCCACCATTAGACAAATGGTTAAGCCGAGCATACCATACAAACTCTAAAAGGTATGTTGATAGCTTGTTCAATTGACTTCATAGGGAATTAGGATGATCATCTACATTTAATTAAATTTTATTAAAATAATAGTTACCATGCTAGTATTAAGATGGCTCCATTTGAGGCTTCATATAAGCATAGGAATAGATTCGTTATAGGGTGGTTTAAGGTTGGTGAGGTTTCTTTGATTGGGCCAAACTCTATTCTCAAAACTGTGAAAAAGGCTCAGTTGATTTATCAGAAGTAAAAAAACTGCTAAAATCATCATATATCATATGCAGATGTTAGAAGGAGAAAACTAAAGTTAGTTATCGGTGATTGTATGTTTTTGAAGGTATCACCCATCAAGGGAGTGATAAGGTTTTGAAAAAAAGGGAAATTAGTGCCTGGTACATTGGTCCATATGAAATCTTAAGTTGCATCAGAGATGTTGCTTATGTGTTGGATCTTCCATCTAAATTAGACGTCATTCATCCAGTTTTCCATGCATCCATGTTGAAGAAATATAACCCATCCCTAGTAGTTCCCATACAAAGTATTAAGTGAAAGATAGTTTATCCTATGAGGAGATCCACATTGAAATTCTTAAGCATCAGGTTCAAAGCTTAAGGAATAAGGATGTGGCTTTATTAAAAGTCTTATGGAGGAATCAGTCAAGTGAGGGAGCAACGTGGGAAGCAGAGGTAGACATAATGAATCGATATCCTCACTAATTTTCTCCTAGCACTGAGTCAGATTGAGGTATGAAATTTTCTCCAAAAATATTCTCTTCACCAAAATACTTCCTTATATTAGTCCAATCTATGAAATTCATATGTGGTCAATCAGTTCAGTTGTATACATGTTCTTGGGGAAGTTAGTTTCAGTTGCATGACATGATAAGCTTTAAAACTTAGACTTACTCACCCCTAAGATAGACCTTTATCCTATTCCAAACTTCATTAAAGGATGAATAGTCCCTAGGGGAGATAATGATATGTCCCATAAGTTCAGTGATTTCATTTTGATAGCTCCCATGTGTTTTAATGTGATTTTAAGGTTGAATGATGATTAGAAATGATAACAAGACCATTAGGAAGGGTTTCAGAATTTTTGAAATGAGTTTCACAATTTTACGTAACTCTAAAATAGTAATGGACGACATTTAGGTCGTGCCGCGGGGGCTAGGCACAAACCATACACAAAAACCAATGGCCTAGCATGATAAAGGCATATCACACCAGATGGTCGCTGCGATAAGGATATGCCACATCACTATCTTGATGCGGTAAGGGTGTGTCACGCCAGTGGTTAGTTTAATGCCAAAATTCCATTTTTTTCCTTTAGTTTATTAAGGGAAAATTGGTATTTTAGGTCATAAGTAATCTTATAACTCCCCCAAACATTTTTCCCTTATTCTTTAAGAAATTCAGCATTCATTTTCCTCTAAAACTCACAAGAACACAAAATAAGGGTTTCTCTTAGGAATTCAAACTTAAGGGCTCCCAACTCAAGTGATTCTTCGAGTAATCAATAAGTTCAGGTATGTGGGATTTGAACAAGGGTTTCCTTCCACCCTTTATTCTAAAATCTTCATTTTAATAATTGATTTTATGGATATGTTTGATAAGGTTCATACCAATTTTAAATAATTTTGAAACTTTGATGTTCTCTTATAAATTAAATTGCATTCATTTTGAAAAATTATGATTTACTCATGTTTTTACTCATATGGTTGATCTCACAAGGTGAATTTTAGTATTATTGACATGAAATACCATGAGTTGGTAAACATATATGATTTTATCATGGTTTTCTCTATTTACATAAATTTAGACTCATTATTTCATATTCAGAATGAGATTCACATATGTACTTATGGCTATGAAATAGAAAATGAAGCATATTGTGTTTTTCAGACATATCAACTCATAAGTTTATAATATGGTGAATTAAATTTATTTTTACGAGCAATAGTATGATTTTTGGGAGTAGTATCTAGCATCAGGGGTGAGGGTTTTAGCGTATCTCAGTCCCATAAACTCTGTGCCACTATAGGTATTCATTATTCAACTTGCCCGAATAGGAAAGTATAGGTGATCATACTTATACTCCTTTTAAAACTGCCAAAGTATATTTGGTCCTTTAGATGGGGGCATTGGCATCTGACTCCATTTTCTCATATAGTTTATGTCGATTAAGAGAATTTTCCTAAAAGCTGATGGCTTTAGAAACTGAGTATAACAACTCACTTACTTTATTGTCTTTTGCTCTAATTATTTTTTATGATATTTTAGCTTTTATTTTTGTTTAGGAATATGGTGTCTTTATACACTTAGATGCATGCTTTAAGATTATGATACATATTAGTTTTATGTATTGCATGCGCTCTGATATACTCAATACATTTCAGAAGTAGTGACTACATACTTTATGTGCTCTACATCCTATTATGGTGTAGGTTTGGGTGTTTGTCCTCATCAGCATAATTAGCCATGATAACCACTTCCTAGCTCTTGTTAGTTGGTGAATCGTCATGTTCTGAGGACTTGGATTATGTTTACTTTTAGCAATTCAATTATGATTTTGTTTAGACTTTATGTTTTTTCTTTTAGGTCAGCTAGGGTCTATCCAAGTAGTTCTTCAGTATGTTTAGAGACTTGTCTAGACTTGGCGGTTATTTTGAGATATTTGTATGTTTTATTGATGTCTAGTCATATTGTTTTAATGAGATTGTTTACCCAAATGAATTGAGACTATTAACTTAAAGCTTTCGCTCATGTTCTAAGTAAATTTGTCATGATTCAATTCTAAGTAGATACCATGGGTTAGTTTTGGGGTTATTTGTAGTCCTAAGCACCGTGTCACATTCAGGGGTAGTCTTGGGTTAAACAAATTATAGGAGAAGATATTATCAATTGATGGGTTGATTAAGCAATACTGTCTATTTGGGAGACGATCAAGTACTATAATTGGGTGAATATTTTTAAGTTTCATACAAAATATATTCCTTCTTAGGTGAAAGAGTTTTATAAAGCTTATGGGGTTTGTTACCATACAAGAGGAAAAAGAAACAACCTCAGGAAGTTAGAGATTATATGAAGGTTTCAAGGGTCGATGCTATTGAATGAAAATAATTATAGTTCTTGGTAGGGAACCAAGGTTCACCATAAATCACTACTATTCTAATAGAATGAAGACTAATTTTGATTTTCATTGACCATAGTTTGCTACCCTACTTTCCTCAAAGACACCCCATGGATTAATTCAGGGTGGAAATAGAAAAGAAAGATCTCACTATTGAGGCTTGTTTATGGCATGGGTTTATCAGTAGTCAATTAATTCCTTAACAGAAGAATGAGCAGGGTCAAAAAATATTAGTTAGTTATCAAGGCCGACATATGTGTTTTAAGCATTAATGTGGACTAGCTAAAGTCCACTAACATTGTTGCGCTATATTTTGCACTACTCTAGATTTTTATAAGTATACTACTAAGCGTAACCTAGATAGGAAATCAGTTGATGAGGTTGATGCTTTGAAGACTAAAGAAAAGGAGCTAAATAAGGAAAAAGTAGAAGATGTAGATGATATATTGTAGAGTGAGTTTACCTTAATAGTGCTATAATGCATACCATATTATAGTGATCCCAGATATATACTTTGATGATAAGCACTATCAAAGCATATAATAATGAGGGAGTTGCTTTTACACTTGACATCGGAACTAATGCCATACCACAACAACCTCTTAAATAAGATATGAACACTGATGCCTAGCTTGAGGTTGTATCATGACAAGTTATTTTCTGTATTATTGCTTATTTTTAGCGTTTAGAGCTTTCCCATAGCTTCCCCAAGTCATTTATGACTTGCTGATTTGAGAGTTCAATTATCGAGAAATTTGTTTGATTTGTAGTATCAAATTCCTATTTTGAAGCCTCTGCTGGTTAAAATTGGATACTAGGCAAGAACTTTATTCTGACAAACTTATATGCCAATTATGCCAGTTCCAACAACTCTAAAATGTTGATTTTGTGTTTGGTGGATCCTTGGTTTAGGTCCCAAGGCTTATGGAGTTATTTTGGGCTATTGGCTGAAAGTTAAGAAAAATGGCACGTGGGTGTAGGATCCATTTTTTATCGAAACTACCTAGGATGGAAAGTTTGACTGTGCGTTGGTTTTGAAAAATTAACTATGATAGGGTAGTAGAGTTTGTTTGCATGTACAAGGTTTTGGATGAATCTCAAGGGCTCAGTAAAGACGTCAAAATTTGAAAGTCCCAGCCGGTGTTGGGGAATTCACTTAAGAGTACATAGGGTCACTTAAGTGAAGGTTGCTTAAGCATCCATCTAGTCAATTAAGTAACCTAGCTTGCTATCAGTTATTTCTTAAGTGATGCCTTTGGCGCTTAAGCGATAGGCGCTTAAGTGGCTAAAAGTCGCATACGTGACATGTGCAGGGGTTAATAAGTACCACTAAAGAGACACTTGGTAACTTAAACGACCATTGCTTAGCAGCCCAGTGTTTGCTTTAGTAAGACCTGGACACCTGGGAACTCTATAAATACCTAACGTAGCCAGTTTTCTCCTATTTATCACCCATTTCCAAGAGAGTAGAACCTTAAAAAGTGTAAACACTTAGGAGAACTATTAGTGGATGATTTTGGGGTATTCATAAGCTTGGATAACAAATTTATCCTCCGTATTGTTGATAAGTTCCCATTAGTTTCATGATTAAATCCTTTATTATTTTCCAAAATCTCTAAAGTTTTGGTGGGTTTATTGTAGTACTGTTTGAGCTTGGAATTTATCCATTATTGGGAGTAAATGTTCCTTGAGCATAAATAGATGCGTTGATGGTTTCAAAAGTGTAATTACATATGCAGGCCCCACATAGGATTTATATGTAATTTTGGACCCAAAGCACAAAAATGTAATATGGGTGTCATCATTATTGTATTGATGAGTAGATTATGATTTGATAGTGTGGCATCTTGCAAAAGATTTTTTGAAGGGAAATTCATAAATTTAGTAGATTTCACCGAGCATTCTTTGACATCGTGCTAGGCTAGGTTGATAGTTCTTTTAGATATAGCATGATTATAATATATTTATAATAATATGTTTGATATGGATTGACAATTGGGTCTCGTTGGGGTACTTAATATAATTTGGGACTTTTAGTCTGTTAAGTAATCGTAAGTTTGGCATAATTGGCATAGTTTCTCATGTGGTTAGAATTACTATCTTAGGGTTTCATATGACTCGTATAATATCTAAAGTTGAATTTAGATACCTTAACCTAGCCCGGGTGGAATTTATCTTAGAACAGATTTCAGGAATCAGAAGTGGACCCCTCTGGCCCACCTTAAGCTAAGATTATGATTAGATCCTCGTAACTTTATAGGTTAATCATATACTTTATATTGTATATTTAGTAGCTTGAAAATGGTTGTTGCATGAGTATTATGCTATTTTTGTGATTGAGAGTTGATATGACTTTTGATTCAAGTCTGGCATTTGATTATATAAGCCCCAATTTAAGTCTGACAAATGATGATGATATTGATGATATAAGTTCCAGTTCAAGTTTGGTATTAAGAGGTTTGATTGTACATTGTGGCTTGGATGGATTTATTTTTATGGTTTGATACTCAGTAACTTATAGAATTCTAGTTATTTACTTTCTTGATTGCATCCTCTGGGATTATGGGGGCCTGCATTGGGTTATTTATTTTTCTGTATTTACCATCTTATGAGGGCTAGTTTAGCAGCTATAATTGTGTGATCTTTATGCTCTTATTACATGGTTATTTATTAATTTATGTACAGTGTTGGAGCAATATTTTAGGTTTGTTGTTTACATTGACTTAGCTCACTTATCTTGCATATTATTATATGTATATTCTAATTTAGCTTAGTCAGATGATGATGCCTACTAAGTACTATAAAACCCCAGGTGTTGGACCCTATAAAATTCTGGGTTAGTTGTTACTATCTAGGGTACGGATTAGGTGACAAGTGATGAAGTCTCTTTACTAGTCTTATACTACCAATAGTGGTCTAACTAGTTAGATGGTCCATTATTTATACTGTGGTTATGACTATGACCCTACCAGTTATAAGGTAAGGTCATAAGTCGTATGGTATGACATGTGACCAAACTAGTGAAGGTGTTCTTGGGTACTGCCCAGACTATGAGTCATGATGACGACTCATGACCGGTCATCATGGGTAGTTATGAGACTTGTAGCGACTAGGAGTTATAATTCATGTACAATTTCATTAAAGGTATTGTGATATTTTCCTTTCATCCCATTACTTTCCAAGACATAAAAATTTTCCCTTAGCCCTATTTCCATTAATTAACATAATATAAACACTCACTTCTCTCTCAAACTCTCAAGGTTAAGAACAAAGCTAGGGTTTCAAAGGGGTAATCATCTAGGCTTCTACTTATGGTCTCTTCTCCAAATTCTTTGTATTTTTAGGCATTTTCTCCTCCTTAACATAGTTTTATTTAAAAGCATATGTTTTAACATGGTTTATTTAAATTCAATTAATTGGATTTGGAATAATAGGTTGAGGGTTTTGTATGATTACTATTTAGTTGGTTTTCCCATGTTGTGGGAATTATTATTCATACTATATTTTCTGGTCTTTGAACCAAAAATTGTGTATGGGTATGGTGGATGGGGGGGCATGGCATTCTCCCAAATTAATGGATTTTGGTATTGGAATTGGAATTAACCTCAACCCACTTGCATAATTGGTTTTAAAATATGGATAATTACGTAGTTTTGCCTACTTTACTAAACTATTGTAATGCAATAATGGCTAAATGGATAAAAATTGTTTTGAAAGACCTTGATGGTAATGGATTGATATTAAAATTAGAACTTTGGAGTTTAACGGCTAATTGGTTTGGTTTGGCATAGTAAAATTTATATGCAAGTATAATAAATTGATATGACGATACCATTCGGTAAATGCCTTAATGGATGACTCTTGGGTTAAATGGATGGATTATGTGTAAATAATTAAATTGGGCTTAAAGGGGGTTGTGTATCTCGTATGTGATGTGTGAGCTAATGCTAACATATTTGAGGCTTTTAACTAAGAATAATTATGAAGTCTTAAGCAACATTTGTCGTTTTTGATTGGTTTATGTTTGATTTTGCAGTTTAAGCTGATATGATAGAGAACCAACAAAAATGGAAGCAAAGAAGTTAAAATCTGAAGAAATCTTAAGACAAGTGTGGCTGACGACATTTGTGATATGTCATCATCCCTGTGATAAGTTATCAAGTTCGTCGTCAGTAGTAAATAAAGAATTGGCCTAAGTTGAAAGATGTGATGACATTTTGTGGTAAACCATCAAGGGTCTGATAAACTATTAAGAATGTCGTCAGCCTGAGGCAACAGAGGAGAACTAAAGTAGAGCTTTGACGACATTTTGTGATACGCCATCACGAAGCTGATAAGTTGTCAAGTTTGTCGTCAGCCTTAAATAGGAAGAGCTAAAACTGAAGAAGGAGCTGACGACATTTGTGATAAGTCATCAGCCTCCTGATAGGCTATCAGAAAAGTCGTCACCTAATTCGACGAATTTCTGAATTCCATTTTTTTTCCATAATTAGGACAAACTATTTAATGATTTTTTTAGGGTTTTCTTGAGAGTTCGACACATTGAGTGTTGAGCAATATTCTTTGATATTTTCTCTCTCTACTTTTGTCTTGAGAAAGCAATTACTTTGAAATATTATATTCATTATTTTGGGATTTCCTTTGTGATTTAATCTGAGAATCTCTAGTTTCTATACATCTTATGGTAAGTTTATCTTTCAAAGCATGAATTCATCTAGTTGCTTTGATTTTTACATCATGAGTGGCTAAATTCCTTTGACCTGAATTATGGGATCTAGGTCTAGGTCTTAATAAGGTGCTGAGTGATCAGCATTCAAAAGGTGGTAGGAATTCTTGATAATTATGATCTTTTAATTAACGTCTGTTGGGTGCGAACAATAGATAAAACCTACTTTGATTTGCTTAAGAAAGAAATCAAATATTGTAGGAAGTGAATTATCAACAGGAACTTGGAAATACTCTGTTTAATAATTAGCATTGTAACAAGGTTGGTTAACCTGAGGTAAAATCTGGGCAGAGAATATAAATTCCTTAAGTCTGAGAGGATTAGGTAATTAAATGCTTAAGTAGGTCGAGAGACATTTAAGCATAACTTCGATAAAGATAACTTGTTGTCCCACCTACCGTGAGAATCCTGAACCACTGGTAGCATCTGTCAAGTACCAAAATCCCTAGTGAACATAATTTGGGTTTTTCATAAACTCTTCATTACGAGCACTGAAACTAACATAACCAAAAATTGCTTGTTAAACTAAAAACCCCCTATTTCTAGAAACATCCAACTATTAGTTGATTAATTTACAAACGACTTACGTTCACACCATATTCCCTGTGGGATTTGACCCCAAACTAGTTGGGTTTTATATTGACAGTGATATCTTACATTCTTATTGAGAGGTGTAGTTTGACCGTTATCAGTATGGAAGGTGAAGGTCCCGGAGGGACTGATACTAGAATAATATTTGCCAGTATGGGGGCCTTGATGGTCGTGTGCATAGTTCACACTTTATACATAAATATTTTGGAATGGTTGGAGCCTCGGTGTATTTGGCCCTTTCTTATATTTTCCTATTTCATGTGGCTAACACCCACTAGGACCCTTTCAGCAGGGGGAGATAATCCATATACCTCACAAGTTCTCTTTGGATAGTTAAAAATACATAGTCCAAGTTAATATTTTAAAACTCATGCTTAAACCCTGTACCCTATCTCGACATCTTTTATATATGTATATATATATATGCATGTATGTGAACATGTACATTGAGATTTTGTTTTGTTTTGGAAAATGGCATTATTTTATCCCTATACTGAGTTACATGCTAGTGCTCACCCATATAACATCCTAGGATGCTATATTGTTTCATAATGTAGCATTTGAAGATATCTTTTTTACCCCTGTGGAATATTAGGTTGATTCTAGTTCGTCAGTTGGTCTGTATTAAAGTGTAACCCGCCATCTTTTGGAGTGTCAAACATTGTATAGCTTTCCTTATAATTATTGAAATCCTATTGGTTTCTTTTCATATTTTGGACTCTTTTTTTGGTCATTGTAGGGGGCATGTCCTGACCTAACTTGGTATTTCAATTTAAAGGCTTTTGTGGAAAAAATATGGGAATAGTTATTGTTTTGGACTCCTAGTATCCCTTTTAGTTATCTATCTTTTTTATATGTTTTGTTATATTCCGTTGTTATTCATAGTACGTTATGGTCGACTTGGCTAGGGGGTGGTCTTTGGTCCTTAGTGGGCTTGAGACACACGCCATGACAAGGCCCAGGGTCGGGTCATGACAAGCTTGGTATCAGAGCCAGGTTCAGGTCTTTGGGTGTCCACAAAGCCATGTTGGGTAGAGTCTCTTGTATGTGTGTGTAGCACAACAAACTTATAAGTAGGACGCTACAAGGGATTTAGGGATTTTTACCTGTCCTATGTTCTATTTTGAGCTTTAAAGTTTAGAGTAATGAGTTCTCTCTAGCTCCTAATTTGCTCATATTTTAGATCATGCCTCCTCGAAGATTTGATGCTCGTAGAGACTCTGTTGGGCCCTCTGTCCTATATGAGGACAATGTAGATAGAACTCAAACTGCTTATAGAATGCAAACCCTGTCTAGGTTCCCTACTCCAAATTATGCTGCTCCATATGGGTTTCCACTTGTCCCTACTAGTCCTTCCCCGGCCAGTGACGCGCATGCTCAGTTACCTCAAGGAGATATCTCAAATATGGAGTTTCGTCTATCCATTTATTTGCTTACCCAATTAGTGGCCTCTCAGTATCATTAGTCTGGTCTTGTTGGTTTTGTTACTCCTTCATCTTAGTTTATGGGGTTGGGTAGTTTATAGGGTTTAATCCCCCAACCTTTACAGTCTCTAGGGTTGAGGAGTATCCTCAATAATTCATTAATGAGGTAGAGAACATTTTTAGAGTAATGTATGCTACTTATATAGAGGGTGTGGAGTTTGCCTCTTATTATTTAAAAGATATTTCCTATCAGTGGTATGAGTAGTGGGAGTAGTTAAGAGGTAATGATGATGAGCGGGCAATGTGGGAAAAGTTTTTTAGTGATTTTATTGATTGTTTCTTTCCTCAGGAGTTAAGGGAAGCAAAGGCCAAAGAGTTTGTAAACTTAAGACAGGGTAGGATGAGTGTGAGAGAGTATGTCCTGAAGCTCCATCGGTTGTCTTGTTATGCTTCAGAGTTGGTGCCTAGTATGAGGGCTAGAATGAGAAAGTTTTCTTTTAGTTTGTCCTAGGACTTGGTATTAGAGTGTAAGGTCGCGATGTTGAACAATGACATGGATATCTCCAGACTTGTGGTTTATATGCAACAAGCAAATGATGAAAAGAAAAAATAGGTAGAGATTAGAGAGAGGTAGAATAATAAGTTCAGGTACTCAGAGCAGGGTAAAGGTCAGCAAGCTAGTGTGAGAGATGGTAGACAGTGGAGAAAGAAGAAGACTTGGTGAAATTCCGGTTCATATTAATCAACTAGTGATCCTTATACAAAGTTATTTGGTGATCATCAATTTTAGACTAGTAGTGGTCCTATGGCACATGGTACCTAGTCTCAGGCTAGTGGAGCTCTGCTAGCCCAGCCATATCCTCCTTGTATATTTTGCAGTCTTCACTGGTATTTCTATGATGAGGGGATAAATTGGTGCTTTAATTGTGGTCATCTCAGTCATATGCAGTGGGATTGACTTGTGGGTAAGGTAGCCATTGAGGCTAATAAACCCATGTGCGCTCACAGTAAAAGAAATCCCACCAGGTACGATTTTCTTTTGTCTCTTTCTTTTTCTTTTCTTTTCTTGCAGTTTTTATTTTTCTCTCTTTTTTTATCTTATTATCTTTTTATTTTTATTGCACCTGTCTTTTTTCCTTTTTTCTCTCTACACGTCTTTCTTCATACTTGTTTTTACTTACGCACCCTTATCATAGACACCCTCAACTTAGGGAATTTTCCTTAGTTGAGGTGCACATTGTCCAAGGAGGACTAGGGCCAAAACAGGTTCATTGTTAGGGAAATGAGAAGGTGAAATTGGTATAAACAAAAAAAGGTCAATTAAGGCCCAAACATTTGGATCAAAGGGATTCATTTCACATTTGGTTGGGTATTTAGGCTCGAGTGGACTCATAAAAAAATGGCCTGTGATCATTTCCTACTAGACTATCCTGAACCCTAGGTAAGAGTGAGCAAGTTCTAGATTCAGACATATCGAGAACTAATTAGCGCCTTACACACACTGGCACAGGGTTATACTATTAAGTACTACTTATTTGGTTATGCAACTATTTTCCTAGTTGTTATATTCCTAATCCTAGTGTCATTATTGGATTCTCAGATGTCTCACACAAATACACATCACACAGTAATCACAATTTTTAAGAGCGGTATCAATTTTTCAACACAAATTTTTTCAAAATCACACAATTTCAGTATGCTCATTAAAAACAACAACTGCCACAAGTACAAGTTCTCCTCTTATTTCAGCAACAAACACAAATTAACAACAACAAAACACAACATAAGACATGCCAGTTATAAAACTTTTTCAAATTGTGGCCACGGGTTTCGAATCATGGCAAGTGTAACCCGTGGTGACCTTAATACACCCCCACCCCAACTTGAATCCTATGAACTATCCCTAGTTTGTACCACCTCGACCCCAAGAGATGTCGGTTGGCTTTAACATGATCTCACAAGCTATGTGGGATGAGGCTATGATGAGATTGGCCACGTTGGAGGCCAAAGTCTAGAACATAGAAGGAGTTGTTAAGCCCTGGGTTGAAACGAAGTTGGAGAACTAAGATAGATGGGTGCAAGTTCAGATAGATGAATTTGAGCTATGGATGACCAGAAGGTTGGGAAGAGTCCAGATTCTAGATATAGCAGAAGTGAAATTTGAGGTGGTCAAAATAAAAAAAAGATAGTTGATGAGTTATATGACACATCGATTATCCAAGAACCTGTGGTTATGGAAGTTATGACCGGGGTAAATGTTGAAATCATCTGGGATATTCCAAAATCAGTAGAAGAAACCTAAGATAAAAGGAACAATAGAAAGAACCAGAGGGGAACAAAAGAAAGCTATGAAGAAAGCTAAGAAAGATAGTCTACAAAGTGAGAGTGACTGGCAGGTGAGGGTCGAAGAAATTAAAGTTGGTATCGGAAGTTCGAGATTAGTGATTTTTGATATTGAGGGAGGTGGTGATGTAGCCCTATTGAGTAATGAACCACTGAACACACCGGCCATAACCAGTGCCACTATTGCATAGACAGTCCCAACAGTTTATAGGACTACAGATGATGATGGTGAGACCCGACCTAAGGGCCCACATGGTGATGATGTTGTATGAGCTGGCTTCTTGAGAACCTAGGTATGTTCCTGATCCCTTGTAGTTCACTTTTACATGCACTGGGATAGTTCATAGAATTCAGGTTGGCGGTGGGGTTGTACTATGGTTGCCACGGCTTATACTTTCCATGATTTGAAACCCATTGTAACAATCTAAAAAAGTTTGAGAAGGGCATCTTTTATGTTGTGTTTGCTTGTTTTTAGCATGCGTTTGTTACTTAAATAGGAGGAGAACTTGTACTTATGGCAATTGTTGTTTTTAATGAGTATGATAAAATTGTGTGATTTTGAGAGCTTCAAGATCGATCAAAAATAGAGGTTTATGTGTTTTAGTATTGGGTACTCGAATTGGGTGCCCTTTTTGTTTAATATCAAGTGAGTTAGGTTGGGTTAACCCTCAACCTAGTAACCATGGTTACGAGTCATGTGTATACCTCATACCCAGGCTTACGGATCTTTTCTTTTATTGATACAGACTTGGTACTTTACTTAGGTTCTGGAGTTGATATGACTCAAGGTGACGACTCATACCTTGAGGGTACGACTCATTTTGAGAGTCACAAAGACTCAAAAAACTCTTACCTAGATCTGAATCAACTCCCAGGACTTTACGACTCCTACTTATGAGTCGTTTCCTTAAGGTACGACTCATGAAGAGTCTGTATGACCTATATTTCTTGAATTTTTGGCTCTTTTCTACAATTTTTAGTCTTTCTCACTAAACATTCATATTACCCTATAAAAAAAATAAGTACAAAACATGGGTTGTATCCCATGCGGCACTTTATTTAACATCGCAGCACGATTTGGCTAAGTTGGTTACTAGATTTCACCAACTAGCCTCATGGGTTGCCTCTTATTCAGCACTTGATTAAATGTTGTGGCACTACATATTTACCTTGGTTACTCAGACTTCACTAATGTCCAGCTCAAAAATCACATTGACTTCCTTAGTGTTACCTATATAATGCTTTACTCTTTTCCCATTCACCTTGAATGGGGCTTCACCATCCCGCTTTAATTCCAAATCACCATATGGGAACACTCTTAGCATAGTAAAAGGACCATACCATCTAGAATTTAACTTACCTAGAAACAAGTGAAGCCTTGAGTTGTAGAGCAATACCTGGTCATATTTTATGAAGATACATTTCTTAATCTTGCGATCATGATGCAGCTTCAACTTTTCTTTGTAAAGTGCAGAAATTTCTTACGCCTAGAGGTGGAATTCATCCAACTTATTCATCTTGTTCATCCTTGACTTTGCTTTATCCTGCCACAAAAAATTCATATTTTTCAAAGCCCATAGTGCTTTATGTTTAGTTCAACAAGCAAGTGACATGCCTTTCCATAAACCAACTGATAAGGAGAAGTAGCAATGGGGGTTTTTAAACTTATGTGGTAAGTCCATAATGCATCATATAACTTTTGTGACTAATCTATCCTATTAGCATTCACTATTTTCGTTAAGATGGACTTGATTTCTTTATTGGATAACCTCAACCTGTCCACTAGTCTGGGAATGATAAGGTATTGCTACCTTATGTTTCACTCCATACTTCTGAAGTAGACTTTTGAATAGACGATTGCAAAATGTTACCCACCGTCACTAATGATAGCATGTGGCATGCTAAATTGAGAAAAGATATGTTTTTTCAAGATTACAGTGACACTACGTGCTTTATTATTGGGGAGCCCAACTTCTTCCACCCATTTAGAAACATAATCCACAGCTACTAGGATATACTTCATGCCAAATAAACTCACCAAAGGTCTCATGAAATCCACACCCCATACATCAAATAATTCTAATTCTAGAATAGCAGTCATGGGAAGTTCATTTCATCTAGAGATGTTACCTTCGCGTTGACATTGATAACAAGCTAAAGTGAAATCATGTGCATCTTTGTAAATTATTGGCCAATAGTTCCCACATTGTAAAATTTTGTGGGTTGTGTGGGTTCCTCCATGATAACCCTCAACTAGTGAAGAGTGAAAAGCCTTAAGTATGCTCATCATATCCACCTTAGGTATACTTATACAAATAACCCATTCAAGAAAATTTAATAAATAAGGTTCATGCCAGAAAAATTTCCTTACCTCATGCTTAAACTTCTTTATCTGTTGAAAGGGAAGATCTACTAGTACTAGATCACTGGCTAGATAATTTTCATAGTCTACAAACCATGGAATTAGATCTTGGGAAGTTGTTAATATCTACTCATATGGAATACTATATCAATCTCGAGCCCATATTCAACATTTTTCATAGCATCCTCCTCAAGTCCAGACAAATGATCTGCAACTTGGTTCTTAGTGCTTTTTTTGTCCTTGGCCTTAAAATCAATTTTTTGCAGAAATAGAACCCACTTAATCAGTCTAGGATTTGTATATTTTTTCTTTATTAAGTACCTCAATGTTGCAAGATCAATGTGTGCAATCACCTTTGTCCTAATCAAATAATATCTAAACTTCTCAAAGGCAAAAGCCACTGACAACAACTCTTGTTCAGTTACGTTGTAGTTATTTTGAGCGGGGTTTAGTGCCTTGCTATTATAGTAGATAGGATAAAGGATCTTTTATTTTTGTTTGCCTAGTACAACACCTAAGGACAATCCACTTGTATCACACATAATCTCAAATGTCAAGGACCAATCTTGGGGACACTATGATAGGAGAAGTCATCAACTTCTCTTTCAGACATTCAAAACCCTTCAATCATGCTTTAGTAAAATCAAATTTCACCTGTTTCTCAAGAAGCCTATAGAGTGGGTTGTCAATCTTGGAGAAATCCTAGATGAATCGCTTATAAAACACAACATGTTTTGAAAAGCCACGAACACCCTTTACAGAAATTGGTGGAGGTAATTTCTCAATCACTATAATCTTTCCTCTATCTTCCTCAATACCCTTTTTAAATTTTTTGGGTGCAATCACTATACCTTATTTGACCATGAAATGTCACTTTTCCCAATTACGTACTAAGTTGTATTCTTTACACCTTTTAAGATCATTTTCCAAGTGAACTAGGCAGTCATCAAAAGAATCACCCATGACTGGGAAATCATTTATGTAAGAACATACCATAGAGTGAACATACCATCTTATCATAATTATCAATACAATCACTATCGAAGTTAATGATCACAACTACTAGAGCTTCAACACCTAACCTCTCATTAATAGGAACAATATCAGAAGCTTCATCCTACGTAGGCACTGAATCAACATCATAGAATGAATCCATCTCTTCATTATACAAATAAATCATGGATCCCACTCTAAACTCATCAGGCTGCTTCATGGATTTGCATACATTAAATATCACTTATTTATCATTGAGTCTCAGTATGAGATTTCCTAGCTCTAAATCAAGCAACGACCTTTCTATATATAAGAATGGTCTTCCCAAAATAACTGGGACTTAAAAGTCCACTTCACAGTCCAATATCACAAATCAGCAGGAAAGATGAAAGAAGACACCTTCACCAATGCATCATATAGAGTACTAAGTGCTTTTTACTATCCTATCTACCATCACGATTCTCATGATGGTTGGTGTGGGCGCTCCTAACTCCAATTTCTTAAATATTGATAATAGAATGAGGTTAAAACTAGTACCTAAATCATATAATGCTTGAGTGAAGTTGAAAGATCCAACGGTGCAAGGTATAGTTAAAGTACCAGGATCCACCTTCTTCACTACCAAATATCTAGTTGTTACAGTGTTGCAATGATGAATATTGTCGACTGTCTTATAACTGACTGACCTCTTCTTAGTGATTATACCTTTCATGAATTTTGCATATCCTGGCATTTGCTCTAGTGCCTATACAAGTGGTATGCTGACTAACAACTCCTTTAACATTGATAAAATTTTTGATACGTACCTTATTCTTGCATCTTTTTTAGTCTTTAAGGAAAATGAGGGCGAGGTATTGGGATGGACTTCAAAACAGGATCCTCGACTGTGACTTTTCCTCTATCTTGCTTGCTACTACTCTCCATATCAATAGGATCATCATCATTCTTTTGTTAATTAATAGTAGGTACAAGCAAATCTATGGTGGTTTTACCACTCTGAAAGGTAGTGGCATAACACTGACTATATTTATTTGGATTTACCATCCTGTTTCTAGGGAGAGTACCAGTCTATCTTTGATTTACTATGGTTTACATCTGACCAAACTGTTGCTCTAACTATTTGATTGCGGTAGCATATGACTCAATTTTCTGGTTTATCCCTCATAGATCTGCCTTAATCTCCTTAAGATTTGTTTCTTGACTTTCTTGACCTTTGACTAATTTTGACAAAAGTGCCTTCATTCTGTATTCTAAATCACGACCACTTGGTGGAATGTACCTAACACTTTTCTTCTTATAATTATTTTTCTGCTACCAATCACCATCTCTACTTTTATCTTTGTATCTATCATTGTAATAATTCCAACCTTGATTCCCTTGCCTTTTGGCACAGAAATCTTCAAACCTACAATCAAGATACTTTATTTTCTATTCAAATTCAGACTACAATCCTAGAAGTAGATCCTTGTGTTGCAACTGCATTCACTATCTCAGCACTCATAGTTGAAAATTATTTTACAAGCATCCCAATATTTGTTTGATGTTGTGCAACCTCATGTGCTACCAAATCATGACCAGCTCTATAATCATTAGCTGCTCTAATAGTATATATATCTACACCATACTTATCATCTCTAGTATGCCAACCACTATTAGTCACCAAAATATTATCAAGCAGATCTTGAGTAGTATCCCACCGAAGACACATAAATACACCTCCCAAAATTGTATGTTCCATTGCTCTAGAATTGAAATTCAGTGATCTATAGAAGATTTCCAACAAATTGGACCCTATGATTCTGTGATTAGGTACCATGCTCAGCTTCTTCTTGAATCTAAACCATGCCTCATGCGTGGATTCTATAGGTAATTTTCTTAAATTATATATTTCATCTTTCAATTATAGCATCCTTTTAGGAGGTCAAAATCTATTCAAAAACTATTTATGCAACTCATACCAATTAGTGATTGAACCTTTAGGATGTTTCCCTAGTAGTGATGCTTCCCTTTTTAGTAAAAATAGGAACAACCTCAACCTCAATGCTTTCTAATCCATTCTTAGAATAGTATATGACATGTAGATCCCAGTAAAATTATCAAGATGAATATTATCATCATTAGTAACTGATCTTGAAAACTCACCCTTTAAATTCAATAACTAGATCATAGCACTAGTAATATCAAATTTCTCTCTTCCCTGCAGTAGCTAGAAATTATTGCATCTATAGATGCTATATTTTGTGGATCACCTAAATCATGCAAAAGTGTTGCATTTGGATCAACAAATGGAGGAGGAAGGTCTTGAACCCCAGTAGGAACACCATCACAAACTTATCCTGATATCTTCTAGGTGTTTGAAGAATTCTTTCAGGTTCTAGATCAAAAGGGAATAAGGGATTTCCTCTTCTTCTAGTGTTTGACATATACCAGCATATTCCAAATCAATGACAAAAAATAAAACACGCAAACTTCACCAATTTAATTAACTACTAAAATTGTTCATCAGCAATGGCGCCAAAATCTAATATCACCCAAAACTAACCTCCAAAGAAGTATGATGCAGTCAATGCCAAATATAGTAACCCAACAAGGTTGGGTTTGATCCCATAGGGAAAATGTTGACCAGTTTCTTCACTCAATGTAATTGACGAATTGTGCGGAAACTAAATAGGGGGAAATTTGGAATTATCAATAACTAGTAACAAAATCTTGAATGCTTTAAGTTGTAAGCAATAGAAAATGATCACTAGGACTGTGTTCCCCCTGGCTTCTCAACTTCATAAATTTCTCATGTTTAACCCAACTATTCTGCTGCTCTACATGTAAGGTCAACAATATATGTATTATCAACCATCTTATGAATGTGTTGATAAATCTCACTCTCTATCTTGTAAGTCTTATGGTGTCACCTTATTACTCCTTGTGTATGAATTTAGTTCAAATTTCACCTTTTGAGTCTCAAGTTTATTAGATGAGATAATGGAATAATAAGATGGATGTGAGTCTCAAATTACTGTCTTAATCCTCTTTTCCTAATCTCAAACTCCCTTGTGAGGACGTTATCGAATACAGGAAATCTTCAAGCTTCTATAGTAGCTCTGAGGTCAATTATGATAAAGAAGATTAATACACATGTATTTATGTTAGAATAGATGAATCTCCCACCTTTTTTACGTATCTAATCTGCTAGGGTTCACATAAACCTAGTCACGAAAATTACCCGCTCATGTTCATGCAAAAGTCCATGATAACTAATAAAGAATTCATGTAATTAATTGAATAAAAATAAGATGAATAAAATCCAAAGTCTTTAATTGAATAATAACCCAAAAATCTCAAGAATAATGTAAAGTATGTAAAAGTATGTAAAGAATATAAGAATAATTTTTAGGAACATAACCTAATAAAAGATAAACCCTAGGGTATTTATAGTATCTCAAAATAACCTAGAAATCCTAATTATAATGGAAAAGGAAAAGTAAGTCGGCACAAGGTATGACTCACTTGTCTACTCGTAAGGTCTTCATACGAGTCGTACTGTGCCTCTCATATGTTCTCCAGTGTTTGATCTTCCAGGGGCTTCAACATTTAATTCTTCTTACGACTCATGCTCACGAGTCATACCTTGACTATATTACTCATGGACTTTACTTGCTACCACTTGAGCATTTGTCTTTCCCAGCTCTGGACACTGGTCTACTTACGGTTGATTGGTATGAGTAATACTTAGACTTTTCACTCATCTTCTTCTATGACATAAACTTGGAATCAAACTTTGGCTTATGTTACTTCTATGGTTTTTTGTCATGACTCATATCCTCATCTTACGACTCATATGATTAAGTCATATATTTTCTTCACTTACTATTTATTCTTGGCCTTTGGTTCTATTATATTTACAAGTCAACCTATGAGTTGTATGATGTGTTGATGACTTGTAAGGTGACTCGTATTATCCTCAGACTTTATCCTTATAAGGTCTTTTTCTTCCAATTTCAGGCCAAGGGATTTATTGACCCATTTCACCTGCAACAATCATAAAACTACCTTATATCTATAAAAACAATCTAAGTTCAAGCATAATTTCATTGTTTAAGCATTAAAAGTGTTATATTTCCATGGGGCATCAGTAGTTATACCCCAGCTAAAGATGGTGTGCATGTTCATTGGGGTTGTCCCTAGGGTACTCTTAGAGGTCTTTAAGCAGTCAAGACAAGAGATCGATCAAGATCCAATCATATTGGCAAGCATGGTAGGTTGTATGTTGCATTTGCTAGATACAAATTTGAATCTTCATATGCTATTATCATAAGTACAATTTCAGTTTGACATCAGATGACTTTTGCTTTATTTTTTTCATGATCCACAAATTCTTATGTGTCTACTTATTATGCCCTATAGTTAGAGTTATCATAGGATTTTTAATCTATGCCACTATGTATATCAACTCTCATTTTTAGTAATAAATCATGTGTTATGATTGTTCGAGAGTTTCATACTCAAGATGAACTTATTATATTGTACATGGTAGAATTGATATGATTCTGGGCATAGACTAGTTATCCTACTATCATGCTCTTAGATTATTTTGCCAAGATCGTTACCTTTGCCATGCCTGGCATACCCTCGGTTATATGGTAGGGATCTACTAGTCATAAGCTGATAGATATTATTTCTTATGTCTGGGCTAGCAGGATTATTTAGAGAGGTTACGAGTCTTATCTCACTTATTTTTATGATATTAGTATGGAAACCTAGTCACTTAACTCTGTTCCTATAGTCCACTAGTTTCCTGATGTTTTCCGTACTAATCTACTTGGTCTTTCTCTTGAGCATGATATTTAGTTTTTTATTTCTCTTTAGTCGGGAGCCGATATATTTCTCTGGCACCATACTGTAGGGCTCCTACTGAGCTTAAGGAGCTAAATTCTCTACGTTAGGATCATTTAGGTAAGGGTTTTATTAGATCAAGTGTGTCTCCTTGGTAAGTCCTTTTCTTATTCGTGAAGAAGAAGGATGGTTCCTTGTATATGTGTATTGACTATATACAACTAAATTAGATGAAGGTAAAGAATAGGTATCATATGCCGTGCATTAACAACTTATTTAATCATCTTCAAGGAGCAGCGGTGTTCTCTAAGATTAACTTGAGGTTCGATTACTATCAGTTGAGGACTCGGGCTAAGGATATCACAAGGACAGCTTTAGGACTTGTTATGGTCATTATGAGTTCCTAGTGATGTCTTCGGGTTGAACAATGCCACAATAGTATTCATGGATTTGATGAACCATATGTTTAGGCCTTATTTGTGTTCATTCATCATTATGTTCATCAATAATATCCTTATGTATTCGGGGTGTATAGAGGAGCACATATAATAATTGAGGATCGTACTCCAGACTTTGACAAATCATAAGATTTTTACCAAATTCTCAGAGTGTGAGTTTTGTCTTGAGTCGGTGACATTCCTAAGATATGTGGTAACTAAAGATGGGATTGTGGTGGATCCAGCAAAGATTGAGGCTATTTATAAATGGGTCAAGCCTTTATCTCTATCTAAGGTTTGTAGCTTAATTAGTTTAGCCAGTTACTATAGGTGGTTCATTGAAGGTTTTGCTACTATTATAGCACCGATGACCATATTGACACAGAAAGAGGTTTCTTTCTAATAGTTCGAGAAGTATGAGTCAAGCTTTGAGAAACTCAAATAATTTCTCACTTTATCTCCTATATTAGCTCTTCCTATTGAGAGTGAGGGATTCATCATATATTATGAGGGTTTTAGTGTTGGTTTGGGTTGTGTTCTGATACAGCAGGGTCAAGTTATTGTTTATGCATCAAGGCAGCTAAAGGTACATGAGTGTAACTACCGTACTCATGATTTAGAGTTTCTGCCAGTAGTTTTTATGCTTAAGATTTGGTGGCATTATTTTTATGGTGTGCATTGTGAGATATTCATAAATCATCATAGTCTTCATCATTTTACGACCTAGAGAAATATTAATTCTAGGTAGCGTATATAGATAGAGTTTCTTAAGGATTATGACATCTCTATCTTGAATCATCCGAGCAAGGCGAATATGGTAGCAGACTCCTTGAGCCAGAAGGTAGTGAGTATGGATAGTTTGGCTTCTATATCAGTTTCTCATAGGCCATTGGCATGGGATATCCAATCCTTAGCAAACTCGATAGTGCAACTTGATATTTTTAAACCCGATATAATTCTTCCTAGTGTTGGGGTGAGATCTACTTTATTTGAAAAAATTTAGAGTCATTAGTTTAAGGATATGAGACTTTGTATCATTCGTGATCAAGTATTGAGTGGTGAGACCAAGAGAGTTACCATTGATTCCTAAGGTATTTTAAGATTTAATGGGTTTATTTGTGTTTCGAGGGTTGGAGATTTGATTTAGTTGATTCTGTGGGAGGCACATAGCTCCAGCTATTGTATTGACCTAGGTATAGCTAAGATGTATAGAGATTTAAGGTAGCACTACTTGAGGAGTGTTAAGAAGAGAGATATAGTAGACGTTATAGCTTATAGCCTATGTTCTCAATGGGTGAAGGCCGAGCATTAGAGACCTGGAAACTTGATTCAGAGATTGCCCATTCCCAAGTGGAAATCGAAGCAGATTACTTTGTACTTTGTTAGTGTTTTTCCTTGAAATTCCCGTAGTTCTGATGGTATTTGGGTCATTGTGGATCAGTGTACCAAGTCATTATATTTCATTCCTATTAAGATGTCCAATATTGACAAGAGGTTAGCTCATATCTATGTTCGTGAGATAGTCATCTTCATGGTATGCCTATATCTATTATTTCATATCGGGGTTTATTTTTTACTTCTAGATTTTTGAGAGTTTTTCAGGAGGATTTAGGCAATCAGGTGGATCTTAGCATAACTTTCCATCCTTACACCGATAGGTAGCCAGAGAAGACTATTCAGGTTCTCAAAGATATGATTCAAGCCTGTGTTATGGATTTTGGAGGTCAGTTGGAGTAGAACATATCATTGGCAGAGTTCGCATACAAAAATAACTACAACTCGAGTATTGAGATACTCTGTTTGAGGCTTTATATAGTAGGAGATGTCATTCTCCAATTAGTTTTTTGAGTCCTCCAAGGTTAGACCCCATGGTACTACTTGCTTCAGGAGTTATTAGATAGATTTAGGGAGATTCAAGATTAGTGGAAGGGAGGTCAGCATAGGTTGAAGGCTTATGCAGACCATACACTTTGTCCCTTAAGGTTTGGAGTATGGGGTGACCGGGTATTCCTTCGTGTACTACCCATGAAGGGCATAATGAGGTTCAGGAGGAATAGCAAGCTCAGCCTTAGATATATTGGACCTTTTGAGATCTTTTGTGCCATTGGTGAGGTAGCATATGAGTTAGCCTTGACCCTAGAATTTGTTGTTAATCATCTAGTTTTTATGTTTCTATGTTATGGTGATCAATTCTAGATACATCAATGTGCTCAAATGGGACTCGATTCAGTTGGATAAGAACCTGGCCTTCATAGAGCAGCTTGTGCTCATATTTCCTAGTCATGTCAGATGGTTGTGCTCTACATAGATTTCGATAGTTACCGTGTAGTAGAGACATTGCTTAGTAGAGGAGGCTACTTGGTAGATCGAGAGTGAGATGCAGGCCTAGTATCTTCACCTTTTTGGGGCTTTGGATACATCCTAACCCTTTACTTTCACAGATAAAAGTTCTTTTAGTAGTGTATATTGTAATTACCCACCAAGTTATTTTCTATATTTTCACTCATTTCTCCATATAGAACTTTCTGACATCTATCCCAAGTCATTTATGATTTGTTCGAGTTGATATTTGGTTATCGAGTCATTCATTTGGTTTTTAGACTCAAATTCCTATTTTAAAGTCTTCTCTGGTTAAAATTAGCTACCGGGCAAAAACTTTAGTCAAATGACCTCATATGCTAATTCTAACAGTTCTAATAGCTTTAGAATGTTGATTTTATGTTTGATGGACCCTTGGTTGGGTCACGAGGCTTTTGGATTCATTTCAGGCTTTTAGCCAAAAGTTAAGAAAAAAGACACGTGGGTGTGGGACCTATTTTTCATCAAAGAGACCTCGGATGGAAATTTTGCCTACACTATTGGGTTTAGAAAGTCAAATTTGATAGAAAATCATAGCTTATTTGTGTATACGGTATTCCAGATAAATCTCGAGGGGTCGGTGGAGACTTGGAAATTTCTGAGCCTCAGCAGGTGCTGGTACATTCACTTAAGCGCCCATGGGTTCTCTTAAGCAAATGCCTCTTAAGCGGACAATTTGTCGCTTAAGTGACCTAGCTTTCCTAGCAAGTATTACTTAAGAGATGCATTCGTCTCTTAAGTGATGGCTGCTTAAGCGGCCAAAGCTCGCTTAAGTGACATGGGTAGGGGTCAACAAGTATCACTAAAGCGACACTTGGTCGCTTAAGCGACCACCACTTAAGCGTCTCAGTGTTTGCTTAAGCGACACCTGGACACCTACTTAGCCCGTTATCTCTAATTTTTCACACATTTCAATAGAGTAGAATCATAAAAAGTGTTAAAACTTTAAAGAACTGTTAGTGGGTGATTTTGGGATGTTTGTAAGCTTGGATAACACATTTTTTCTTAGAATTCTTGGTAAGCTCCCATCAATTTCATGATTAAACCTTATATCATTTTGGAAAATTCCGGCAATATTGGTGGGTTGATTGTAGCACTATTTGATCTCAGAATTACCCATTCTTAAGGGTAAATGTTCCTTGAACATAGAGAGATGCATTGACTGTTTAGAAAGTGTGATTCTACATGCAGGCCCCATACGGGATTTTTACGTAATGTTAGACCCAAAGCATAAAAATGCAATATGGGTAGCATTTTTTCTCATATTGATGAGTAGATTATGATCTTATAGAATAGCATCTTGTAGAAACTTTTTGGATGGAAAAATCATCAATTAAGAAGATTTCACAAGGTATTCTTCGGCGTCAAGGTAGGCTGGATTTACCATTTTTGTAGATTGAGCTTGATCGTAATATATTTATTATTATGTGTTAGATATGGATTGGGAAGTAGGTCACGGAGGTGTACTTAGTATAATTTGGGATTTTTAGTCTATAAAGTAATTGTAAATTTGGCGTAATTGGATTAGTTACTCATGTTTAGATTAAAATTACTATTAGAGCTTAATATTACTTTTCTAATATCTAATGGTGAATTTAGGAATTTTAACCTAGTTCGAGGTGGAATTTACCTTAGAACGGATTTTAAGGATTAGAATGGACCCCTCTGACCCACCTTAGGGTAAGATTATGATCCTCAAGACTTTATAAGTGAATCATATACTTTATATTGTATGTTTTGTATCTTGAAAATGGTGATTGCATGGGTATTATTCTATTTTGGTGATTGGGAGTTGATATAAGTTCAAGGTCAATCCGGTATTTGATTATATGAGCCCTAGTTCAAGACTGATAAATAATGATGATGTTGTCCGGTATTAAGAAGTATTTATGTATGTTTTTGCATGGATGGATTCACGATTATTGTGTAATACTTGGTAAACTTATGGAATTTTGGTTATTTACTTTCTTGATTGCACCCTCTGAGCTTATGGGGGCCTTTGTTTGGTTATTTACTTTTCCGAACTTACTACCTTATGAGGGCTAGTTTAGTAGTTATAATTGTGTGATCTTTACGTTATTATTCTAGATTTATTTATTTATGTACATCATTGGAGCATTATTCCAGGTTTACCCTTTATATTGACTTAGTTTACTTATCTTGCATATTATCGTACTTATATTATCATTTAGCTCAATCGGCTGATGATGCCTACTAAGTACCCATAGTTGTGGTACTCATACTATATTTTTGTACCTTTTTGTACAGGTCCAAATGCTACTAATCGCCATTGATGACGTGATCATCCTAATTTAAGTTTAGAGTTAGGGTAAGCTCATAGAGTCAGTGTTGCCCTCTTTCCTTCTGTTGTCAATATCTAGTCTTTCTTTATTTGAGACTGAGTTGTATTTAACTATTATAGTACTTATGTTCCTTTTTCTAGTAGCTCTTGTACCGACTCTACTTGGTCGTGCGATGCTATTACTATATATATTTATCTTCCAGTTTATTCTTAGTATTTGAATTATTCTTGTAAGTCCTTACATGCAAATTTCTGGCTTCCATTCCTTTTTCAACAAAATTAGCCCATGATTTCTAGCTCTAGGCTATGGTTTGTCCTACCTACTAGCGGGATAAAGTAGGTGTCCTCATGACTCTAAACCGGGTTGTGACAATGTTATAGGGCCTCCATATGTTTGTCTTGCTTTTAATTATTTCTTTATGCATTAAGGGCATAACATGCTCTTTATTTGTTGTGGGGTGTTATTCATTTTGATAGGTATGACTCAGATAATATTTTTATTTGGTCTATATTATAGCGTGTTGTTTAGTGTGAGACACTTAGTTTTATTTTGATGATGTGTGGTGATTGTGACTCTTATATTGTAACACCCTAACACTTTGAGATAAGATTAGAAATCTACTTTAGGTAAATGTAGAATCAAATGTCATGTTTTGGTGGTATGATGAGTGATTTAGACATGTATTAATGCCACAAGTAACTCCTAGCACATTTTAAGGTCAAAACCTCTCTTACCAATTGATTTTTGGAAAAGAATCTTGCTATAGTCAACTTAAAATGAGCTTAACTCCTATATTCTGAATTATTTTTGAGCTAATGACACACAAAATTATAAATATTTGAATTTCTTTCCAACGCATCCAATTTTTTCTTAATCCAATATTGGAGTAAAATATTTTTGCTAGATTACTGAGGAACTGTCAAGCTGTCAGATTTGATGACCAAACCATGACCAGGAACCCACAATCGTGGTTAGATTCTATGATAATTGGATGTGGTGATCTAATCTAATTCGTAAACCTAAAAAGGTCCTATTGAACCCATGATTCAAAACCACAATCGTATTTGCGTCTCAAGATTGTGGGAGGGTACGTTTGAGGTCAAAGATTAGATTTTTCTACAATATTTTTATAGGGGTATTTCAGTCTTTTCCCACATTTTAATTACCTAAACTATTTTTAATCTATCCTAAGGATGATTATAAACATAAAATACTCCTAATCCCTCATTCACTTCACAACACATGAATTACTCAGAGAAATATGTGATTTTCTTTTCTCCAAAGCAAGAAATTAGGATTACTTATCTTCAAGCATAAATCCTCCAAACTTTAGTTCAAGAATAAAAAGTAATCAGGTATTTGGGTAGTCAATGAGGATCTCCTTTCATGATCATGCTCAAATTATGATTTTATTCATGAATTATATGATTCTCATAAACTAGGGTCTTTACACAATTTTGATTCCAAGCTTAAATCAGTTCCCATGATATATTTTTCATTCGTCAACGTGTTTTAAAAATTATTCATAATTTTCTAGGGCTATATTAGATCATTCACATTGTTCTTAAGTCCATGCATTATTTACATGATATTACTTAAAATTTCAGGCATATGATCAAGCTATATAAGATGTATTAGTTTTCAAGACTATTAAGCATTATTTATCATAATTTCATGGATTTCCGTCTATATTAGTTTAACATGACATGTTTTCTCATGAAAATCATTATCTTTACATACATGTCATTTTATGGCTCCTCGGTATATTAATATTTAGTAGACTTGTGCTATGAAATTTCTCTTTTTCTTTTCAATTATTGAATTATTATTATTATTAGTTTCATTCTTCAAAGATAGCGGGTTATGAACACCTGATGACCTATAATTTCATGCATCTATTTATGAATACTCATTCCTTTTATTTTTATGATTTAGAATGATTTTAGATAAAGCACTTATACTTTAAACTCAAAACTTCAATATTATTGAGTTATTTAGTATATCAACTTATATCCAGTTGGGAGTAGTACTTATCACCGAGTAGACGCAGAGATGAAGGCTCACCTATCAGTTAGGCTAAGACCTTTAGTAGAAGTCCTAAGTCCTAGAACTACGGCACCACCGTAGGTTCTAAAGGGTCACCCATCAGACCAAGCTTGACATCTTAGACATTTTGGACATCAGTTCAGTAGTTCCATATCAGATAAGCCTTTATAACTTGGCAAGATATATTGGGCATATCATTTATAGTATCTCCACTAGTCAAACTCAATTATATTAGTTTAATCATTATTGTATTGGTCAATTACATATTTATTTACTTGGGCATTGCAACAGTTTGCATCCTATAATTTTATACCTAGTTTTTGTACATGACCCTTAGTTCAGTTTTACTTGCTTTTTGACTATAACTTTGTTAGATTTTCATCACATATTGGTATATTTCTAATTCATATAGGGTCATAGTACTCAAGTTCTTCTATTTGTTTTTAGTTAGCATTCAATACCATTTTGCCGCATGGTCATCATTAACTTTAAATCATATGAAATATCTGTATTTCTACAGCTTTCCAATTTACAAAAATATCCTAGCTCATGATTGAAACATTTCACTATGCCTCACAGCTTTTACATATAGACATATTTTAAATGCATATTTCAGCAAAGGGCTTATGTCCTCAGTTTCAAAGCATGTTTTAAGTGTTTCTTGACTAGTACATATCTCATATACTCAGTAGATTCCAAAGTATGGATCTCTTACCACTTCTATCTATTATTTTTATGTGATGTAGATTCAGGTTGTTATTAGGATCATATTCAAATAGTTCACAACATCCATCTAGGATGAGATGAGTTCTCTTACTTTGAGGACTCAATTTAGTTATAAATCCAGTATTTTTTACTTTATTTATATGTATTGATTAGAAAAAGCTTGGGGTCATGTCCCACCTACCTATAGTAGATATTGGTATAGTCTTTATACATAGTAAGTGTAATACCCCACAAATTTCTCTCTTAGTCTGAGCCTTAGAGCATTTTCGGAAAAATGAAAATCCGAGTCTAAGATTTTCAGAAATATCTTCCCAAGTAAAAAACACTTTGAATCGTGTTTTATTTCTATAATTTCAACTTTTTTTCATGTATATCATTGAATAATCTTTCCATCAATACCAATTTTGTCAAAATTCGACATCGGATGATGGAGTTATGGCTATTTTACTAAATGGTATCGGAATCACCCCAGTATGATGGTCGACCTGGTAGACCGTCGGCTCCTTGGTGGTCCATCAAGTGTCCCGTCAATCCAAGGTAGTGACCCCTCTTTTTGTTCATCATGTGATAGCCAAAGTGGTGGACTGTCAATAAGTTGACGGACCGTCAAGGGGTCCGTCAAGTCAAAACAGAATGGCCTATTCAAAACCTTCGAGTGACGAACGATCTGGTGGACCATCAGATTCCTAACGGGCCATCACTTTGACCGTTACGATGAGGCAGAACGACCCAGATTTGGCACTCGAGTGATGAAAGACCTGGTGGACTATCAGTCCCTCTGACGGACCGTCAGATCGACCGTCACAGACCCCGATCAGCAGTTTTCAACTCTTTTTATTTAAAGGGAATTTTGGTATTTTCCACTCTTTCTCCAACCTCTATAAATACCCACTTAAGTGTTAAAGGCCTGATTTTCTTTTCTCTTCTTTTACCCAAAAACTAGGGTTTCCAACATCAAAAATTCTCTCTTCTTCCACCAAAAATTAAGAGAGAATCAAGAGCAAGGATCAAGAATTCTTCCAAGAGCCTTCAAGTAAAGAGTTTCCCCAAGGTATGTAGATGTTGATTCTTGGGTCACTTTCATCCAAGAAGCTCAATTACCTTTTTCTAAATCTCTAAGATTTATGTTTATGAATTTTTAATGATTCTTGTGAGTTGAAATTAAGGTTCTTGCTATGATTGAGTTCTAGTTCATGTTTGTCTACAAGATTATCAAGCCTTGGCCTTAGTATGTAGTATTTGTGTGGTAAATGGATTATTTACTTGTTGTTGATGTTGAATGACCTCCAAGATGGGATACTTATTTGGTTTGTAAGAATGTATAGTAATATATGAGTGGAAATATGTAAATTTGGTTGTTCATGATGTGTAGTTGGGTTATTATACTTATGCCTAAGTTGTGCATATGAGGTATTTGATAAAATGTCTAAGAGGCTAGAAATTAAGCGTTGTAGTTAAATCGTGATCTAATGACTTCTAAGATATGATTATGTGTTACGATTGTTGATGTGTTCATGACTTTTGGATGTAGAATTGGTTGATTTAGCAAAGTATGTTATGATTTCTAATTACTTGGAGAGATGCTTTAATAATTGTGATGATGGATTAATGATGGTGATGATGAAGGTATGATTGCGATAATACATGAATGATTATGGTGATGAATGAACACTTGTGTTGATGCATGAATGATTGTGATGGTGAATGGATGATCGTGATGATATGAGAATGATTATGTTTTACTTTTATGCTATCGAGTCCTGGGGGTATTTATACCCGACCATAGAGCTGTTATCTAGAGCCCGTGTCAGTTTTACGATAATTACAATTAATCCACGATTCTCAGAACTCAGTGAACTATAGAACTATATATCTTCAGACAAGTGCGGAGCTTAATCAAGCTCTGTAATCTTAGTTATCTCTGTAATCTCTGTATCTCTAGTAATCTAGCCTCCATCCTGTAATCAGCTCAGATCTAATTATATTCAAGTGATTCAATTCTAATCTCAGAAGCAATTTGAATAATTTATTCAAGCTCTGTATCGCCAGTCAGATGCTATGATTTGATACCTTTTCGTTAGATACGAAAATAAGTAATCTTAGTGTAACTCAGTCAGATCTCTTGAGAAGTATAATCAGTATCAGATTCAGCTCAGTCTAAGTTCAGTTAAGAATCAATCAGTGTCTTTCAGTTGGGAGTAGAAACTAGCACCGAGCGAGCTCAAGGATGGGGACTCACCTACTAGTGGAGGGTGTGATCCTTAGATGCGATCCTTGTGCTCCAGAACTACGTAGCCATCATAGGTTAAGACATCACACCTGCTAGATGAGAGTAGATGAGAGACATCATACCTGCTAAATAAGGGTAGATAAGTGGCTTGACTTGTTAGATGAGGGCTCTACCGCTCTTGTATTAGGACCTGATAGATAAGGGTTATATAAAGATAATATCTTTATTCGTGGCACGGTATTGACACCCTCCCAATCGGGGTTAGAGGTTGGACCCCTAAGAGATAGTAGGGGCATGACAATTAAGTAACTACTTCCCACGGTCTCAGTTTCAGAATCAATCTCAGACTTTAAGAAAGAGCTCAGTTTATTGTACAGAATTTAAGGCTGTTAGTACAGGCCATTAAGTATGATTACTTGCTAATTTGAAGATCCGCTGCTAGATAGGCCGATCTCAAAATCTTTTATGAAGAAGTATTATTATCCACAGACTTAAAGACATCCTGTTAGATAGGGTTGCAATCCATTTCAGAAGCTTTAGATACTCGTAATCTCAGTATGTTTAGAGATTTTAGAACTCACTCCTTGATGAAAGTGCATCCATATTTCCCAGTTATCAGTATCAGATGAGTTTGTGATTCAGTATCTCAGTGTCAATAGTGAGTTCAATTTGCAGGAAAGTGGTATCTGAGTTCTAGTCTCTAGAGTTGTGATAATTGTGATTATGACCTGTGCATTCTTGTATGTGTTCTCGTGCGACGTTTTCATGATTATTTAGTTTACAAATTGTGCATGCATGAGACCTTGTATTTAGCCTTACCTCGTCTACATACTCAGTACATTTTGTACTGATGTATTTGCGCTATGGTGTTTTATTTGACACCATAGTTTTAGAGGCACAGAATTCAGAGTTTTCTTAGCAGCTCAATCTCAGTTAGCAGCAGTAGAAGTGAGTCCCCTTTCTTCGAGGACGAATCTCAGTTTACTATTATTGCATCAGATTTTATTTATATTGTCAGTTGACGGAGTTAGTTGGGAACATGTCCCATCAACTCCACAGTTCAGACAGTTTAGAGGCTTTTTAGATGAAAGTTGATGTATTAGTATTCAGCGTTTTAGTTTGAGTATGTATAGATGTGTTGAACCTTATGGCTAGTTTCCGCATCTATTTCAGATAGTATGCAGTGTATAGGTACAGATATCAAAAAAGGGTTAGCTTGTGGTCCTTTGGGTCCATAAGCACTGTCTGACGTTTTGGGATAGGATCTCAGGGCGTTATAGTAAGTCAGAGTTGTCATAATCAATTTCACTTTCTTTTTAGATACAGATGTTGTAAATAAAATTTTTAATATTAAATGTATTAAACTAGTTTATTGCATGATCGTGTTTCCACTCAGTCAATTTAGATCATATATATACTTGGGATCACTTGTGGTTCTAAGTATCGTGTTACGACTGGGGGGCAATCTCGGGTCTGACATATTTTATTTTAATTTCTAAGCTTGTTCGCTATAAATTCTAGTGATTTGTAGTTAATATTGAGTTGATTTAATAAAATACTCTTTGGTATTATGCTCAGGTAATCATGTGCTAACAATATAATGCTTTGACTCAAAGGGTATTTTTGTGGAAATTATTACATGAATGGAGTTTCAAACTGATGAGTTCCTAATTATAAATTTTTTAGTTGAGTTGATGTAGTTGGATAATTATTATGGTAAATTCATGCATCTTTCGTTGACTATACAAGTATTGTCCTTGAAATGTGCAATGATTGCATTTGCAAATTAGAAAATTGAAATGATTTTGTCCCTGTGTGGTTTAGTGACATGTGTGGTGAGGCTTAACCTTTGATATTGTGTTGTGATTCCATCTAGAAATTTTCTTGTTTATCTATCCTAAATATGGGATTATGTAAAGTCGGAAAAATGATTGATGTTCCGGCTTTTAACGAAGCATTTTTCATCTTTTCTTGGGAAAATTACATGTTTTCAAGCAACCAATGTTGTATTTAATACTGGTTTTTAGTGTTTCAGGGTAAGGAACTGACTAAAGGAAAAGACTCAGAAAATTAGCAGAAAAACATTTCTGATGGTCAAAATGGTGGACCGTCTGTTTGGCGAAGGACCACCAACTCAACCGTCTGATCGAGGTAGAACCCATAAATTATAAAGACCTATCAACGGACCATGTGGTGGATCATCAGTTTTGCGATAGACTACCACTTTGGACATCAGTGCTCAGTAGAACCAGGATCTTGAAATGCTCAGTGACGGCCAACATGGTGGACCATCGATCTTGCGATGGATTACCACTCCATACATCAGGATTATCCAGAACTTGACTCTCCAGCACCATCAGTGACAGTCAAGATGGTGGACCATCAGTTTTGGAATGGACCACCATATGGACCATCAGTCTTATCCAGAAAGTGACCCTCCAAGATCAGAAGCGATGAACCAAATAGTGGACCATCAGCCTTGTGATAGACCACCACTTTGGCCATCATTTCAAATGCGGATTTTAAATTATTTGAATTTTAAATTCTTTTTATGTGGGAACATATAAATACCCAATTTTAGATTTTATTTGACATTTTTTATCCATCTTTTATCTTTTATCTTTTATGAGGGTTTCCAAGACTTGAAAAAGATTGTTACATATTTTTTCAAAGATTTATTCTAGAATTGGGGATCAAGATTTCCTTATCATATTTCTATTAAAGATTGAAGGACAACAATTGTGACTTTTGTAAGTAAATTCTAAATTAATTTATGAATCTTACAAGGGTTGCTTCTCTTTCTATGATGGAAATGTGTGGCTAAGCTCCTATTACTAGGGTTATGGGAGCCTTGATGTAAAAATCTAATTTGGGTTGTGAATCTAGAAGATTCCCATGATTAACTAATATTGCATAAACTCTTCTTCTCTTTAATGACTTTTCTTGGTTGCAAACTTGAAAAGTTAGCCCAAGAACATCACTTATTAAAATACAAGAGTGTTTATTGGGAAAAGAAAGGGTTTACACAAATCTAAAGGTTTCAACCTTTGGATAGAGGGTAGGTTCCTTAACCGGATCAACCCATGTGAGAACACAGTTAGATAAATAGTATGTTCCTTAAGTTTGAAAGAATTAGGGGGTAAGCTACTCATTTTAGGTTGAGAAACGAATGGGTAAATCATAGAATTCAATTAATCTTGTAATTAAAATTTTTCATTGGGAATCCAAAAAGCTCACAACCCTAGATGCTTAAGCATATTGGTAACCATAACTCTAGTTTGACTACTCTTATTGAATTACTATTTGCAATAGAATCAATATTTGGATTACTCTCTGTGACAAGCATTTAAATATAATTGATAAATCAAAACCCCTCTATTCTGGAACCTTCGATCAATAGTATAATAACAACCACAGTACTTAGTGAACATAGTATTCCCTGTGGGATTCGACAGCCAACCCAATTTGGTTCTATATTTGGTAGTGACCGTTTACCCTCTCGTAAGATAGGTGTAATTTGGGCATATCAAATTTTGGCACCGTTGTCGGGGAATATAGTCATCAATTAAGTTCGTGTTTATTAATTGACCTTTGGTCAAGTTTCCCAAATTATACTTTTGTTTATTATTTTTGTTTAGTGCAGGAAAATTGTTATGTATGCCAAGTAAAAGGAGATCAGGTTCACCATTATTACAAATAATCTAGAACCACAGTTAATTGGCGGAATAGTAGACCCCCAAGATGCTGAAAGACTAGCTGCTCTAGCTAGAACTCAACTAAATCAGCAGAATGATGGCCAGTAGGTGTATCATCCTAATCCTGACGATAATGATTTAGTGGATGATGATTTGATAGATCCTATTAACCCAAGGCATGCATAGAATATGGTTGCACCAGTGAATCGAAATGTAAACTGAAATCGCCCATTTAGGGCTGCATTTTGATCTGAATGATGACGAAGATGGAATGGATGGAGTAGGGGCAACTAGAGCTAATATTCCTCCATCTCTAGCACTAGGAGATAAATTTAATATTACCAGTACGATAATTCAATTCCTTCATCTTAAGGGGTTGTTCGGTGGTCTTCTTGGAGATGATCTAAACATGCATTTAGTGAATTTTATCAACATTTGAAAGTCTTTTGATAATTTAAGAGTGGGTCAGAATGTTATCTGCCTATTTTTATTTCTGTTGTCTCTGTCTGGGGAGGAAACACTCTGGCTAAATGAACTGAATCCCAACTCTATAACAACTGGAGGTAGTTGAAAGAGGCTTTTATAGAAAGGTTCTTTCCACTCTCTAGAAAGGTACAGTTGAGGGATGAAATTAGTACTTCTGATAACTTCCTACTGAAGCTCTTCATGATACCTGGGGAAGGTTTAAAAAGAAGTTGATAGAATGTCCAAACTATAACATGATGGATATTTATTTGATAAAGACTCCTTATCACGCTTTGAACTCTATTACGAAGTCAGTCATGGATAATACTGCAGGAGGGTCATTTGTTCATGGATAATACTGCAGGAGGGTCGTTTGTTGACCTTACTTTTCTAGAGATCTCATAGATGCTTGATCGGATGACCAAACAGAGTAGAGCTTGGAGTACTAGGGATTCTGTGGTAGTAAACCCTACTGTGTCTAGTAGTATGACTGCAGAGCAATGCAAGAAAGAGAAAGAATATGACCAGGATATGGCATATTTAAAAACATAGATGGATTTGCTGACTAAACATTTATTATTTGGAAAAATACAGAAGGTGAAAGTTCTTACATCCCAGGAAAGAGCTGATTCTTATTCGAAAGAAGAGGCAAACTACTAAATAATCAGGGGGGTTTCTAAGACAATAACCAAGGAAATTAATGTCATCTGGTTACAAAGATAGAGATAAAGGGAACTGGAAGAGCAAAAATGATAGGAGTAGACTATATGTACCTCTTGGAAGCAGAGCTAATACTGCAACTAGCTCTAGCAAGATATCCGTAAAGGACATGATGGAGAAATTATTAAAGGGAGTTAAGACTACCAACTCTAGGGTGACTACTATGAAAAGTGATTTGTCTTCCTCTAGTCAGTTAGTAAACTCACACTCTACTTCTATCAAATAGTTGGAGTAGCAAATGAGCCAACTATCAGCAGCATTGAATCAGAGAAAGAGCGGAACCTTTCCATGTGATAAAGTTTAGAATCCTCGAAATGATATCTCTTGCATGGTAATTACCACACAAAGTGGTAAGGTATTACTAGGCCCATCTATCGGAAAAGCTATGATTGCAGAGGATATTGAGCATGAAGAAACATATCCAGTGGAGACTGAGAAACTAGGTGAATTTATTGATAATACACCATCCAACCATCAGCAGGTTGATGAGTTAGAGAAGATCAAGGGAAAAAAAGCCGGAGTGGTGGTTACTACGCTCCCAAACTACCTCCTCTATTTCCCCATCGATTGAAAAAGAAGTCTGAAGACACAAAGTTTGGAAATTTTATGGCCATGCTTAAGTAGTTGATAATCAACTTGCCATTGGTGGAGGCATTTCAGCAAATGCCTGGGTAGGCAAAATTCATGAAAGAGCTTATTACGATGAAGCGAACAGTTAGTTATGAGATGGTAGACAATCTCCATTATTGTGGTGATATTTCTATAAGGTGGTTGGTGCAGAAAAAGGTAGGCCCGAGAGCATTTACTATCTCGTGCACTATTGGGCCTCTTGATTTTGCAAAAGCTCTATGTGATTTGGGAGCTAGTATAAACTTGATGCCGCTTGTTGTGTATAAAAAACTAGGTTTGGGGCATCCTACTTCCATGAACATGAGATTAGTTATGGTAGATAGATATGTGAAGTGGTCCATGGGGATTTTATATAATGTATTAGTGAAGGTGGCCATTTTTATATTTCCAGCTGATTTTGTCATTCTCGATTTTAAGGTGGACTTTAAGGCGCCCATAATGTTGGGTAGAACTTTCCTCATAACCGAGAGTGTACTTATTGATCTAAAGGCAAATAATCTACTATTCAGGCTGAAGATGAGGTAGTTCAATTCGATGTATCCCAGTCCATGAAAAAACATAAAGATATGAGCGTATTTTCTATTGTGAATATTTATTATAAGGAGGAGCAGGAAGTAGCTATAGAGGAAAAATTTATTATGGAGACTTTAGCTGCTGTATTAATGAATTTTGATCAAGACGTTATTGAAGATTATAAGGAGACTGTAAGTGCAGTGACAGACATGGGGTCTTATTCTTATGCACCCAAGAAGCTGGATTTGGACCTGAATATTGTCTAAGTCCATCAGCCAAGCCATCTATTAAAGAACCACTTACTTTGGAGCTAAAAGAGTTGCCTGGTCATTTGAGGTATATGTTCATGGGTAGAGAGAATACACTACCTATTATTATTGCGGATGACTTAGGTGAACAATAGGTGGAAGCCTTTATCTCTATTCTCAAGAGATGTAAGAGGGCTATTAGTTGGATGATTGCAGATATTATCGATATTCCTCCTGGTATATGCACACATAAAATCCAGATAGAGGAGGATTGCGTCCTGACTATTGAGCATCAGCGTCGTGTAAACCCACCTATGCAAGAGGTGGTACATAAAGAATTCAGCAAGTGGCTAGATGCAAAAGTGGTATACCCCATCTCAGATAGTAAGTAGGTAAGTCCTATTTAGTACGTGCCCAAGAAAGGGGGCATGACAGTGGTAGCTAATGAGAAGAATGAGTTGATTCCACTCAGACCTATTATTGGATGAAGGGTGTGTATGGATTATAGAAAACTCAACTTGTGGATATTAAAGGACCACTTCCCAATGCCCTTCATGGATTAGATACTTGATTGGATGGTGGGAAGAGGTTGGTATTATTTCTTGGATGGTTATTCTGTTTACAATCAAATTTCTATAGCCTCAGAGGATCAGAAGAAAATGAAATTCCCCTACCCATATGGTACTTTTGCATTTAAGCGGATTCTGTTTGGATTGTGTAATGCACCCGCTACCTTTCAACGGTGCATGATGTCTATTTTCTCAGATATGGTTGAAGACACCTTGGAGGTGTTTATGGATAATTTTTCTATGGTAGGAGATTTGTTTGAGTTGTGATTGGTAAATCTGAGTAGGGCCTTGCAGCGGTGTGAGGAGTTCAATTTTGTGCTTAATTGGGAGAAATGCCACTTCATGGTGAAGGAGG